>NW_028288820.1:200000-510475 GCF_059628265.1 Tinamus guttatus
AGCAGATTTGGATTCAATGGACAATACAACTACCATGAATCGACACTACCATGAAAAAATATAAGCAAAATCATGCCCTCTTTCAAGTGGAGGCAGATAGAAAAACATACCATTGGGCCTTACGTTTATATCAGTCTATATGATATAAAATAAAGTTTGGGGAAGAACAATGAAATATGGTTTGCTGTTAATTTGAGCAGATTCAGACCTACCCGAACTATCAAACTAAATAATTTTACATACATATGTCTAGGTAGTTTTGATGGAAGGCTTTATTAAATATAAAATTGCACAATAAGATCTAAATTTGATCCCTTCTATAATTTGATCACATGCATATATTGCATATATATTTTTAGCATAATCTGATTTCTATCCTCCAGTGGTACTCAATAAAAAAAAATTCATTTCACTTCAAACCTGAACATGTCTATATTTTCCAAGAGCAATTTCAAGGGTTATGTCTAAGGTCATGGGGACCCACAAGAGTGGATTTCTTTATGGTATGAAATAGAGATCTCAGAATTGCAAGTAATAAATATGATTTTGATAAGCACTTCTACACAGGAAAATAAGAAATTCCTAAAAAGTTTTCTGTGAAGCACATTTCTCTTCGTACCCTGTATTACTCTGTACTTATAAATAATAAAAAGGAGACTGATAACAGTAGCTTTATGTAAGCAAGCTTAGAAATCACGCTCAGATAAGTGCTTTTGACCTAAATCTTGTAGCGCCTCGATCTGACATATAACCCCACAACTGTGAAATTCTGTATGAGATTTAGCAGTTTGAAGCTGCCAACTGACCCAGCCATAAAGCAGCCAGAGATAAGGATTTAAGGTACGATATGATACAATTAGACATTCACCTCCTATTTATTTCGATCCATTTCAGTATTTAATCTAGTTAGAAGTTGCAAGCTTTTTATTAAAATGTAAATCCTAGTGTGCTGTATATTTATAGGCGGCTAACCACACACACACACACAAAGACCCTCATAAATTAGATTTCTATGAATAAAAAGGGTAAACAGGAGATGCTTCTGCAAAACTCTTCTAGACATGCAGAGATAAAGGATGGTTCTACCACACAAAATAATCAGATACAAAAATAGCTGTTCAGAAACAGCACACCTAAGGAGTACTTTAATCAAACATTTAGGTTACCTGCCAAAAGGACCATGATCTCTTCAAAATGCAATGCGGATTAAAGTGTTATCTAACACAAGCAGAAAACTAACCTTGGAGTGGAAGTTCGAAATGTGTTCATCATAATTTTCATGTCTTTGGATAGAGAAACCAGCTTTTTCAGCTAGATTGCAAAACTGGTTTAAAGTATTCCCTCTGAGTGGAGCAAATACCATTGCTTTTCCCTGGAACATTAAAAAGAGAATTCACACATTTTTAAAACTGGAAAGGAACCAGATATAACATACACCTGACTAAGCTTTTAATATACTCAGACTGGAAAAGTCAATTGTTCTCTTGGAAAAATACTGAAATAGGGTAATATAAATAATTGTTCAGAGTATGCAAGATGTCTATGATTAAACAAATGCAAAAGAGAAAGCAATAAATATTTTCTTTAGAAAACCGCCAACTGCAATACATTTGATCCTTTTCATATAACAATAGTGGCTATGAATTACCAAAATAAAACATAGAAAAGCATACAAAATATACATTCAAAGCAAAATACATTTGCTAGCTCATAATCATGTAAAAATGGTAAATAATGATTTTCTCTTTTTAACTCACACACACAGAAGAGTATGTTTCATTTGATGTCTGTGGAATTATAACAGTGTAAAATCAGGAAAAGTGGAAGGCAAACAGGCCCAATCATTACTTCGAAGGATATTTTGGACCACCTCAGCAGTGCAACTGATTTTGACCTTAAATTGGCAAATTTCATTTAAAGCACAATTTAATATTCTTGCATAGTATTTCTGGATCATGCAAAATGATCAGGCCATTTGTGATGCCCAGGCAATATATTACAGACTATTAACCATTATTTTTCTCATTCTTCTGTATTTAAGAAAACAAAAATGACTTCAGCTTGAACTGGTATATTTTAGACACTTTGTACCAAACTTAGCACACTTGATACAGCATCTCTTGAAATCTTATTTGCAAAAATAATTTTAATTGACTGAATATTGTATTCTGTCACACAGAATGAAGACTGGCTGAAGAGCTGTAGCTAAAGGGTAATATCAGCCAACAACCTATCATGTTGCAAGCGGCTGCAACAAAGTTTGCGGGGAGGTCTTTTATGTGACTTCTATATTATGGAGAGATAATAGGAATTTGGGAAGCGCTTCAATCAGCTCAAGAGACAAAAAGTATCTTTAGGAATCTAAAGAAGAAATAAAATGAGTATGAAACCTTAGAAGAATGTTCAGCTTGAGTAAATGCAATCTTCTATTTGAGACGGAAAAAGAAACCAGAAGAGAGAATCGCAATGGGAAGGAGGAACGCTGGGAGGTTACGATGCTGACACGGATACTTGGCCGAGAGGATCTGCATGTTGCAGCTAGTGCACACATATGCTCAGACAACACGCAGTGAGGCAATAAGTGTCTATCTAGTGTCTGTACCAACACCTCCTTAAAATACTCCAATTATTAATACCATAGCGTTGTATATTTATTCTCACAGTCTCTGAGGCAGGGAAATCCTGTTATCCTCGTTTTTCTCATGTGAAACTGAAGCACAAAGGGGACGACCAATATACAAAGCAGCCCATTTTTGTCTGTTTGTGCACCTATAGCACTAACTCAATGGCTAAGCACGAAGTGCAAATGGGGGTGACTCCACCAAAGGTACTGGCATTGCTCATGTAAATATTCGGTCTGAATATAGGCTCAGCTCAGGATGAAAAACATTAAACACAGGAAATTCACAATCCGTATGAAATGCACCATAATTCCCTCACATCCTGGGCATGCTTTAATATCATCAGACAGAAAAGGGGGACAAAAGAAGTCTTCAGATGAAGATCATAACTTGTTCTGCACAGACCCTTCCTAGCTAAGATGGACAGGGCTCCATTGGAGTCCTGTATCTTCATGAGCACATCCACAGAGAGGTCAGCATGATGAAAAACACGTCCCTCGGGGCTCACTGACTGCAGGATTCCTGCACGGATTTCAGGAAAGGCTGCATCTCTTGTGTGGAGACCATCAGGGACTCTGGCCCCACTGCTGGCCACCATTCCGGTGGCTTTGATGAGGCAGCAACGCTCACACACACCAGTGACATCTTTCAAGGCTGCAGCTTGGGGTCAGCACTCTGTGCAATCACTCATTTTCATAGTGCATCTAAACTAATGTTTGCACACTTAATTCAAAACAGAAACATGGGATAACAGAACATAATGCAATACTAAATATCTCTTAAAATCAGACTGAAAAGCTCAAAACAACTTGAAAAAAGCAAGAGCTTTTCATGGAAATCATAGCACGATTACTTCGGGCTGCTTCTTCAATGTGGTAAGAAAATACTCCTCTGCTCAATGTGCATCTAAAGCACCTGAGTATCTTGCCACTTCTGGATAAAAAACAAACATAAATCGTGATTAAGTTTTATCATTCAATAATCTCCAAACTGGCAGACACTGTGGTCAATTTTGGTCTACTACAATGTAAGTTTAAAGTAGCTTCAGGTTAGCTGCTTGATCTGTGTAATTCTGCTACCTTTTGTGGGGATGCAATCACGTTGTTAATTTTAAAATGTTTTTCATTTCTTAGTTGATGTACAGTAACAAAATTAGAGCAGTGGCCTGAATCTACACTTGATGGACTATGCACCGGTAATGCAGTTATTTAATTCAAAGCTTACAATTCAGAAATGTCTCCCAATTTAGAATAAATGTTTAAAGTTAAATATGGTCCTTCCTCAGTCAGGAAGACATTTCTAGTAAAATAGTGAAGAAAATATGTCTCTTTTCTATCATTTTCTTTCAGTCACAACTGTCTGATGTGTCACTAAAATGCTATAGTAAGATAATAGGGCAGGTGTTCTGATTTTGGACATGACTGTGACTAATTTTACTCATCAATCATTATTAAATCCAGCCTTTTTTCTTATTTCTAGGACTAATCTTTATGGTTTAATAACATCTGACTGACTTCACTGGAATTGTGAATGGACAGCCCACAGCAAACTCAAACCCTTAATAAACAAATATTTCTCTTCAGAAAATGTGCAAGCAAACAACTGCTCAGTCTGAGAGCAAAATTAAAAGTGCATTTTTATGTTAGGAAAAACTAAAATGATGTCTGCAAATCAAGCAGGTTGCTTATAAGAGGAATAAAATACAGCCACATCAGATACATTTGTGTGATGTAAAATCTGAGAGCCTAATTTGCAGAATCAGTTTAGAGGTGACACTTGCCTTTGTAACAAATTCAAATAAGAAATTTCGGCTCCTGGTTGTGTGGCTGCTGCTTGTTTCTGCCTGCATATGAGTTTCCTGTCCTTCCTTCCTGTGCCAATACAAATGTTCATGTGGCCAATCAGAGTGAGATGACCAGGGTTAAGAGTATTGTTTTCAGAAAAACAAAAAGTTACCCAAAACACATCATTCTGTGACATCATGATGACCCACAATCCTAATAGCACTGTTGACCAAAAATAACATCTTTAAGAAAATAGGAAATGCCACAGATAAATTTATCTTTTTTAAGGAACAGCAAGAATAGATTATCCGTGCTGAATTCCTCTTTCAAAACAGCTTTGTGAGGACACTCATTATTTTCTGTTTACCCTAATTTTCATTTCAGTCTTGTTGTCTATTATTTTCCTTTAAGACATTTGTGGAAAGTTATAGAAGGAATAATGTAATGGTGTACAGCTTGGCACGCACTGTAAAACTGTTTTATCCTAGCTGTATAACGTAAGTGCAGCCGGATGCACTTGACCGATGTGTCTTGAATCTGCATACATCTTTAATTTCAGATCATTCCTCTATCAGTTTGGCCAAATACTATGAGCAACAAAATTGTAACTTCTATCTTTCAGACAAAATAATACATATAGAACAATGAACTTAACCAAAGTATTTAATGTCTTATCTTGCCATCCTCTTAATTAATGAAGCTGGCATATGAGTCCACCATTTTAAAATTACTTTTCCTTTCAAGGCCAAAAAAAATATGGACATTTAACGAAGTTTTTTCTGATGCTATCCCTAGATTTGTAAAAAATAACAAGACCTGTATGAACACCTTCTACTTCAGGCATATGCTTGAAGACATCTTTATTCAGCATGTCCTTTTTGGACCAGGGAGCTTATTTAACATGTTCCTACTCCCAGCCTGCATTTCCAGCTTTTCATTGAGACTGTACAGATGAAGGAGTTACCCAGAGAACCAGATGAGGATATTGATCTGGACCGAAAATATCCCTTTTTACTTTGGGGGTAAAGCTTTCTATTTCAGATCACTGTTGGTCTCCAAAACCATTTTACTCTAAAAATTGAAGGTACCCAAAAGCCAGAACAAATCGCTCTGGGCAGGAGATACTTAATTTCCCCTTGTTGCCACTTACAGAAATATCTGGGTACCTTTTTTTCTCAGGGTGGCTACGTTTTTTTCCTGCCTTCCTGGCAGCCTTGCACTATAGCTCATTAAAATCATTCAGTCTTAAGTAACTTGCCCTAGGTCACTCAGGGAAGTCCATGATAGAACTAAGAATAGAAACCTGATCACTCTTAGCAAAGAATGGGATTACTTTACATCACTGAAATGACTCGGTTTCTTAAGTCTTTGCACGTTTGAGTCTTACAAATAATTCCTCTTACAGAGGAAATCTCTGTAGAAAAAGAACAATAAAATTCTCAAATAAAGTTTAGAGAATGCATTACTAAGATGGAATACTTTTGTGTCGAAATGGAAAGGATTCCCTTACTGGAAGATTTGGCAAGCATGAAAGGCAAAATTCCTGTTTCAAATTCCTACACATACCAAGTACTTCATGCATTTTCTCTCCTTCTTGTTTCTCTCTCTCTCTTTTTTTAATTATTATTTTTTTTATTTTTCAAGATTTAAGGTTATTTGTTTGGTACTGGTATATGAATATAATAGCTTCTTTTTGACTGGCCTGTCTCTGAAATTTAGTTTAAAATATGAATAAAACGAGCATCTGTAAAATATTGTGCAATATCCTCAGTGATATACATGGAAACATGAACGTAAAATATGCAGAGCAGTTCATGGAAAGACTAATTTCACTATTTCCTAAAATATAAAATATGTAAATACAGGGCTTAGTTCACAGGGAAAAAAAAAGTTTTAGGCTGCAAGGGCTTTATTCATCTTATACAAACAGAAATGAAAAGAAAAAAATATCTTTCATAATAAATAAATACACAATGACAAAGGTTACTATTGAAGGGATTACAAATGACAGAAGCCAACATAAAAACTTTTAATATCATACTTTTACTTTAATATGAAGACATTATTATCAAAGGAAAATACTTGAGAAACGCTTTGATAAAAATAATCTCACACTATCTTTGAAGCGGTTTCATTTATTTTACTACCCACTGTGTTTCTTATCAGAAGGCCAAGTATAAGAAGTTTCCTAGTTTATGATTAGGAAAGAATCTGATAGATTAGAAGACTCAATTGAAGTTGGACATAATAAGTATTAAAGTATTACATGACATTAATCCTGCCATTCCATTACTCTCTCAATCATTGTGCACAGACTAATTATTCTGAAGCCAGTGTTCAGGAGAAAATAGAAACATACTTACACTGGGTTGGAGTAATCTCTTTATTGCATCAACAAGGCTAGCTCTGTACCGGTCCAGAAACAGGCTGACATTGAGAAGAGAACAGAATCCAGATTAAAATGGGTTTTCAATTCTAATGATACTAATGCAGATAAGCACAAGGCTAATTACGTATATTTACACAATGCTGTAAAAGAGAAACTGTGGTTTGCATTTCTTTCCAATTCATGCACTACTTAATAAAAAAATGAAACAAAAGCAGTCAAAACTTGAAATAAACATTACTTATATCAAAGCCAAAGAATCAGCATGAAGCCATCCTTTATGTGGCTGAAATTCACAGATCACATGTGTTAGCTCTCAAAATACTACCATATCAGAAATCAGGATCAATATAATATAACATAAATTTAATGCTTTACATGCCTTTTGTATGGGCAGGATATGGAATTTATTAGAGTATTTTCTACTGTATTTCATGCCTTACTATAAAGGGATTTTCCTTTTTCTATTTGGAGTCATTATATTGATTTATTATCTATTATGCATATTTGCACTACTTATATACGTCTATATTTATATAAAGGTACACCGTGACCCCGATAGTACAGAGCTGTCCTATCTCAGGAGGGAAATCCTTCATCTCCAGCATGGGTCCTGCAAAGACAGCAGCCGAGTCGATTTTCCCATGCAATGTTGCCAACATGCTCAGCCCTATTTTGGTGTGATTGCCTCATGATTTGAGGGGATAATTCGTTCTTCCTGCCCCTCGATACCTTAATGTGTACAGTAATGGTGGCAACCAGGGTGCCAATCACTCTTGACGAGGTATTTGTGGACATGTGGACGAGAGTGCATTTACAACGGTTAGTGAACAAGCAACTGAGAGCAACTGATGCCTTTCAGTTCTTACTACCTTGGGCTGCATTTATATTGGTGATTCAGATAAGAAAGAGTCTATCGAGCAGGCCACAAGTAACGTGATTTTCTTCGTTATTTTTCATGCCTTCCCTGTAATAAAACTACTTCCAAATATGTGCCATGCTCAAGTTCCACATTATAAGGAATTTGTCCATTCTTTATTACTCATTTGTTTACCTTCTGCAATTCCTTTCTTCTCAGAAACATATATTTCTGAGGGGAACTGACTGATTTTTTCCAGGTTTGATATATTCAAAAGAATATAAAGAGTATATTAAAAGAATGAAGAAAAAGGAAGTGGTCTACAAACCACAGGCCAGTCATCAAGAACAGAATAGCATGGGTACTTAGGTATGAAAATTCCATGGAGAACAGGGAGAATATGATAGTATTGTGTATTATAAGACCAATGTGTAAGATCATCAAATTTTTCCTGTTCAGGAAAAACAAACAAACGAACAAACAAATAAGAAAACAAAACATACATCTGAAAAACTGCCAGTGGTCAAATTTAATCATTAAAAATAAATGAGAAAGTATGATAGAGTTGGAATCCACAAACTTGTTAAAAGAACTTTTTGTGTATAGGCATGACCCTTCGAATCTCTCCTGAAGTTGTTGAAGTACGGAATTTCTCTGAAACCAGAATAAAGTTTAAACGTAGAAATAAGAACAAATGGCTGCCTCTCAGCCCCAGTTAATCACATTGGAAGAATGGACAAATGCTTGTTTAAATAAAATTAATTGAAAGAGCAGACAATATCTCTAATGTTTCCTGGGAATTTGGACCCCATTCATGTCAGGTTGATCCCTATATGAATAGATAACGTAGGACACTAAATCACCAGGCACATATCTACATGCAGAAGAAAGAGAGGTAGACTGCACTGGGTGAGAACCCTTCTCGCCAAAAGTATTTTTTAATATTTGTTTTCTATAAAAAACGGTTCACGTGTACTCTGTGAAAGGAGTGGAAGGAACAGGAATAGCAAGGGTTTCTCTGGTCAGTAAGAAATCTCTGAGCACAGCAGTAAAGAGGCAAGAACCTACAGAGGCAGAGAGGCAAGAGTCATGATTTATAACCCTTGGCCTTTGCTTAGTCAGTGCTGTTCACCTGCGAAATCTGGGTGAACAGGCAGGCCATCTTGCCAGCTCCTTCCTTTCCTTTTTTCTTTCTTTTTTTTTTTCCCTTTCTCTCCCTTATTTTAAATTACCATTTCTTAATTTAAAAAAAAAAGAAAGGTAAAAATGGAAGTATACACAAAAACCCGTATAGGTGTAACGGTAAATTGCTATGAAAAAAAAAAAAACCCACAGATAAATTCTCTACTCAGTTAAAGCTAGTATATTTTATCCTATTTTCCTGGGTCTTGCAACCACAACTTATACTTTAAGGCTACAATGTGAAATTATTTTTATTTTCCATAATTTATAAGGGGTAAAAAGCTTAGTTTATGATCTACTTTAGACATGATTGCATTCATGTATAGTGCCTAGTGTCTACAGTCTTTTTTATCTTTTTGTTCACTTTCAACCATAAGGCTGTCACAACCTGAAAAAACTCTTACTTCCATGTCATCAGATTCCAATGCAATTGAGAGTAAAGTGTGTGCAAGAAATCAGGCTTAAAATGAAAAATAATTTTCAACTGAGGAAGGACAGAGATTTTACTGCATGCCTGCAGAAAGATTTCCTTTTATGAAATCAAGTCCTGATGGGGAAAAATGTATATATTTTAAGTTATTTAAAGAATATTTTCAATTTGTTTCTACATTTCTGCTGTGTCCGCAGCTTCTAGTAACTTAAGAAAGAATTTCACTGGTGAAAGCAATGTGAGATAGGCTTTTAGGCATCTGCTAGGCAAATACTTGCATGTAAGAAATGTACAAAATGTAAGAATGATCAGAGAACTGAACAGAGTAGGATATTATGCATTTCCTAAGTGATATGAGAATCTAGACCATATTTTGTCTCTTCATTAAAATTATGTATGAAAACGCTGTTCATGAGAACCTGGAGGGCAATTATTTTGTTTCTTGATCAACCTCTGATACCTTGAATTTCTCTTTGGATTAAAAATCTCAGCAAATTTCTATCTTAATAATTAAAAGAATATATCCTCTATCCTAATAAATAGGTATCTGGGACTCTTGGGAGCTTAAGGAATATCCTGTTTGTGGCCACTGTTATTTCCCTGTCACGGACACACTTGTTATTTCTCCTCCGCGCTCCATAGTCCCTCTCACTCACACCCCTAACACACGCATGACTTTATATCTGCAAGCGCAGGTCAAATGAAAGCTTGAAATTGTGGCACATTCTAGATTCACCAGGCCTTAAAATTGCCACTCAATAAAAGGAGGTGGCTGGATATACCTTAAAAATTTCAGTATTCCAGTATTTTTTCCAGTGTATCCTTTTTCCAGGTGTGGCCTCAGCAAGATATTTTTTCCTTGTTTTTTATCTCATAGTCAACATTTTATGAGTTATTTAGGAGCTGCTGAACCATGAAACTATTTTTATTGTCAAAATCCTGAACAGTTAAATAATGACTAGCTTTCACAGTTTGCCTCTTATTTATTTTATAATCTAGTTGAGCTACTAAATTTAGCTGTTAACTAATAGACTGTCTGTTCTGGGAAATAACTTATTTTCCACCCCTGCACACAACATTTATGAAAGTCTGAATGTAAATATATGAATATAAACATATCGCCGCTTGTTGTAATCATGCACATTTTTTCTTGAACCTCCATGTGGATTTGGAATATGTTTATGAATAGAGCTTGTTTTCATGTAAATGGGATCAAGCAGTACCACTGGTTAGCTATTCAGAGAATCAGACAATATCACCCTTGCTGGAAACACTTCAATAAGAATTTGTCCATGTACCCAATATTTGAACTAAGTTTTTTACTTTATAGTTCTCTGTTCTAATCCCAGATTTTATTGACTGACAATGAACTACATGATGGTATTAAACTAAATGCAATCTATTCTATCTGTTTTTTATCGCTGCATACTTCAGGTTTCACCTGATGAACTGCAAGAGAAAAAAATTAATTTTCCTCTTCAATGGCAGCCCCAAAAAAATCAGAGTGAAAAAACCTGCCAATAGTTTTCAAGACAATTCTGTATCTTGAAAGATAAAAATGCTTAAATTTTTAGACATGAAAATGAAAAGAAGACTTGAATTTGCTAAATACAAGCACCATTTTTTTCAGCCTTGTCATGCATCAGATATTTTAGTATCCATTATTAAAACAATGATTTTTTAAAAGAAACAATATAGGGGCTTGATGCTTATTAAACTACATATTAGGAGCTATAATAGAAAAAAGAATAATTTTTGAATAATAATGTGTACTCTAAACTAACCTTCGCATACCTATTTATTTTTAAAATTCTATTAATAATTATACAATTACCTGCATCTTAAGTGCTTTAAAATAAATTACAAATGCGGGGATTGCAAATGCATTATGTGTTTTATCTGTCATGCGTGAGCCTTTGTTTACTAAAGAAACAAAATTATTTCCAAACAGACTGGGGGGAGTATTAGGAAAGAATATTATTGAGGAAAACAACTTAAGCTTTGCTCCACTCTGTAGTGCTCGCAGTACAAATAGGATGACATGGTGTGAGTATCAAGAATACAAGGGATGGCACAGCCAGGTTGTTTTGATATTTGTGTGAAGAACAAATTTAACTCTAAATCTCTTGGCAAGACCTTGCTTCACCCACATAATCTGGAGAACATCCATATGTGAGCCTTGTCTAAGCCTCCGAGAAGACTGCTGCCCTCCTGCTCATGTATGCCAGCACTCTGATCTGACTTTCATACTTAATCTGATCTAATCCTGTCCAGCATTAACTTCATCTGTGCAATGAAACCTGGAGTATCCATTCTAATATTTGGTGAGGAAGGCATTTACTAAATTACTTGCTGAAATCATATGGTGTTGTTTAGCTCCTTATTTTAATCAGATGATGCATCTCTGAGGCACATTATCAGCGATTAGTTAGAAACCCATCTCTGTCCTTTTTGGGAACAAAGAACTTTTCGGAAATTAAATGCAAAGAGAAATGAAGCACTGTTGCATTCTGTCAACAAAGAGGTATTACAAAAAGGAAAACAAAATAAATGTACTTTCTCCAGTGCTATATAAAAACAGTAACTTTTTTGAAATAAGAATAGTTTGCTTAAAAAGCCACACATCAAACCAAAAAATCCCACAAATTCTTTAGAGGAATATTTCATCAGAAGCCACTTAAAAAGAACATTGTTTAAAGAGACAATAGGCAGCTTCGCACTTCCCTTTGCCTTTTTCCTTTAACTACTTCTTAGTAAGCTACAGAAATCTGCTGAATGGAGCTATCTTAGGAAGTCTCTGCTTTCAGAATTTGGTCTCTTACAATAGTTACATGCAACAAAATGTAAACATCTTTTTCTGTTTTGGACCACTAAAGGGTCAAGAGAAAATATCCATTAAGGATATGTTTAAAAATATCTGCTTAACTGAAATCCTCACAGGTGTTTTTATGCTTTCTCTACTTATAATAATTCATAAATTAATAATTTGCCATTGAAAAAGTTAGCATGCAGTAAATAAAGGGAAGCAAAATTATATAAAATTCTATATCAGAAATGGTGTGTTTCAATAATAAAATCTACTTACATACATTATTAGATTATATACTGTATTGTAACATATATCTACCTTTTCAAAAATGTGGTATTCTGATTTTTTTGCTAACAATTCTCTTATTATTAACATGTGTAAATAATATAAAGCCCAAGTCTATCAATACTGCTATCAAATTTAGCAGTATTGCTTTAGCAGTATTGATTTAAGAAACAGAATATGATGAAAAAAAAAGATTTCAAAATTCTTCTTTTCCTTGGAAAGATTTTCTGGGAAGTAAAAAAATACATCTCCTTATATCAATAGTCAGATCTTTCCTAAGAAGTAGGCTAATTGAGCTGTTTGTGTTGATAAACTCCCTTTTTCTCCAGACTGTTCTTCACTGAGCCATAATTATTTGCAATTTGCCTAAGTCGTCCATTTACTGATACGTCAAGCATGAAACAGAGGCAATTCCAGAAAATGGAAATGCTTCTCAAAATCAATCTTTGGGAAATAATGTGGTAGAAGTTACTGTGTGATAGAAGACTACCTTATAACTGTCACATGGAGATGAATATTAATTTGTTGAGGTTAAGGTGGCTTTGTGCTTCATTTGTTGACTTTGCTTAGCCATCAGCAAGCAGCACAGTACAATTACTCCAGCAAAGCTATTTTTCTAACACGAGTTTTATGATTTTTATGTACTTACCAGTCAGCACACATAACAATGTCAAAATGTCCTTCCAGTTGAGAGACATCTGTCTCATTATCCCATCGTAAAATGCTAGAGGAAAAAAAAGATTAAAAAAAAAAGGAAAAAGGACTTACATTTTTCATCTTGATATTTTAAAAGTATTAATATTATTTTTATGTGACACAGAAGTGTTTTAAAAAGTAATACGCACATTGCTTTCAAAGATGAATGTAACAACATTATTCTGTACCTCTTTTTTTTTTTTAGCTTTTAAATCTCGAAGCTAAAGAGCTTCCTTTTTACTGCAGCAGCCAGGCGATTTAGGCAGGCTGCTGAGTGGCTCACCGACAAACATTCAGTCGTGAATTAGTGGCACATGTAGGCATTCAGATTGCTTTATTTTCTTTCTTTTTTTAATTTTTTTTTTACCCCTACCACCTCTGGGAGAGGCAAAGTATTGACAAGCTGGGTGCAGTAGAGATCTGCGAAGCAGATGTGGGCTCCCGGGCACATCTGGCAGGCGAAGAGGTTGTGTTTCTCACCGCTGAAGTGAGCATCCATTTGGGCTGCGGGGAGGAGGGACGGGGTGAAGAGCGTCCAGCTTAACCCCAGTGCCAGCCACGCTGCCCGCGGCACGCACGGAAACGCAGCGGAGCTCACTCTGTCAGCACCGCTTCTCGCACAGGTGAGAAGCCATTTAATGCCCAAATCCCTAATAACAGGCCCAAAAGGCGCACGTGTGCAAAGTTGTTCTTTGTCTACGAGGCCTGCTGCACTGCGTAGCTGCCGTGGAGAATTTCAGCACTTTGCTCCCGTTTAAAAACAGCAATTAGTAGTGGAATTTACTGCCTACTTAAAATATCATTACTCACAAGATTTGAAGCAGCATTTCTATTTCTAGCCCATTTTTTTTAATAATCTATCCTTTTTCATTTCCTGGTTATTTATAAAAGGAAGTGGATAAATATTTATGGGAAAAGCACTTGTGGGGGAAGGGTCTAATCTGATCTTGTCAGGTTGTGCGTGCTTATCTCAGTTCTGTATGAGTCTTGACCAAATAGACCCTTTAGTCTTCCTGCAGCTATAATCTACTTCTGGTTAAAAGCCATCCCCATTCACATACTCCTCCTAATATTTAACTGAGGATCAGTTATAACGTGCCCATTCAGAAATGCTCCCTGAGCATACAGGAAAAAGAAAAGGGAATGGTAAACGTGGACTACGCCATCTGCAGAAAGGCTCAGAAATATGTATACTGTGTGTGTGTAAACATATATACATTTCTGTAAAAATACGGAGCTCCACAAACAAAGAATTAAGGTGCGCGCGTGCCCATGCCTGGGCACAAATCTTGCACGGGCTGCTCTGAAACCACGGCGGTCGGCGACACGGAGGCCCGATCGCTTTGGAGCGCTCGGATTATGCAGGGCAGCTTGGCGCAAGCGAACAGCTCAGGCCTCATTAGCCCATTTGCCCTCCTGGAATTTACTGCGGCAGTCCAAAGGGAGAGCAGAGTAGATTAATTTAATTTTTCTCCTGCGCGCGGAGGGGACGCCAGGTCTGCGGGGCTGCGCGAGCTCCGCTCGCTGGCACGCAGCAGGCATCCGGGAGGGAAAAGGCACAAAGGAGAGTCCTCCCTCTCCGCTGCCGGCTGCCTGCTGGCTACCGGCGCTCTCTCAACCCTGTTTCCCTGGAAACTTAGGTTGGAATGGTGAAATTAGGTAAAGGTAAGTTTTGTGGGCTTAAAGCATGCACTCTAGTGTTTTAAGAATCCTCAGGCCAAACTGGAAATGGGTAGACGAGCTGCGAGCCTGAAAAGGCCACCTTGGGTTCTCATTGCTACAGAAGCAGAAATCTGAGCAGCACCACTATAGGGATTTGAATTATGTTTCTGTTTTTTTTTAAATCCATATATTTACTATACTTCACAAGTAGTTCAGAAGGCAGTGCAGGTACCTCCTCCTGGGGGAAAACAAAACAAAGCAAAACAAAATACCTCTTCTGCTACTGTCACCTTCCTGCTGAACATCCACAATCCAGCATTTCCTATGCACACCTACCAAAGGCACTTAGGAGATTGTGCAGGTAGGTAAAAGCTCAGCATCCATAATGCTGAGCAAAATCTAGAGCAGATGAGTTACCAGGAGCACGAGCAGTGGTGCAACAGGACTGGTATTATGCATGTTGTTACAAGCTGCAAGCTAAGGGCACACATCCAGCCATTAGCCACTCTTCCTTCATTTTCCTCATTGAGCTCCAGAGCTAGCTCCAAAACTGCTACATTTCCCTGAAGTCACTGTAGTTATGGCAAGGTCAGTGATAAATTTTTTCAAAGAGCAAAGGAACATCTTTATTAATGTTGGGAAATAATTTGCAGACTAAAGATACTGGACTGCTTCTGGCCTCGCTTGGCATATTCGCCCTGCAGGGAGTGGTGCAACTATAATCTGTATGTATCTACCCATGCCATCTTCAGTGCAAATAAAATTAACACGGCTAAATTTGGGCTATCAGGTCTACCCTTTATTGGCTTGAAGCTGCCAAAAATTTGCATGAGCCGCGGTCATACATTTGCGCCAAAAGGTGGACATACCTCTGCATGTCAGGGAATTGGAAATAACTCAGTCCAAAACCTGAATTATTGTATCATTAACACTGACGTCAGCCTGATTCTGAGTCAGAATCAGTCACTTTGATCTCTAAAGCTAATGAAACTAATGAATCAGAGTCAGAACATCTATAAATACCACAAAAAGGCAAAAAAGTTCCTTCAGCCTAAACACAATTATTGAACACAAAGTACAGAAAAAATTACTGATACTGCAAAACCGCCTTGAGATGAGTAAAGATGTGTGTGCATCTATCTAAATGTAAAGGGCGGCTAAGGAATAAGATTTTTTTTTCCAGGAATTGTTGATGACATGCCTCTTCAATTTGTCAGCCAGAGCTGAAGGAAATACTGAAAATACAGTGAAATAAGGACCAATTGCATTTTACTTTAAAGAAAAGAACAAGTAGGAAAATCAGAAAAGTTTTAGAAACAGAAACCTGAAAACCTCAGCTTTTATAAAATTTCCTTTAAAAATAGCCATGGTTACAACCATGCTGGGCCACAAAAATCTTATATTACCAAAATGATGTCAAGCGCCATCATGAGAAAAAGTATTTGTTAATATTTGCCTCTCATTCCCTCTCAACAATGCTAAATTCATTGACATAAAAAAATGGTTCCACGTGTGAAATTCAGAATTTATTTTATTTACTATTTCTTAGATAGTCAGGAATAATCCTTAACTCTAGATTATTTTTTCCCCCCAAAGAACTGGGGAGCAGATCCATAAGATTTCATAGCGTTATTTTTTTCAGTCTTTTCTCTGAAGTTTCTGAGTGAATATCTTGCATGCACAGAGCAGATAAGATTGAGAAAAATCATTAGTTTGATTTAATACGGAAAACTGAAGTTTCCAAGGCTTCAGGATATTTGTCTTCTAATTTCCTACCCATAAAAAAAGAATTTTTAAAGGTACAATATGTTCAATGTCTTTGTTTTGAGGTAAGATGCAACAATACCAACATTAATTTGCAAATTTAGAAAATGTACTTTCCACTGTGTTTCTGTCTACACCATATTTTAATAGCTTTTCTGATAAAATAACATATTTAAGGCTGTCTAAAGCCCACTATTGATTTTAGTTTGTACTGACTTATTATGCTGACTTAAAGTATGCAGGTTTAGTTTCTTGCAGTAGAAAGAAGGCAATTGAATTTCAGTATGGAAAGGACTTGCAACTGGAAATATAAAAAAAAATGAGTTTTTTTTTTGTCTCCTACAAAAATGTTAAAAAATGAAATAGGATGAAGCGAAAGACTGTCCAGCAATGACTTAGGCCAAACTGACGGTGTCTGAAACTTGGTACCCGCTAATGGCTGCCTTATGGCCGACATTGAATGAATTTGACCAGTTTTCAGAGGAAAAGTACCCACGTCACAAACCCTGTACTATAATTAGCAATCTTGATGGCAGTCCTAGCAAAAAGGACAAGGACTGAATGAGCCATGGAGAATGAACTATCCTCTCACACACAAAGGTGGCTTTTTCAGGTCAGGGATTAAGCATACTACTGAAATAGTCTGAGAAAATATGTACTCCTGCTTTACGTTCTGAAGCTGCCAGTCTTACACATTTCTAAAGCAACAAATTCATTATTTTTTTTTTTCCCTTTTTCTCGATGTATCTTTTGAATTGACAAGCCAGATAATGTGATTAAGGTCAAGATAAAAAGAATTATAATGATAACAGAACAAAAAGATCAAATAAGAAAACAGAGACTGAAAGAGCATCCTTTCTTGAAATACTCATCATGTACCTCCAAATATCTCCTTGAATTTAGAAAACAAGGGTAGAAAATGTCCCAAGAACAGTTATTGTAGCCAGAGCTGTATTTCCCCTACAAAGTGTTTTAATTTATGAAGAATAGTCTAATAAATGTTGATATTTCTTTTCTTACAATTAGTAAGTTTTCTCAACAATCTGCAACAAAATCCTGCTTTTACCAGTTATATATCATGAAAAATTACTCAAATTCTACGATTCAATGATTCACTGATTACATATAGCTTTGAGTAAGAGATTTTGTTTGGGTATTTTTCTATGACATTAGCTAAGGAAGTTCTTTAACAAGTTAACAACAGAAATCAGGATTTTCCTTCATAGCTTGTTCTTTGTCTGTGTTTCCTCTGTTTTGTATTAAGAGCAAAATGACAGATTTTAATTTAGCAACAGAGACAATGTGTACACATATGATCAGAACTCCTCTGGAGAGTATAGCAACTTTCCCTGCTTCCACTTCCTCATATTTGTCGTTATATTCTCATTAAGTTGCTCTTATTTCTCATCTTACTGTCACTTACTGTTTCTGCAATGTATTCTTCAAATGATCCTCTTCAAACTTGCACATTTCTGACAGTTTCACAATGCTGTATCTTCTCTTCCTCTTCTCCCTCTAAATCTTATTTCTGAGCTATCTATCTTATCCACTAGAGTAAGTCCAACTATCCTATTTCGATAACCCATCCAAACACTGCTCTACTGCAGACTGTCTGACTGTCTGGATTTACAATTTAACCTTTTTCATAGCCTCTGTGTGTGGTCTTCACCTCAAGCTCAACACTTTTAAAGCACAACAAGGATATGTTGTTATCCCTTTTTCTTGGTCCCCATGAACATAACCATTACTTCCAGTCTTTAATCTGGATACAGATAGGATCATTCTGGATATCTGTATATCCAACTTCTGTTCAGGTTTTGCCTATTTCTGCATAGCATCTCTAAGAACTTTCCTACCTACCACCCTCAAGTTTAGTTCTTGACCATGTCATTGTTACTTATATCATAACGTAACGATATTGCTCTCTTTGGTCTTTGCAAGAATCAGTCTTTCCCTATTAATATTTATTCAGTAGACTCCTGCAAAGATTGTCATCTTTTGCCTACAACCTTGATCTTGTCACCTTTTTCTTACTCCTCCAGGTAAATCTCTTCAAAATACTTTGCAACTGTTCACTTCTCTACTTGTTCTCACTCATACAGTATTGGAAGGACAAGCCCTTTTCTTAATCGGACCTAATATCAGTTTGCATCTTTCACTTCGCTTTTCAAGCAAGCACTTTAATGATTTGCTTCCACTCCATTATCCATGAAAATTCAAAAAGTTGCTCCATCATCCTTGAAACCCTCCTATGAAATAGTACCTACAAAAATTGGAAAACGGTTAGACTGCTCTTGCACCACAACTCATCTATCATGCTAACGAAAATTATCCCTGCTCACAGCAGAAGCAAGGTTTATGGTTTAATTACCTTCTCCCTGGTAATCAAACCATAGACTGTCTTGGACACAAACTGCCTTTTTGCTCTGTGTTCATACAAAGCCTGTCACAGTGTTTCAACATTTCTGTAAAACAAAATAAAACAAAACACATCAATCTAGGTTTTCCTGTCTAAAAGTTGCTTTTTATAGCTGGACAATAAAGTTACTTGGTTCCCTTGTTCCTTGTTCTGAGATTACTTGTATAGCAGATTTTTTAAAAATTCAAATGGAAAAAAATACAGTTATATAACTTCAAAAATAACAGTCCTGACATTCACACATAAGATACAGCTACCAAATTTTTGGAATGTATCAAAAAATGCTGCATGTCAATACAACAGTTGCAGAATAAAGTTACCCATTTTGTATGCGACTGCATACAGTACCACAGTGCACTGGATTTTTTAAAAGACTGGAAAATATCTTATGTAAAAATGTTTTAAATTAAAAAAAAATGGCACTGGTGTTTCTGAATTTGCTTTTCTTCCCACCCCTCCTCACTGCCAATACCTTAAAAATCAATGTTTGTTCACAGTGCACAAAATGGATGATTCTCACATTCGAATTCAGACTGATAGGGTTTAATAAAAAATCCTATTTCAAAATGCAAGACAGCACCGGCACTTGCAGCACAACCATATGGGCAGGATCAGTGAATTAAAACTTTATAAAAGTGGATGTTGAGTAGAAAATTAAAGGAAAAGAAGATGACTCCTTGACTTATGAAAATAGTCTATCCATGAAAAAGGGGAGGACAATCAAAAAAAAAAAAAAAAAGGGAAAACAAAGAATGTGAAGTGAACCTTAAGGACTGCCAGGTCCAGAAGGACTGAATGGGAGAAAGCAGAAAGAACACCAGAGGGGATGTAATTTGCAGATGTTTACATTGCAAGGGCAAAAGGGAACATAATAATCATGGAAGATCTTAAATTGCCACATCAAACCCATCTATCTCAGCAAATTAAGACGTTTCAGAGAGACACCCAACTTAATTTAAATATATTCACTGTTTGAGAAACTACCATTTCCCATAGAAAGATGTTCTAATATATTATCATTCTCTCTGTCAAAACTGTTTTTTTCTTCTAGACTAAATTTGCCTAGCTTCAATTTCCACATCTTTTAGGTACTTGCAAGCTAGATGAAAGAGCGATCTTCTATTACAGACTTTTTCTCCCACAGGAGACTCATAATCTACTCATTTCTCATTTCATATCATAATCAAGTCATTTCTTCAGCAAGTAACGTAAACAGAGCTCTTTTTAACTTATACACTTCCTGACCCTGATTCATTCTTCTGCCTCTGCCCTGAATCCTTTTCACTTTCAACATCCGTGGTTAGTCCACCTCATTAATGCCATAAACAAAGATATCACTATGTAAATTGCTTTGTCAAAATTTTGAGTTTGTTCCAACTTTCTTATATCTGTGCCTGGCAATTGCACAGGACCTGTGAAGGAGGCAGCTTGCTGAAAGTGTATAAAATGTGCTTGATGGCTGCCTATCAATGCGCAGCAAATACAGAAGAGGAAGGGTGAACACGGGTACAATGTTAATAACATCAATCAAGAAACAAAACGTAAGGATTGGCTAAAAAAGATGGGTATGTATATAAGTATAGGAATAATAATAATAATAAAAGAGCTTAAATTCTAACATCTCACAGACATTTTCCTTAAAAACCTGGGAAACAAAGACATAACCTTTATAATATCAATGGTCTCTACCTAGTCTTTCTGTCCTGTCCACTCCTAGTACAAGAGGAATAGTTTTACCAACAGCATATTTTTAAAGCAAAGAGAAGACCATCAAAACATATAGCCAAAAATTTGACAAAACACAGCCAAGAATTATCAAAAATGATTCTAGGATATTGTTTTAGATAGCACCTCACTTTTCCTGTTCTTCTAAAAGTGCAGAAATTTCTTAAAAAATCTTTTTCCTTTTGCCTCTTCATGTATTATAAAGAAAGGCACAACTACAGTGTCATTTTAAACAGATTGCCATTTCATTAAATCAACGCAAGTGGGTGAAATAACGCGCTAATAAGAAAAACTTAGGAATTGGTAAAAGTCAGCTGGTATGGCCAAACAGTAATGTAGGTTGTTAGAAACATTCCTCCAAAAGAAGTCGCACCCAAATGTAGAAAGGATCAAAAACTTAGTTAAAATTATATTAAATTAAATATAAAAATAATATTACATGGTCAAAAATGAGAGTACTCCTTCTTTTGTACCAGCTCTTCCTGCCAGCACTTCAGGAGAGTCTGCAGGGCCAGCTGATAATCAGGGTACAGAATGAGCACTCTCAGAGGATAACACCATTTCAGAGAGGTTAAATGAATTCTTTGCATCAGTGTTCACAGTAGAAGAAATTGAAGATAATTTCACCACAAAACCTGTTTTTGAAGGATGATGTCTTCTGTAAAAGGAAGTCCTGCTTTATCAACCTTTCAGAGTTCTTCAAAGGGGTCAACAAGTGTTTACATAAGGGTGATGTGGGGAACACTGACTACCTCGGATGCCAAAAGGCTTTTGGCAAAATCCCTCACCAACAGCATTTAAGGAGAGTGGACAGCCACGGGATAAGACTCCTGGCCTGGATAAATAATTGAACAAAAGATAGGAAACAGGGTAGGAGTAAACGGTCAGTTCTCACAATGGAGGGAGATAATCAGTAGAGTCCCCAAGGGACCTGTTCTATTTAACATGTTTACAAGTGATGAGCACTGAGGTGGCAAAGTTTGCTCCTGCTATAAGGTTATTCAAGATAACGAGGAAAAAAGCAGGCTGAAGAAGTGCAGGGGGATGAAACTGAGTTATTGTAAAATGAAATTACAGAGAAAATTCAGCATTGATAAATGCAAATTGCAAGAGGGGAAAAATAATTCTGGCTTCATGTATAAAAGGAAGGTCTCTGAACCGATCATCACCACTCAGGAGAAAGCTCTTGATGTTATGACAGACAGTGCCATGAAAACATCGGTTCAACGGCAGTCAAAAAAGCAAATCACTGTGAGGCATTTTTAGAAGAGAAATGGAAAACATAATTATTCCACTGCATGTATCTATCGTTTGCACTCGCTTTGAATATTGTATGGAATCCTGCTCTCCCTCATCTCGAAAGGAGTATGTTGAAATTGGAAAAGGTATAGAGAAGTGGAGTGGAAACAAGTAGGATTTCTTTTATTAAAGACAATGGAAGTTGTTATACTATCAGTTAGAGTGAGGAAACTTAGAAAGCTGGTAGATTTGAAGATCACTGCAGAAAGATAAAATACTCACACGTTGGCAGCTATGGAGAAAAAAACAATTAATGTAAGAAGTGGAATCAGGACTATGTAGCTTAGTGATTTGTCACTAAATGTCCTGTGGTCTTTAGGAAGACACGCCTTTTTTTTTTAGATGACAACCTGTATGTTAATCTTTAAGGAGTGAGAATTGTCATTTTGGTCACTTCATTATACATTTTTAATACAAATTCTATTGCTGACTATAATACAGACAAAGAGTAAGCGACAACTATTACTAAACAAATCAAACGGTGCCTTGTGCAATAAGCATTTCTCTTGCTGTCTGTATGTAGTATGTGCTCACTCCCACCGCTGTTTAAAACGTAAACCTTCTGGGGCAGCTCTTAGCAAAACAGTAGACTTCTCTATGTCTAAAACTCATAGGTCCCATAACAGTAATACGCACACAAATTTTGTTCTTAAATGATTCAGGGAAGCTGATGGAAGAACTAAGTCCCTGGTAGATATGACAAACAGTCTGTTATCCTTTAGAAAATATTATAAATCTTTCTCTTTGACAAAGCTTTTCCATTATGAGACTTATAATAAAACAATCCTTCAAATTCTATTACCGCAAGTCCCATTTCAGGGAGTTTTCCACATAAAAAAAGAGGAAAAGAGCAGACTTTGTTATCGATAATTTAATCATTACTGGATATGCTCAAAACAATAACAGGATGCACGTCAACAGCTGATGGTATAAAGATTGCTGTCAGTGTAATTTATGTGCCAAGTTATGAGGCAAATTTAAAGTGATTCACGGGTAATTTGTGAATGGGGAAAATACTAACATCATCAAACCCATATACAGCATTTGCCTTACTATAGCAAGTCATTATTAGTAACGGGGTCATTACTATACATATTTCCAATAAGCAAGAAATTCTGTATATACCACTAGAAGCTAAAAATAATCATACAACTGCACAGTCGCTGCTGAAGTAAACTGTTTACTAAATATCTGTTATTGTAACACATAATATGACAAACTGCCAGTTTGGCTTACACTGCTGTACTTTTAAACAATAATCAAGAGTCAGCAGAGAGCTAGATATGTGCTCATTTATTACATTTTGTATAAATCTAAATAAATAAATGTATGGCAGGTTGTCCTAATCTAACTTCTCTTGGCTGATACAGGACTGCTTCTTTTTGTTCCATACATGTTTTGGCATATTTTCCAAATCTAGAGATAAATGGCTGGAACATGACAGACTGAGTCTCATACCTCAAAATTGGACTCCCTGTGCAGTAATTATTTTTGAATTAGTCATTTGAATATATATATATTTTTAAATTATACAGAATGCTCAGAACAAATCTGTGAATGACTTAAAATGTAGCAGTAAAAATCAAATTAAATATTTATTACAAGGAAAGTGCCCTATGTTTTGAGATAGTACTTCAGTTTGTAAATTATTTTATTTATGCAAATAAATCCCCAAATGTTATTGCACTTGATAAGTTAAACACTTGACATTTTTATTCCCTAAAATGCAACATTTTATGAAGTCTAGATATGTTTATTAATTAGTGATTATTAACACCCAGTAAACAACATCGTGTCTTGTAAAAACACAATCTTTCTTCACAGCATGAAGCTGAAATCTATTATTCACTGATTCCATATGCTGAAATACACTCAAATGATCACAAATGACCTTAAGCATTAGATAAATGTAAATGAGGATAGGGTGGAAAATGTGCTTTTGATTGATATCTAAAAGACCAGGTTTGAAACCTTGACAAGGGATGAAGTCTGAAATCCTGTGCAAAGTACATCCTGGAAAAGCTACTGAAAAGCTAAACAAGCTGAGATTCCGCCTAGCTGCACCGCACAGGGTAGCCTCCCCTTAGCCCAGCTGAGGATTTGAGGTTGCTCACAAGTGTTCAGCACTCAAAAAGTAAAAGACTATCCCACGGGCCTGTATGGCCTTTGTCTACTTGCCGAGCAATTATTGGGATGTGCTGAAATATATCTGTACTTCTAAGATGTATGCATACATAACATAATGAAGGTAGATATTTTTCTAACTTCAAGTGCTCATTTACAGAACTTGACTATTACACAGAATGGTTGCATAACCATAGGATAAATGATTTGAATGAACTAAAACTGTATGAGTTTTACCCTCTATATTAATACAATTATTCTGCTATAACAGCTGGCCTTTTTTCAGCTTTACTATTGTCACTTTGAGAAGGACCGAGAGCCCTTATTCTGGAATAAGAAGCATTAAAGAAAAAAAAGGAAAAGATTTGGACACACAATTGAAGGGCACTATTTGCTCTTAGGTAGCTACCTCTAAGCATGTTCTAACTCATAACCCCACACCATAAATACAAAGTACTATAAAATAATTTACTTTTTAATTACTACCAAAGATGAACATGCATCAGATTCTCAGCTGCTTCCAAACTGAGACAACAAAGCAGATAGAGACGGAGAAAAAATACAGGGTACACCCTGAGCTCCAGAATGTGGTCAACGACAGTAATAAAGGGCCTAGCACTTGGTGTCTAGCTCCCACATTGCCCATTTGCCTTTGCAGCAACGTCACACGATGCCAATCAAGAGAACGGGATGGCCAAAATACTCAGTCAAAGAGCTTGACAACTTCTGCCTCAGGGGTAAAGGCATTTGCTGCTACCTTAGGCTTACTTAAAAATGAACTCCATCAGTGATGTAGGTGTAATCATTCCACGCATCCTGTTCAGCCCAACGGGCAATGCTGCTTCTCAAGAAGCCAAATTTCAACTATGCAATGAGCAGCAGCATGAAAAGACATGCTGTATATTAAAAAAAAAAGAAAGAAAAGAAAAAGGACCATTATGTCACCAAATTAATCACACTGTACTTGCTAGGTTAAAAAAAATAATAAATTTCATTAAAACATATTTTAATACTTTCAAATTTCTCTTTTCCATTCCTTACACTGCAATACATCTTCTTACGGTGTATATATCTGTGCCCTTATCAATCATTTAGGTCACACTTCTGCATACATTTCCCACTTACATTAAATAAACAATTACATGCAAGAATTGATAAGCTACTTTAGCAGAATCTTACCAACTCGATACTTTTTGCGCTTTAAATACTCCTGCATTTTGGTTTCTTGTGATGATGTCACTTACATCTGTAGCATACTTGTTAAGGATTATCTAAAAAATTACAGCAGTAATGAAAAATAATCAAGAATATTTTTTCCATTGTTAATACCTTCAGAGTGTCTTTTATCTGTTTGGTTTGCTTTAATCTGTACTAATAGTCAGTCTTTTCAGAAGCAGAGATTCTACAGTGCTACTCTGGCACATCAGCCATAAATCTAGCCAGCAACTTGCTATTGTTGCCTACCTCTATTGACTGTTCTTTTCATTAATGCTTCCATTTAAGGAAGGGGGAGGGAGCTGCAAAAGGTTTCCCATATCTTACGTACATTTAAAGGCAACTATCTTTTACAAACATATGAATTAGAAGGATGCAGAATAGGAATTTGTCAGGATGGTCAGTTAATGAGCAGCTTGGTTTGCGCTGCTTTTGACTGTGCCCCTAGATCCCAGAGCGGAGGTTTCAGAGGCTGCAGGGTTTTGAGTTCTGCCCTGGCCATGGCACACGCACTTTTGCTCTCGGCTCTGACTGTCAGAATACAATCCAACACACAACAGGAGCACTTTCACCTGTAGCCAGGAGAGTTTTTAGTTTGCTTGTTTTCTTGAGAATGGTTTGGAGTCCTCTCTGCCATAACAGATGTGTAGAAAGCAAAAAACACAGTCCCATTAGGCACTGCAACAGCATTGCCTTTGTCCTGTGTCTCAGCCTCTTCCAATTTTAAAGATCAGGCCCCAAATTTGGGTCAGGCAGACCCAAAACAAGGATTGCAAATGAAGTTACCTATGTCTGAAAAGTTAACCTCTACAACCAATCATTTGTGGTTACTGAGAAGCCTTTGGAAAGACAAGGTGTAGCGAGTCTCTCTGTGAGACCTGAATGACAAAAAACTTGAATCCATAAGTATCCACAAAAATTCACTCTCAAGTATATGAATAATTATATCGATAAGTGTGGATGCTGCAGCCCGTACTACCACTACAACTATTACTATAATATCGACAACAGAAAAGGGATGTTTCCTCTAAATTAAATCCTCATTCTGATCACAGTTCTAAAATCAGAAAGAGATTCAGACACAAATGTGTTACACTAGTAGCACTGAGTCATACAGGCACAGTTTTGAAAAGTAAGTCAATGACTGCTCCTTTTTTTTTAAGGTACAGGAAATTTGCTGATAATTAACAGCAGGTTGGCCTCCCAAAACTTAAATTCTTCTTTACAGATGCTCTTATGAGAAAATTGAATAGTGTAATGTTAGGCTCATTTAAAAATGACTAACATATCTTTTTATTTGCTTTGATGAAATCATATAATTAGCCTTCCTAACACTGTTGACAATTTAAGAAATTCTTTTAGGAAAAACTCTATCCAAACAATGTGAAAGAAAAGACAATTTGTTTTTCATTAAGCCAAAAATTACAAATTCAATGAGATAAAACTGGTTGAAACCAATCTCTGTTCTTTAGACATACTTCTAAATTGTTGCCACAATATGCAACAGAAGGCAATAAGTAATGGCACATACTTCTGAAGCAAGAAGAAGGCATAAATAACTCCATGAACAAAGTATGCTATTTTTTAGTAGAGGCAGAAGCAACGCTGTTGATAAATTAGTTACAATACCTCAATTGTATAACCGAGAAAAACTACTAATAATTGTAGTAAACCTGTTAATACTACCTTTTCTAAATAATTTATAAGTCCATGTCTTCAGAGATTCAGGCTCAACATGACCTTTCTAACCTAAATTTCTTAGGACTGTTGAAAGATCCATACGCTATATTTTAATGGCCATTACAGTGCACAGCAACGATGTTTTGTATTATTGATGCTATCTGATAGTAGTTCAAATCTCTACTGCATGGTGTGAAACAGAGCTAAGGCAGAAGGTCCGTAGTATCTCTGAACCAGAAGAAAATTTTTACAAAACAAATGAAACTGTTCCTTGGATTTGGACATGATGAGCTGAGTTTAGACCCTTCCAGCATTTTGGAGAAATAGAATTTGGTATTCTAGGTAGGATCTATCATAGAAATGACCTAACTGGAAAATTTGTATCTGAATACATATCACCCAAAATTTCAAAGGGAATCAAATCTGATGACTTTGCCTTTCTATGTATCTCTAATATTCACCTGAAATGCACAGTCTATTTTTAATATTATCTTTTTTAAACAATCATGACAGAATTTAGATCAAGCACACAAACTCAATAGGAAAGTTTTGAAAGGGGATGAAAAAGCAAGAAAAACTGTATGTCATAATTTGCAACAGGGATGGTCTGTAAAACAATTAAAATCTACCTATGATAAGTAAAAAGAGTGAGTTAGAATGAAGACTTTTAAATGGATTAGTAACTTACATCATAACATCCAGTTAAGAGTCTCCATAAAAAGTCTCCTGAATAAGATCATTGATTAATATATAACAAAGCTATACATTTAAAGTGGTTAAAATTGCAATAATGATTTGAAATTAACATATTCGTTATTTTTAACTTGCCATATTTCAATAACATATCTCTATATAGCTGCTCACAACATACATAGTAAATACTGAATGTGGCAGTATGAAAAGGAGAATAATGAATACCGTCAAAAATTAAAAGAAAAATCAAATCCTCAAAAGCTTAAGACTTCACAAAGCATAGCTGTTAGTTACGCTCACTGAATAGTGATAACAACAACAAAAACAACAATAATTATGATGATGATGATGATACAAAGGCAGATTCTCAGATGCAATGCACTATTGCCAGGTCGATTTTCAATTACATTTCACTGATGTATTCATTTGTTTCTTAATGTGCTCATCTTGCCCATTAAGAATAATTAGCAGGCTTGCTTGGTGATTTCCTGGCTTCTGACAGTGATTTTTTTTCCTTTTTGTTGACAACCACTTTTACTTTTTGGAAAGTAATTTTTGGATATTATAGTATGACTGGCATGTAATTTAAGCTTCCTAAAAAAATTTAAAGGGAGGATGTAAACAGTAATTTTTAAACAAGATTATTTTAATCTATAATACCTACATAAAAAAGAATAATGCTAGGCATTAACTATTCCCGAAGAGCAGAATTTAGACAACAAAACAGTATTTTACCCCACATTAATTTAATTTGGCATGCTAAACAATTAAAAAATACCATCAACAATAACAAAAGTTAGTAGGAATATATCACTTGTAGCCTGTGGCATTTGGGATGAGATACTATCTCCAACTAAACTAACAAAATCTTCCTGATTTCTGAGAGCCTGGTGTGGCTGAAACAGATCTAAATTTAGTGTAAACTTCTAAGCAGTTAGTGACTACAGTAAAGCATGCAAAGGAAAATCACCGTATGACAGATCATAAAATTACTAGTGAAGTCCATAAAACATAAAATGCAACATAAATTTTATTATGTGCTCTTTTAGGAATACATTCCACCTACACTGTAAAGTTCTTAGTCTGCTGCACTTTGGCACCCTGCTAATATTAAGCCCATTGTAAAATCCAGCACAATAAAAGCACTTTGAATGCTGAGCCTTCAGAGCACCAAATGTTAAAAAAAGAAAAATAAATTCTTGTTAGAGCCTTCCACCAATCACTTCTCTAAAAGGGATTCACTGAGTGAATACAGATGAAGACTTCTTGTAAGATTTTTAGAAATAAAAGAAATTTCTAAAGATATTGTAAAAACTAAGGTGTATTAATTAGATTATTAGGAGTATCTTTTTCAGGAATAATAGCGCTTTAAGTTGTTTAGTTCCAAAGGTTGAACAAAGATTGATTTTTAGCACTCACCAATTCTCCTATCTGTGCAAGATAGATAAATTTGATAAAAGTTCAGGTATGTTTATGGAATCTCCTATGCAAGATATTTGCTGACCTGATGATTACTAAGCTCACCTGAAGCTTTCTGTGGGTAAAATGACCTTCTGCTAAAGAAACTTGCTTTTGTCAAACATCAGTTTGTTTTGTTGCTAGTTTGGAAACGCTTTTCCTCCCCCACATTTTTTATCTTCCTAAAAGCATGTGAGAAAAATTGGAAGAGGAGATGCTGTATAAAACTACACAGAATAATGAATACCTCCTCCTCAGCCCATGAACAGACTCAACCAGAATTTAGCAAAATAAAATTCCTTGGAACACAATTAAGAACCTGCTTTTTCAAGAATGAGGAGACTTTTATGAGGTTTCTTTCAAGTTTAAAATGATTTGAGTTGTGATTGGCTGTTTTTCTCCACGAAATCGTTAAAGTGTTGTAAGCAATTATAGTTGGCTGAGTTACCTCCGAGAACGTCTTTTTAAAGCTAATAGCTAAAATGCACTGACACGTTTCCTGTTCTAACTGTTACAAAACAGGTATTTTTTTTCCAATCTGCTACATAGTTTAACTTATTTTTTCATTAAGTACTCATTATGCTAGCTTCCAAATACACACAAATCTTAAACGTAAATAATTTTGATGATGCCGTGGCCAAAACCTGAACACTACTCTGCCTTAAAATGCAAATGGCAAGATTACCAAGGAACAAAAGCAAACAGATATCTTCCATTTTTTCCTCTCCATTTCTAAGGCCTATTAGCATTCACTATATATATCTGTTCTTATTCTGTGCTGATATTTAATGCAGCCGCAAATTATGCTCACTCATTCTCTCGCTTAGCCAAAGTACAGTTCAATTTTCTGAACTATGTGTTCATATTAGTATAGCATAATAGCAATTTATTCTAATATAATCATATAAGAAATATAATAAAATACTGCCTTTAAGAGACAGAGTAGCTTTACAACGTTACATCAAGAGAAATAACAGTAAAATGATAATTGATTAAGCAGGGTAAATGGATAATTTGCAGGCAGTTACAACTTAGCAGCAATAATGAAACTACGCATTTTAAAATACACTAGAAAAGCTATGACAATATACAAATACTGTGTACATTTTAAGATGCTAGTATCCGCAAGCAAAAAAAAATCTAGTTTCTCCTGAAAAAAAGAATATATGTCAAAGAGAAACTAATGATTTGATTCCCTGCTATACCCCCTGTAACATGCAGCATGGACACAAGGAATCTTTCAGCACTGAACCATAAGACAAATATTTACTGCTGTACTCGCTCTGTATCAACAAGCACATTTTTAATTTAGGAAGAAAATGTGGAATTTATTACATGGGAAATTGCAGCTTTGTTTAAGATATTCACCATCTACCTTTTAATTACTTATGTGGGGACTTTTTCTTAATATACCCCATGCTGCCTGTCTTTATATCGATTGTTACACAGCCAGTAAAAAGGAATGAGCACAACAAACCAGTTTTCTATCTGAATAAGGATACTTTTGATGGCCTTTTCATTTCCATCAGTTAACAGAACTTCTTTGACATCTGCAGAAATAGCAACCTGAAAAAAAGAGCACAGCAAACAATGAGCAAATATGCTTGTCTGTGTGGAAGTGAAGACAGGAGTGACAAGCCTTCAGTATCATGCTTCCTCACCTATTTCTCTGTAACAATCTTCAATCTTTTTTCATTTTATGTCTGCATTATTTTAATCATTCAATCAAATCAGTCAATACTTTTATCATTCCATTTGCGGGAGCCTCTATCTTGCTATCATTCTGTTCCGTAATTGCATTGTGACAGCGGATGATGGTATTCTGAGAGGCTTTCATTTGCGGGCTTCTGTTTATCTAGTAGAGCCATCATACAAGGCTGTCACTCTGCCTTTCAGCTTGCTTCTGTCTGACTGCCTGATGCCCTTCATATAACTTTGCATTGCAGGCAGATGGCTTTGTAAGGGTAATTTTTTTGTGAGCTTTGACATGCTCGCACATTGGGCTGTAACCTCGACACATTGTATAAGAGCGACAGGTTTGTCAAATGCCAATCAGTGTAACAATATGCTTTTATTTGTAGAGACATAAAAACTTGTCTAATGCACTGCACTGCTACATAATATCTCCTGAATACATGACTCAGAACCCAGAGAATGGTGAACGACTCTCCTGAATGGCCAATCTAATTCAAAAGAATCTAATTACCGAGAGCTCTGGATCATGTTTGTTGGTGTAATAATGCAGGCAAAACATTAGCAGCTATATCATGGTGCTCCAACTGTGATTCGCCAGGCTATTCCTGTATCTTAGCAAATGGGACTATAATCTGAAAAAAAAAAATGCTTCAGCCATGGCAATGAAAGACAGACCGTACGTGGCCTGGAATGTCACAACAAGAGATATTGACTACACTGAGGTAAAATGTTTCTGCTCATCGAGGCAACCATAAAATCAATATGATACGAAAGCAAGTCAATCTAGAAGGTCTCTCAAGACTCTGCAGCTTGACCGCAGCTGAGGCTGTTGACAGTTCTCTGACCCAGCAGTTGGAGGCACTGGAACATTTTTCCTTTTGTTTCTTCCTCTGAATGGGATTGGAATTGAGAAAAGACCTACCATGAGCCCAGCCAAGCATGTCATGCCACCCCCTAGCTCACACACAGCAAGGTCCCTGAAAGAGAGAAAGGAAATGGTAGAACCCATACAAATTAGATGAAAATGGTCAGAGAGACATATATGTTACAAGAACAAATTGCCATCTGCAGTGAGAACTGAGCTACCAGGAAGTTGTAGAGACATGACTAGGCTACCTCATGTCGTTTTGCGTTTTAAAAATAATTATGAAATAGAAAAGTCACAAAGCAGGCAAATCAGTGGGGGTTCCCTCATTAGTGTTCAGTGCAACATTACCACCGCTGAGCTGAAAAATCTGAGAAGGTTCCCTTTTTTCCCTTGTCAATGGCTCTGTCTTTTAGAACTAAACTAGCTAGAGTAGCGAAAGATAATTGTTAGGAAAGGATAACAATGTTAATCCACATTCATTCTTTCAAAAACAGTTAGGGAAGTAAATGGAGAAAATAATATTATTTATATATCTCTCTATATAGTTATGCCTAAAAGCCTTTTTATATTAAAAAAGACAAGTTTTAAAACAAGCTGCGCAGCTCAAAACAATTACACATGAAGAAATTTGATCCTTCAATTAGCACTTAAAACCGCGAGTGACCTACAAATAATTCTGTTATGAACGACGATGGGAAAAGCGTTCAGCTAAGCCACGGAGAACCACAAAAAGTTAGCGTCGGGAGCCTAAACCGAGCCGCAGCTTAGGCTCAAATACGTGGTTTAGCAGGTTACTTTTAACTTTTTCCATGCTGCACAGCCACCAAGACGTGCATGCGAAGTGCAGCAGGACAGAGCTGCCCGCGCGCGGGGGAAGTCGGATCTCCAGAGCCGTGGCCGGCCCGGAGGGAGGAGGGAAGCATGGGGCTGCACTCAGTGCATGGCGCTATAGGAACAACCCGAACAAGCTGCTTTACAGCTAAGCCCACGACAACCGTTAGGGCTGGCCCCATTTTAACAGCAAGGGGAATTTCAGCTGAATGGGTTTTGGGGGGCACCAACAGGCACCGACATTTCAAAATCTATTTTTATGTAGAAATAGTACTTCCCTACAAGCTCTCTGCTTATATTCAGGAATAATATCGAGGATGCCATGTCAATATCAGAATACAGATGCTGAGAGTATGTTTACTGAGGCCCCTGGACTGGGCTGCCTTACCGTATATTAATGATCAGGCTCTGAATGTTGTAGATTTGTCTTTCTTAGACTTGGCAAATTTTATTTGCAAAAAGTCTTTTTGTTTTTTTCAGTGGAACAGAAAACAAGATGGACAGAGTTTGGAGGAGCAAACCCAGCCTAAAACCCATCAAGAACTGAAAACAAAATGAGGAGAATTTGCAGTGTGTGGTTCAATTCTAATGCTTATAGTTTTTTCTTACACAGGTTCTGATTTTTCTAATAACGTGTTTTTTTTATAAATATGTATTTTTTTTGTATAAATATGTATATGTACAAACACACAGAGGATTATAAATGTAACATTTATAATGCACTTAACTCCTTACAGGAGTCATGCTTATTACAATAAATACAATAAAACACCCAATGAGGGTGTTTTAAGGCATTTTCAACCAAATCTGTGTATACATGATACATGGGCATACATGCATACATACACATACAGGGACAAGGGGCAAGTAGGAGGCACTACATGTGGCTAGGGGGCAGAGTGCTATAGAGACACTGCTATAGCAGCAAGGTGGCACTGCACAGTACCCACCTAAACTCAGCGAAGCAGCAGCAGCTGCAAGAAGAGCTGTGTTAGCTGCCTCCTCTTTTGGGTTGGCTTCAGCCTCAGTTAGACTGAGGCTTTGTATAACAGGCTCCTCATATTTGGTAGAAGGGCCGGGCTGTACAGATTGGAGCAGATTGTTCTTCCGTATTCTCACAACACAATGTGTAGATGGAAGGAGGGATTTTGTGTACTCCAAGCTGGTTTACTAGGTGTTAGCCTAGTATCCTTGCCCCAAATGTAATTTACGCCTGCAAATGCACCGTTGTTATGGTTCTTCTTTAGACTCTTTCACGCTCCAGGACAATGAAACTTCAAGGATTTCCAAGTGCAGGGCTCTGTATACCCAAGAGGGGAGAAAGGATGCAGGCTGGGTTTTATTTTTAAGCATTCCTATTGGATGCTGGAAATCTATATTCTACAATTTTAGAAAAAGTGGGAAAAAAAACCCCACAAAAATATGGAAAAGAGCAGGATGCCTCAAAAATGCTTCCCAGAACTTAAATACAGGTGCAAATTCCTCCATCAATATATACAATAATTATGTGCTTTATCAGGTAATATTTTGCTTGCTTTTGCAATGGATGTCAGTTTAAAGAACATCTTTTATTTTTCCTGACCTTCACAATCAGTACTGATCGATTGGAGCTTCACTTTTGTTTCCCAAAAAATCAAAGTGAAATAAAACGCCTTGAGTGGAAATCAAAAGTCTTTGACATATAGCAGAAAGCTTGCTGTGCAATATTAGTACCCAAAGGCAGCTCAGAATTCTTTGTTAAGAACAACATGCTTTCACCTTGAACATTTTAAATTTAATCTGAAGACTTAAATCATAGCAATCTTTAGCATGCAGATACAATAAAACTAACAGATTAGAAAATATCTTTTTATGTTTAACTCTGTACCTGAACATTTCATTGTGCTTTAGGCAGTAGTAAGCCAGCACTTCTTCAGACGGCCAGAGACCTGTAAAACAAAAATATTTGCCTTCTTAGAACAATGCCTTTCTGAAGTAATATTTAAATATGTATTATCATTTTCAGACCTCTATAAAATATTTCATTTTTAAATTTACCACAATATCACAGAATAAAGAAAAGAATCAGATTTTTAGTGATAGATTTCTTATCCTCAGCATTGGAACTAGATATTTCTCAAACTTCACTCTGACTAATGGTCATGTCTACCTGTACATTATATATAAATGTATACACGGGCATGTATATATGCATATATATCTGCACATACCCACCATATTGTCAAGATTTTAAAAGTTAAATACAATCTAATCGAAACTTCCAACATATGGGCATTTACATGAACATCAGACTGTCAAGGTTCATCTTGACCAGTATCCTGTCTCTCAGTGGGGACAAGATCCCCTTACTTTTGCGATTTGTTGCCTTCTAAGGTCAGTTTATTTCTTCACAGTTCCTTTTTATTTAGCCTCTTTTCTCAGGGAAGGCTCTCAAGTTTTCCCAGGATCTCTCCCTAAGAAACACCAATCCTTAGCACATGCTGAGGAAGAGTATGTGGTTAGGGTCATAAAATAGTATGATTTCTAGTTGTGTCTCCAGTCCTTCTCAGGAACTTTTGAGCCACTAGTGATAAATTTGTGTTTAATAGATACCAAGGGATTTTTCTAATTGTACTTAGATAACATTGCAGTATCTCTAACGTCCTTGTGGCAGCACGCTCCAGAGTTTGTGTGTTGTATAAAGATCATCTGATGCCCTCTAGTTTTCATATGAGAAGAGACAGGAAGCAGTCTTTATTTTCCTATTCCATACTATTCATGACTTTATAAACTCCTGTCATAAATCTTATACTGATCTTTGTCTTACTTAAGAGTCATTGATGCAAAACCATCCTTTCAATGACATTCTCTCCTGAAACTCACTGTCACTTTAGAGCAATTTCCCACATAACATTAAGGACCTATCTGAAGCCACATGGCCAATGCAGATGGCAGTTCAGAACTAAAGTGGCTTGTAGAGTCTCCTACAGGCATCTTCCTTTCTCTATTGCCTTAAAGAGAGCTTGGAAAAACAAATTGGTATTCAGAAACTTGAGTTAAGCTCTCAAAGTTATGGGAGGATGAATCAAAGGCATTTGCAGTCCAATTACATTTGTATGAGTTTTCTTACCACCACCCCCCCCCCCCCAAAAAAAAAAAAAAAAAAAAAAAAAAAAAAAAAAAACTTGTTTATCCGCAGGTGAAAAACAGGGTTAGCTTCCCCTTTAACACATAGCATTATGAATTACTATGACAGAAATCTGATTTAATACTATAAGCTGTAGATACTTTCATATTTTGAGTAAACTTAAGACATACAAGAACATCCTTCAGATATATATGGACAGGTAAATTGAATTCCATGAAGCTTATTATCCATATGTATCCTTTAGACCATTGACAACAAGAAGAACCAATTGTTTCTTCTCTATGCATGGATGGATGGATGGATGGATGGATGGAAGGAAGGAAGGAAGGAAGGAAGGAAGGAAGGAAGGAAGGAAGGAAGGAAGGAAGGAAGGAAGGCAGGCATTTAATAGAAGTTTGAGAGAAAAAAAAATGGTAATCCTTAAATATATAATTCCTCTGTCCATCCAATTCCTACTCTGAATTACCCAGTCATTGTTATAGATGATGAAAATTTATGAATGCAGAATCTGCATGTAGATCCAGCATTTGGCCAAAATTCTGCATATAGCTTGTCTATTGCATAGACCTCAAAGGTAAAAAAAATTAGAGCTCTGATTCCTATACACACACCAAAAGCACTAAAACAATATTATTATTTGTCCAGTCCATTACAGCTTAGGTTGATAGGCTTTTTGTAGATCTGGTATTTTACTCAGACTTGCTAAGGGTTAAAATAAAATATTCACACACGATTACCCATTCTTCAGTGAAACATACACCAAGAATTGTACAGGATTTTCCATCTCCCTTTTGAGCATTTCAATGCTTTTGAGCATTGAAATATGCTAGAATGACAGACTTTGCAATAAATATAATAACTGTTTAAATATTTTAGTGTATGATATAAAGAATGTTTCAGTTTGCAGTGACTGGTGTATACTCAAGTAATAAAAGTGTTTTCTAATAGTTATGAAGGCATGGCCAATTTAATACCACTTATAATACTTCACATCTCATATTACCACCACCATCCCCAAAACAACTATATCCTTTCACAGCAAACTTTTAGCCTGAGTGAATTTTTAAAATACTTGTCAATTGTAGCAAAATCCTTCAACGTCTGAGTTTTCAGTACCCTCAGTCAAATGTCGTTCGCTTCTCTACGGTTATTACTGAAAGGGCACTTTGAAGGAGTCACTGAATCTTTTATGAGGGGTCACTGTTCTTTCCCCTGCTTCCATTACAATGTTGATACCAGCTGAAACTTCAGGTGTATGAGATAGCTCTTTGCTGAGAGAAAGGCAAAGCGCCTTTGGAAGGACAAAGTCCTTCTTTAAGCAGATGCTAGTGATGGATGTGCCTCTCCTCCCCCCTCTCCTTGCCCATAGGAAAGAAAGCATCACCTCAGCAATGATATAAGCAGCTGGCAGCTAAAGAAGCAGGAGTCAGAAGGTCTCCCGTGAACACAGCTCTGAAGTGTGGAAGCACACAGTGCTTCTAGCTAAGCCAAGAAGCCAGAGGCAAGAATACCTGTGTTAATTTTAGTAAAAGGAAAAGCCTCTCTTGCTTGAACAGGTAGGTAAGCCTCTTTGCTTTCAAAACAGGGATAAGCTTAAAGATCCACGTGGAGGAGTTTGCCTCCTTCCCCTTCATTCTGACCTACATTTAGCAACACAATGACCTACATTTTCAAGTTGCAAGTATAAGATAGTTCTGCTTCTGCTAGAAAATAATCGGCTGCAATACAGAAATGCAGCAATTCCTGTAAGTTAACAAACAGCACTAAGTTTTGAAAAGCTTCATTCATTTCCTGCAAACATATGCATAAAAGGATTATTTCCTGTGAAAACACTTAAAATAATTCTTTCATATTTAAGATAAAATTATTCTCATTTTGAATCATGATTTTTTTTTTTACAAATACATAACATTGGATGGGTACCTATTTGCATGTGCAATTACTTCCACAGAATGGTCGATTATTCACACATGTATAGGCAAAAGGATATCAAAAGGCTGCAAAATGGCATTCGTACTTAAAAGGCTATAAGTATACTACAAGTATACTTACACTTGCCCTAGACAAAAGGGCTAAAAGTATGGCTGTGAAAGGATACAGCCAAACTGGAGTTCCATTTTGCAAAAATAAATAATTTGAGGCTTTTACTGAAGATTTTAGAAATCTTTATCACCTTGACATCTAGTACATGACAAATGAGGATTGCCAGAAAATATTGGAGTGTTTATTAAAACAAATAAAAAATGGAGTTGTGTTGGAGTTTTAAAGCATGCCTCAAGAAGGCCTGTAATTTGGAAGTGGAAGAAGTGGCAGAGATGAGATGCACACCGAGCAATGCCTTCCAGAATTTCAGCTGTCTGCACATATCCTTCCACCATTAGGATGGAGCAGGAGATCCACAGTCCCTAGGAATGTATCACTCACTAACCCAATTGCAAATGTGCCATAAAACCAGCGGTACCCACCTCTATACATCTTCATAATACTTATTACAGTGGTTGCAGTAGAAAAACATTGCAACTAAAAAGTACAGATCTGGATGGAGAAATGCTACCTATACAGACACATATACATACACGAAATTCATATAGCATTTGGAAAGCACTTGCCACCATATTGCAGCATCTTACCACACTAATAGAGTCATCAGATCAAGGACTCAAAGACATCACGAAGTACTACTGCCCAGATGTTACACGTCAGGAATTGGAACCATATTAAGCTACTTCAACTCACAGAAAAAAATTATGGGGAGACCAGGAGTAAAATCTTTGTGACTCTAACTCCCAGAGGTATGATTTAATGAAAGAAACAAAGGAAAAGCTTTCCCTATAGAGGGGAACTCTAAAAAAGATCACAAAAATTATAAGAATAAATAAATAAAGTTGTTTTTATTACTCCCATAGCACTCGCCTAAGGAAAATGTCAGGACTTCTGTTTCAAGCATGGCACAGCAGCTCTTTAGAGCAACTTTAAACGCCTTTGGACTGAGTTATGTATAGCCAGTTGTCTGAGGATGCCTTCTTTTAACCATGATATGCAGCATCACTATTCCAAAGTATCACAAAACCTGTGTTATTTCCACTCTATTAGAGTCTACTACTACCTTAAAATAGTTGAATCCTATATGAGATTTGAAAAGCCAAAGATTTTACCCAGCTGAATATATTCATAAAGGTCTTCTTTTCCATTATATCCTGCTTGTGGCCTACATGAAGTCAACTTATGTGCTTTAATCCCAAGAGGGTGTAACATATTACAAGTGCCATGGACAAGGCGATCAGTAATCTCTCAAAAGAGCACAGAATACAGCTGCTTACAGGAGGTCTTAAAGTGAGCGAGCAGGTCAGAATGAAGGTTTAGCAGTAGATCAATTTGGAGAAAATTTCAAAATGAGGCTCTATCTAACCAATTCTTGGAGACCTTCTGTCTACAGAGCACTAAAATTCACTTCTGAGTGATAGAAACATGAAATCATGAATAGCATAAGGAGGACTCAGTGGATGTATAGCATATTTACAACTTGCTCCAGACATACAAGGCATTGTTCTAAATTGGGGAATTTGCTTGAGTAAAATCTACATGTAATTTATTATACTGCTCTAGTTAGGTAGTTTGCATGGAGATAGATCTCAAAAAATAGTTCTGGCTGTGAATCTTCTAAAAACTCCATACTTTGAGCCTCTTTTCGATTTCATTTTATTATCAAGCTCAGTACAGACAAGAGGAAAAAAATTCTTTTCTTCCACTTGTTCATACAGCACATAAAAATGCAACATAGATGAAAGTAATCATTAATCCAGGTTGCCTAAGATGGCACCTAAAGTGGAATGAATCTGGAAAGCACAAATGTACGTAACAAGGCACTGCAACTATTCAGGTTTTGTAGCAGCCATAAAGTGCATGTACAGAAGAATGAATACCTTCCATAGAAAACCACTTTCATAATACACAAAAGACAAAAATCTAGTCATTTTAGTGAAATGAAGAAATGAGATTGTTAGATAAGCAACAAAAAATATGAACTTACAACCTCAGGTTTAAGCCACCACCCATGCACAGTAAAGATACAAGCAGAGCATGCAGATGCAAGAGAGCAGATCTTGGTAAAAGCAGATCAAAGATGACGAAATTTAAGTTGGGAGATTTTCCAAAGGAGAGCAGTACTGTAACCTTCTGGACACGTGGCCACTTCTCATGGAGATGTAAGTGCTAACCTCCACTGAAAGCCCACTTCTCTAACCTGAGAGTCTGCATTCTGAAATCTGCCCTGAGTCCATTTGTGAGTGAGCAACCTTGATAAATACACATGGTGCTAAAGCCCCTATTTAAGAGCCTTTAGAGTAGTACCACACATGTGAGCCTTACTATACCTGACTTTTGCACACTGCAGACCACTCTTTAAGCCCAGTGAAGAGGAGTAATTTGCATCAGGAAGAAAGGCTGGCTTGCTTTTCTGCAGCAGGAATGCTATAAGTGAGTTTGAAAAGCTAGAAGAACTCTAAAGGAAAAAGGAAATATAAAGAGAAATACATCTCATCATTTTTCCCTACGTACATATATTTTATAGAAGCTCTTGTCTCTCTTTCAATCTAAAACAGAATTTATGATATTCAGATCATTGAAAAATATGTATAAGCACCGGCTGAGATCTTCCGCTTGGGCAAAATGGCCTCAGCACTATATCTCTCACTTTCATTCTCATTATTATTCATGACTAGGAGGGAAATATGATGGTCTGCAATCTGCAAATTTCTTTTAGAGTGTAAACTTAAGAGGCTCGGTGGAACTGATGTGGAAATACAGTAACAAGTCAAAGCTATAAACACGCATCCATCTTTTCCGTAAGAAAACTGTACAAACCTACTTGTATGATTGTCTTTAACAGCTTTTCTTTTTCAAATGAATGAATTTGATTTAGTGTTGTTGGTTCTTTTTTTTACAGTTTTCAAATAGTTATTAAAAATTAAACAACACTGGAACAAACCTTTTGTGATTATAACCTTCATTCTCCTGCAACAAACTGGATCTATAAATTTACGTACCATTGTAGATGTAAATTGCAATATTTTATATTCAACTATATTAAAACATCTATTCCAAAAATGATTACCAGTTGTGAAAAGCAGACAGGCTTATCACTTGCTGTCAGTTGTTCATGTCTAGTTAAGCAATAATGTGCTAAAACTGCTCTTTTGTTTTGTGTAAGAATTTTGGCAATAGAAGAAATGAACACTCGTTTAATAAAAACTCAGGCTGCTTTTTGCTTTGATGGAGGAAGCAGCTGCCTGTTTTCATTTGCTGCAGAGCAGCAAAACCCATCAATATAACAAGCAGCTTAGATGCATCCATCCACAGCATCTGTAAGGATATAGGGCTATTCGCTCAAAACCAATCCTTGGTTTAATTTTAACAAAGATGTGTCTGACATATTTGAAAATGCATTATAATAGGGTTTTGAAATACTAGCATTTTCTCTTTTCTTTTTAAATACTTTTCACAGATTTTGAAAGGCAAGTATACATATTGGAATGATAGAAATGATAAAACAAATATTGCAATACCAAACAGCAGTACTAGAGTAAAAATGCAAAGATGGAATATTAAGAGATGCCTTCTGGTTCATAGATTCTCCTCTTCCTTGAAAACACAGAAAAACGGTATTTCAACCTTTTCAATAAGGATTTTTTTTCACCACAACCAAAAGCAGAGAAGAATATTATAAACAAATATCACAGAAAAATGCTAGAAAGCTCACAGCTGCAGTTTATACAACTGCATCTCCTGACACACACTTTTCCTTCCCTCATGTTTTGTTAAAAGTAGAATTGTTAATATTAATGCTCCTTTCCAGCGATACTTATCAAATTGTCTTTACCATAGCCTAAAAGTAATACATTTTTATACCGAGTTTCGGCAATGTGAGCTTGTCCCAAGTGACAACTTTTAATTGCAATACAAAATTTTAATTAAAAATAGATTTATAAGACTTTCATATATAATTACAAAAACAGGAAGGGAAAGATAAAAGACCATCTGAGATATAAACCATAAAACTCTATTTTAATTCTAAAAATGTGACATGGCACACAAACTATTAAAAATTCTAAGACATTATTATTATTTTACTGCTGTTCGGCTTTCTAAGACCTTTCTAAGCTGAGCTTTTAGATGATTTGCACATTAACTGAGAAGTCAGATAATTCTTAATCCTCCTCTTTTTCTGATCCAATAATGGATAAGGGAGCATCTTAGCATGATCAACTAGCAATCTGCCTAGCCTGAGTGGTAGTACACCTGAATTTAGGATTAGTCATCGGGTTTTTATAATATCTGATTTAAATGAGCAGTCATTTTGAGAAGAGCAGAATAAAAACATTCAATGATATTTGAACTATACCATTTAAATATGTAACAAATTTTGAGTACGTGCGTATTTACCTCAAAACCAAAAACGTATATAAAAAAGATTTTAAAAAGTTCCTTCTGTGTAAATAATGAGAATTTTCTGTTAAATAAATGCTTTTATAGTAGGTATTCACAGTAAGTTATAATCAAGCTTATCTCAGCTGTAAGCCTTGTATCCCTGACTAGTCTATTACAATATTCTAATCTTGTGTCCATTTATAGATGAAGTGAGGAAGGAAACGCCTTTTTACCTTTTATTTTTTCCTATTTTTTTAAGATATGCTATGGATGGAGAGGGTAACAACCTGTTACCCTAATAACAGTAAGAATACCCTAATATTGCTTATCTTTCTCAAGTATTTTATACAGGACATTAAAGTTTTGGTAATTGCTCTATTATTACAGAGTGCTCACAATAAATTAAATCGCGATTTATCTGGGAGGTTAGTTGTGTTTCTAAGTGGTACTGGAGTCAGGATTTCCAATATTTGATTTTTATTTTACCTGTTTTTTACATCAAATTCCCTGAACAAAGACGATACCTTTTTGGTCCTAGCATCTTCTGATTCAGTGTCTTTGTTATCACCCTATTCCATTTTACACAGTCTATCAAACTCCTGGCAAAGCATTTGCACTCATACCTTCCTCAGTGCTGCCAGGAGATATTAACTATGCACAAGTGGGCACACAGTTGAGCTCGAAGGCTTTGTACTGGCTCCCAAAGCAAAGCAGCATGTTTCTTAGAACTTTATATACTGGCAAAACGAGGCAATACATCTTACCATTCTCTTAAATGAAATAGCTAGGTCACCAGGTGCAAGATTTGATTCTTCTTCTGGGGATATCTTCAATTGGTGCTAAGTGTGCAGTTCTTTAAAGCATGCTCCACTGCTGCCACCCTGCAGTAGATGTCCCAAACCTCCTTAACTTCCTAAGCCTTCCTTTCACCTGTCTCATGGGATTTGGTTGCTCAGGAGATTTTGGGGGTGCATCATTGCACCTCTTCCAGCCACCTCATCTTGCAGATTCACATGGATCACAGAATATAGACTGGAAGAGTTAAGAAAACAGTATCATATACAGTAAGGGAAAATATGTAATAGTTTTGTGCTGTTGTTTTTGGGTGAAAGACCAAGGATTAGATTAGCATGAAAATCCTCCCAATTCCTTTCAGGTCAGGTTTGCCATAGATTTATAGTGCAACACATAGGAACTTGCACTGCTGCTGCCCATGACTGCTGTTTGCATGAGCAGGTTTCTATTGACAGGTTGGCTATCAATCTGGCACTTTGCATGAGTACTAAACAAAATGGGCCAGATCTTCAGCTGGTATTAGACGGTGTAGCTTCAGTGGCAATTTATCTCATCCCCTGAACCAGCCCCAACTCTGAAATATGCAAGTGATAATGTTTTTCTGAAAACCTAAGCAGCCTTCATCATATTTGGGTTACACTAATAATATGCAAGTGATAATGTTTTTCTGAAAATCTAAGCAGCCTTCATCATATTTGGGTTACACTAATAATACTGCTTTGGATCATTTTCTTGATCTGGCCCAAGGATATGCTTCCCAAGGAAGCAATGTTTTAGTGTGTTTTATGTGGGAAAATATTAAAATGCCGACAGTAGAATTCCCTCTCCAAAAAAGCCTGAAATATTTACAAACATTTTCCCCTGATTACTTTCACTTTTCCCTTGTTGTGATAAAATCCAGCTTAACTGACCGCATTGTTATTTCACAAGGCATAAATAATGCAAGGGAGCAACACAGGTGCTCCAAACCTTGCATTCTGCTGAAAATAGTTGCAGAATTGTACAAGTTTTTCCTCTAAAGCAGAAGTGTTCTTTGGTCAAAAACACTGCTTTACCTAAGATGTATACCTTAAGGACTGCATTATTTGGAGGCACTTAAAGAATATATTTCAGAACATTCAGGGGATGGCATCATAAAAATAAAGGAACCAAGAGTTAATGCAAAATATTACATCCGATAGAATTAAATGAAGATATGAAGGAGCCTATAAGGTTACTTCATAATAATATGTTTAGATTTGTCATTGGTAAGAATTAAAAGAAAGGAGACAACATTCTTAACTGAAGTGGGCACGTGTTCACTGACTTCTGGAAGAGCTCAGTTTTATAGCAGCCCAGAGACTGGCTCTCTGTCTTTTGACACTGAAATCTAAGGATAAGACCTGGCCCTGGTACGTTTAATTCCATGGTGATCACAACCCCTTGGGTGACCCTAGGATTCTCCCTAGGGAGAGGCAAGGTTTTACAATATCTAACTCAGGTCACTTTATTCTTTGAGGCAAGCACTGATTTTTACTAACTGCAAAGCCAATAAATCATCAGTTTCTACAGCAGTTCTTGTTCAGATACACCATGAAACGCTGTGTCACCTCTGCATGACAAGCTCCCATATTTGTAGAGTCAATACCAAGATTATATTTTCCTAAATGGGATTTGAGCTCTGACTTTTAAACTGGAGCAGCAGGTGTGTATCTTCACAAATTTAAGCTTTTTCCTTAAGGATTAAATGTGTTGTGACACTAGTTTCATACACGTCTCCATCAATAAAGTACTAACAGTGTAATAACGAGGAAAAGTACTTTTTTTTAAGTAGTTGTTTGTACGTAGCCACTGTTGTAATTAGCAGTTAACAACAAATCTCAGCACCTTGTTGTAGGTTTTTTTTTCCTGCTAAAAGTTTGAGTCACAATAAGAGAGTAATTTCCTGAAACTGCTGGTGGATGGGGGTGGGGGAGGAAGAAGAGGAGATCATGAAATACATACAATTTTCACATATAGCATGCTGTTGAAAATGTAATTGTCTAAGTGTTCTTTTCTGAAAATATGTTCTATATTCCTGGATTGTCTTGGCTATCAGGAGCAGGATTGAAATCTCCACTTTAGTATTTATCCAAGGCTGTGATAGCTCAGTCGTCTGCCTCCAAATGCCAAGATAGGGGGAATCTCATCAACCAGAGACCAGCTGCATGATGGGCAGTTAATAGATATATCAAACCTTAGGATATATGCTAAGCTGAGGAGATGATTGGTCGGTTGATATACTGATTGATTAGCATAGGGAGAATGGGTTTCTTCTTGACAACCTAAGATTATGCTTCAGCTAAGCTCAAATTGCTTACACCTCTTCTATTGGGTTTAAAATTACAGTCCTGTCATCTAAAATCTCCCTTCAATGAAATTTTTACCATATATAAAAATTAAAGGGAAAAAGAAAGTAGGTGCAATGGATAAGAGTAAATGGACTAGATATATTTCATAATACTGCTGTTGGTACCACTAGAAAAAGTTGATAAGTAAATCCACTTGAAATATGTTACATATTCTGTAAACTATTAGGGAACACTTTACAATAATTGGGGGGGGGTGTCAAAATACTAAAAAGAATCAGTTTGTATATAGCATTGCTTATATAGCCTTAAAGATGCTACATTAGTTATTAAGCAAAATAATTATACAGTTGTGATACTCTAAATATATTTTTGCCTTGTTTCTAGCACTTCCTATGTTTAGTAGAAATGTATTTAAATTATATTAGAGGTATCAAAGAAATATCACATATTAGAGGTATCAAAGAAATATCACATAGTTGCAACAAAAGGCCACTTTTCAAATTAAAGGGCCTATATTTGAAAACAAGCAAAGCAACATACACATTTTTCTATTTTTCATTGAGAAATTCATTTTTTTTTTCCCAAGAAAGCATATGGTATTAAATTTTGTTTGTAATGTATTATAAACTGCATCATCCTCAAGGCATAGAGATTTTAAAAAGCACAATATTTTAAAAAATATTATATTATGTGTATGTTGCCAAAACAAATGCATTTGTTACACATACCATCCATTTACTTACCAACATTACATGCTCCTCATAAGACTAGGCTTTGTCAGTTGAATAAGATACCAGATCAATTAAATAACACATTAAAAAAAAAAACTTTATATTACCTTTAATTTCATACTTTGAAATACTCTTCTCTGCTTGGGCAAATAAGAATTTGGTAGTCATGTAACAAAAGGAAAGTGACTCATTAAAAATGTTAAAATCTGCATTAATAAATAAGGCTGAGTTTCTCCGATTTTTTTTTCTCCTATCTGCTATGAGCGGTAGGGGATCAGCTGCAACTCAAATCCCCAGCTGAACAACCCAAATACAACTGAGTGAGCAGACTTAAAACAAGGCCATTTATTGGTGCCTGTTATGCAAACAAAGCATCCAAGTCTTAGAAACAGATGTCAACTGAAGCATATGCTTACTGTAAACTGGAATTTGATTCTCTTTATAAAAATAGACTTAAATGGGCCTTCAGAGACTAGGCTGCCGCTTGTTGTATACCATTGCCGAACTTGATTCAGCCTTAAGCTTTCTGAAAGATGAATAGACTGATATCCAAGGGCAAAAAAATAAAATTAGAAAAAAAAAAGAGAAATAAATGATAACATGTTGGAGCAGTTCCCAGAAGCAATTTTACAGATTTTCTCTAAAAACACAAGACAGGAAGTTCAAAGCATAGCGCAGGTCACCCATGGCATGTTGAGTTATCATTTTTATACCACTTAGGGTGAAAAAGGGACTTTATGTTCAAGTGGCAAGTTTAGTACTCTGCTTTTTTTTCTTCCGCCTTTTTTTTTTTAACCTCTTCTCACATCTTGATGCCTTTTAAATGTCACTTATTTTACATGAGGCAGTTGGTGGAGACATGAGTCAACAGCAATCAGAACCATTATCCCCTGCAGCGAGCCCTGGTCCTAATGCATTATGACACCTTAGCTGGCCAGCCACCGATTTACCTTTCTGCTTCTTAGGGAATTAAGTGGCATCATGTGAAAATGGTTGTGATATGAACAGCATGGGCATAACTGGTATTAAATTTACCTCTCAGCCTAAGTGAATTTTCCTCACATGTGACTAATCAAAATGAAAGCTGTGGACATGGGCAGATCTGGCCAGCACTTCTCCACCCCTGGGATTGGGGCTATTTTGTTTTATCTCTTTGTACAAGCTGGCAGAAGTTTAAAGTGAAGGGGATAATCCAGTGCTGGTGTCTTTATGAAATAACATCCTTACATGAAGAGGCTTTTAACTGTCTGTCGCTGTCCTCTCAAAAAAAAAAAGGAGCGTGACAATCTCATTTTGCTGAGCACCCTCCCATGAAAGGAGAAAATAATAGCCATAACAGCTATGGCTAGTACTGACCTTACATGATCCATTATTCACTAAACACTTTAAAAGTCAGTTTTACATACACTGTGGGGGAAATTAGAGAACTATCACAATCATTTTCACTTTAGTGAATTTGTCTTCTGTTTGAAGTCAGTTACTTGAGATCCAGCATACAGAACTGTTTGCATCATTCCAAAAAAAAAGAAAGAGGAAGTCTTGCTTTAAAAATTGATCGCATGCAAAAGGCTAGTACTTTCCTGTTCTGATTAATAAGGATACTGACAGCAATGAAACTCAGTTTGGAACCAACTTTCTTCAGAGTAAATGTGAAGTAACACAAAAATCATTATATAATTTAGAAGTGTTCAGCATCAGTAGAAAAATATTTTTATCAATCATTTCAGCTGAGATAAGTAGGTGCCAAAGAAAGTGCAAGCAGAGCAATTATCATCCTGTGCAGTCAGGAAGATATTTATTCACAGACAAGAGTGACTTGCGTTTTACTACAAACCAACTGTGAATGTTACTGATAATAGCAGCAGTGCTAGATTTTCCCTAAGTACTTTAGCATCATCCTAACAACTTAATTGCGCAGGACAAAAGAGAGTGGAGCACTAAGTCCTCTCCTACTTGCAAAAATGCTCACCCTTCCGTAACTCCGAGAATTAAGCTCTAATACATGAATCTTAGGCATTTCCTTTCTGCTATAAGTTATAGTTGGGTAGTAACCTGGACCTGAATACACAGGTATTTCTTCAAATTCTATCTGAACACTGGTTTTGTGCTTAAGTAAATGAAGAAGCTGTATTTTCTAAGCATGAATTTTGGCTTTGCATTAATTAATCTATTTTTCTTCTGCTGTGATTGTTCTATTCTACTTCAAACACCAGGAACAGCTAACTCCAGACACTGCTAGAAGACTTTCAACAATCTATTACTGTATGTAAAGCATGTTTGGCTGGAGAAAAAATAATTAAAAACAACAAAAATGAACAGAAGGAACCTATGAAGACTAAATTATAGCCTTTATAATATCAAAAAGCATATTTTTTAAAGAAAGGAAGACATGTAAAGATACACAAATTTACATCTTTTTATCTATCTCACAATAAGAAGCTGTGTTCTTTTTAAGAGCATAAACAAGCACTAACGCCTTAAATATGCTTTGCACTCATTTTGAAAAATGATCAAGTTAAAGATTAGGAAGAGAGTTCAGATTTTTGATTGTTATGAATGCAGGAAAAATATTAATCACACGTTATGCCTCATTTTTGTAACCTCCATTTTATCAATAAGGCCACATAATTAGGGTCAAGTTAATGCACAGATTGAAATTTAGGGGGCATGTCAATTAAGATAAACAGGAAAACTAGCTCCTCCCAAAAGGATTAGCTTCAAGTGGAAAGGTTGGCTCAGAAATTTATAATCTATTTGGTAAGGAAGACTGATTCACAGTAAAGATAAATCTGAAACATGTAGAGTGGCATATTTTCCCTAAAAGAGTTACGGGAAAAAAATAGAGGAGGGCCATCTTTCTTTCTTTCTTTCTTTCTTTTTTTTTTCTCCCTGAAGGAATATGACTTCAATATCAAGAATGGTTACAATAGATGTGACATATGTCTTCCCTATTGTTTTGCTTTCTTAGTTTGAGACCTGGACCTTGAACTCTTTTAACGACCACAAAAAGGCAAAAGATGATTTTTCTGTCAGATTATACATTAGCGGTACTGTAAAAATACCTGGAGCAAGCAGATATTTGTAAATATGCTCTTAATTTTTCCATGCTTTGTTCACTAAACAACTAGAATTATTACTGAAGAGTTTGACCAAAAAAAAATGACAATGACAAAGCACAAGCAAAACTGTTTTTCTTCATTACCTAAAGGGTTCTGTCAATTCCCATTTAGCCACCTCCAATTCAACTTCTCAAAAACAATTAAACGTAATCATTTTCCATTAATCGCATTCCTCTTTTAATCTTGTTTGTGACAACACAACTAAGAAAATAAGAAAAGTTTGAATATTATATTTAAATCGTATCTTTTAATAAGATGAAAAAGACTGATACTACAGAGTGGTGGCGACTTACACTGACACTTCTCCGACATCCTTCATCATAAATTCTGGACATACTTGCATGCTACTTACCACCCTTCCAAATACTGGATAGCGCAGTGAACGGAACAAAGGTGGCAGATTTGATAAGAGTTAAGGTTCTACTGGTTTGAGTAAAAAGGTTAACAGTGAAAATGTAGCACTGGGATAATGGTTTTTCAAATGCTTATCTGAAGGCTTTCCATTTCATTACCTAATAGAAGTACATTTGGGAAACTGAGTTTTTTCAACATATACTAACATATATAAACCTATGTATGCATGTGTTTGTTTCCATCACTGAGTTGTTGAAAGAAGCAAAAGTTTCCAGACTCGTGACTATCAGTTTCTCTTTCAACAACTGTACCTACAAACGAAAGCCAAAGAATCCAGGAGAATTTGTCTCGTTAAAACTCCTTAGGGGCAATCACTGTTTTGACAGCTCTGCCAGGACAAAAATCCCCCTGACCTGCCTGGCATGACTAGGGCAATCACTGCTCACATTCTGTCTTTTCCAACATCTCTTTCCACAAGAGCGGTGTGAAGGTGTTAGGCACGTAGCCTGCACGCTATAGTGCCAGGTATGCTCACTGCATCGCTTACACGCGGGGCATGAATGAACTGAGCGGGTTTATTTGCAGATTTGCTGACTGACTTCAGCTGCAACTGACCCAAGAATGCTTTTATAACCTTCTAGAATTTATATTCTGGGAATCCAGGCTGATTTGTCTTGTAAAAAGGTGTGCTTGTTGTTTAATAACAACTGCAAAAGTTCAGGATTTTGCTTTGTTTTAGTCTTTTTTTTAAGTATACTGTGACATACACTGTTCTTTCTGTTGAACTGACATGCATACTAAAGTAATTTTAAACTTTGCCTCTGAGATTTTTTCTAGGTAATTTTGAGATCTTATATTCAAAGGGGACTCTAATACAATTATTTAATATAATTAAAGCAGCAGCATCACATTTCGATACCATTTTTTAATTCAGCTGTAAACTGTTGAAATTAACTGTTCCAATAAAAAGTTATTATTGATCACAAATTTGGGAATATATGTGCCAGACAGCACACCAACATTGTTGCAGCATTGCTTATTACAGGAACAAAAATTTTCTTCTGTCAGGAGAGAAAGATTAAATACAAAGATATAGGAAAGGCAAGAAAACATATCTATATACCGTTGCTGAAGTGACTGAACAGGAAAATAGGAAAAAACACACGATGAGCCATTCTAATTATCCCCTGCATACTGTAGTACACCTTGGTTTTGTTAGGCATGACAAAGAGGCGAAATATTAGTGCATCCAAGCAGATGGTCTTTGGAACTAGATTACACACTTCAGGAATAAGAGAGAAGCAATGTATTCAACCCTTCTGTTTGGACAGAAGAGCCGTCTTAGCCCGTCTGACCTATTAGCTAGTAAACTGGAGCGCGCCGCCAAGTGCTATCATGCTGTTCCTTTAAAAAGCAAACAACCTCACTTTTTTATGATAGGCACTGGATCATTTTAAGAGAATTGTAGGTAATGTCTGTTGCATTAGGCAGATGGTCGTATCATGAAACCATATACAAGTCACCATAACTAAAACTCATGTTCGCTGTCTTGTTAATCCACATAAACTGCAAAGCAAACTAAACCTATGCTGAACGCTTTCCCTGCTATCTATATATACATATATAGGCGTATGTATTTATGTATGTGCATGCACATGTATGCATGAATATATACGTACTATTCAGTTAAAATACTATTCACTTAAAATTAACAGGCAAGAGGGTTCAATATTTTGACATGTGCTTTTTTCATGATTTAGTGTTTTGTATGTATAATTTTGCAGCATGAAAGCTCTGGTCCTAATCGCACCTTGATTTAACCTTTAGGTAATAGAATAGAAAATATAGATCCAGAAGTAGTTCCTTTCTTGTCGAAGCATAAAGAAGTTAATAACTCTGCAAGCTCCAGTGCAGAGTAGACCTTTCTTGCTCGACCAAGGCCAGGTCCTATTGCACTTTTTCCAAAATACCTAAGTACTCTGTGTGTTTCCTTCAGAACAGTTGATATAATAACTGAGTAGCATCATGACTGTGTTTGCAACAGTATATTTGTATCTCCTGTTCACTATTACCTGAGGAAACACAAGAGATGGAGCCAGTCTTCCTGTGAGTGCTCAATAACTGCTTATCATTTTGTAAAACTTTGTACCAAAAAAATTGTATAGTAAATATTCCTCTGACCATGGATGTCATGGAATCTTGTGAAATATTTAAAGGGCTGGATTTTCATTATTTCCTTAATTTTAATGCACATTAGAAATATTATTTGGTAACTCACTGTACTTTTTTTTCTAGACAACAAATAAATTAACCTTTTTTGAAAACAGTAAAAAAATGTTTATTGCCATTGCACCTCTTCAAGATGAGTTGTTTCTACACGTATTCACGTGGACAGCCCCCTCAAGACTGTTTCCCCCTAGCACAACCACAAACAAGCATACACAGGCCACATCTACCCTTCAGCTCTGTTGGAGGATATACAAGATAGCACATTTTGTGTCCACTATGCTCCTCTAAGCCACAGAATCTCCCTCAAACATATCAAAACAGAAAAGATTTCAAAATGCACCTGGAGAGCTACTGCTAAGAAACTCCCCTGTCTTCCCTGAATGGGAGTCTAGGTGCACATTCCCCTTCAGGCTGACTTTAGGTAGCAGCAAAAACAGTGACAGATGCCAGAAGACAAGTCTCAAAAACTTCCAAATGAGCATTGCTAGTCCCGCCAGACTGAGCACGGAATACCTCCAGGATACTTTCCTGGATGGCTTAACATTTGGAAAAAGCATGAATGGGACACCACATCCCACAGGGCATGCGTCCGGAATGAGGACTTCCTTAAGTGAAGTCCAAGATGTGGACTGTGCTCTGTGGTGGTGCATTCTGAGCACCAGAGATTTGCTTTGTCCCTTGATCTCTGGCCTGCTAATAGACTGTCTTTGGTCCTATACAGCTAAGGAAGGACCTTACCTGTACCTGTAGCGTTTACCAAGGAAACTCTATTATGCATAGAAATCGTTCGGCATTTCTCTGACCAATGATGTCTCTCGAATAGAGAGAGAGAAGAAGGGAGATGGAGGGAGACAGGTTTTAAAGTAGAAAGGAAGGGAAATAGGTGCGCATGTTTATAGGTCTTGCCTTGTGCATCCCATATGGATTAAAATAGAGGGGAAAAAACAAGTGGTAGAAGAGAAATAAGTAGATAATGGCATAAAATGGGGAACAGACAGCAATTCTTGATCATATCTTAAAGCATGATGAATTATCTGTGTTAGAAGATCTGAGCGTATGGAAATACTAGTATTTCTCTCCGGATTTCTGACCAACATTTCCTGAAAGTCTATCCAATCTCTGTACCAAAGCGTAAGCCAGTTCTGGAGTCTGACTGGCAGTGCAAAGCAGAAAATTCTCACAGTGTTTTGCAAAGCTCTTGAGTGTTTCAGAGAGTTAAGTTTGAAGAGTTCGTTTTTCAAATACAAGACCACCAACCACAGGAAAATCTTTGGTTGGTCATTTCTGAAGAATGTTAAATAAGATACATGCCTTGTATTTCTGTCCATCTATGCATTGGAAAGTTGCATTTACTGCACAGATAACACCAACTTTCTACAAGCTGAACCTTCAGATGTCTATCAATTTCTCTAATTCCATTTTTGCTGCCACAACTAATAGAGACGTGAGGACAACCTAAATGAAAAACCGTATCTGAAGATCACTTCTCAAAAACTGTCAGGTACAAACTTAAAAATAAGAATTGAGTAAATATCTTTCAAATTGTAAGTAAAATATTATTTCCATATGTGAAATTTAATTTGGATTCTAGCATGACAACACTGCCATGGAAACATGATCAATCAATTAAAATGGATGGCTGCCATAAAAGGTCTGATTTGCTACCTGAAGTGTGTATAAATATAACCATTAGGAGAAAATATTTTGCTAAAATCGTCTCAAATGATCATTTTGAACCACTCAGGGACAGGAAGTACAGAAGTAAAATTAATCTTAAAAAATAAATCTTAATTTTCTCCAAAATTAAAAGGAGGTCTGATCAGAATGTTTGTTTTGGCATTTTAAATAATCAAATATCATTACTTAAGCTGATCACAATGCATTGTATCTTTTTTATTTCCTACTTTATAGGAGTGGAGTACCTAAATATGAGGTAGTGCATAGTATTAAGGAGTCATTTAAATTCTTTAGCCATAATTCTTTTCTCTCTTTTACCGACACAATTTGTAAAGACCATGGTGACTCTACTACAGTTTACATTGAACTGTTGATGATATTTACAGGAAATTTTGTTCCTTCATGTGAAATAGAAATTACACATACGGCTCAATCAATTGTAATCAATGAAAAGGGCCAAATTCACAGAATTATGCACAGAAAATTTTCCAAGACTTACAAGCATGTCTGTATTTCACAGAAAAAGATTTCCACAAATTGGCATAGCAATAACACACTGGACAGATACTAATATGCAGAATTTACATAATATAATTTAGCATATTCCATCAGGGAAATTCTTACTGTGTAAAAGTATCCACTTACAAGCAGAATGGGTGAAGAAGCATAAAGCAAAACAGAGAGGTTCTGGCATCCAAGAGGTGCTCTTGACGATGTACATTAATTAAGCATTACGGATTTCTGTAGCTTGCATTAACAGCATTTTAAAAACATAAAACACATAGTTGCATTCTCAAAATATAGAAACCTGAGTATGATTTTCTGTAAAACAAGCCCCTCTTGAGGAGAATATTCTCAAACTAGAAATTGCTATTGGATCCTTATTGGTTTCCAGGTCATCTAGTTAATGCAAGTTGGTGTTTCTCTTGGGAGACAACAAAATAACATCGTGACACAGCAAATGGTTGCTGAAAAATATAAATGAGTAATTTTTTCCAAAGTTCTCGAGGAAGTAGTTTTAAAACAAGTTATTTTGAAAACAAAAAAAGGCATGATACAGTGGAATCTTAGATGTCAACAGCATAATAGACAGGATACTATTAATTAACAAAAAGAATTATTGACATGCAATAGATTACTTCAATGTGCAAACTTCTACGTTTATGTCATAAGCGATTCTACTACCATATCCAAGAACCTGTACGCAAGCATGCCTTGACATATGTCTGCATCAAACTGCTAAACAGTTTATCAGTAAAATATGTCAGTAAAACATCACTATCTGGCCATGGATCTTTAATAGGTATTTTCATTTTTTCTCCCTCACTTATGTCTTTGATACAACAAATAAAGATAAAATTACAGAAGAACAGCAAATGAGAGAGAAACTCAAGATTTAGAGAGAAAAATGAGTATAGGGAATTAAGCCAATATTAAAGGTAGGGACGAATTATAATAGTTTAGAGTATTGCACTTGACTTAAATTGGTTTCTGTTTACAGATGTCCATTTCCTAAATAGAAAAAACTCCTTCTTATTTCCAAGGTTCCAAACTGTGTGTGTGTTCCAAACACACACAGGGCAGAAAATACAGTACTTAACTACTAAGAGGCTAAATAAGAGTTCCTTATGCTACTATAAAAATAAAGGTGTGTTGCTATACTACAGCAATCCATTCTGAGTTTTATGTCACTGTGCAAATTAGCAGAATCCTCCATTTACTTGCCATTATAAGGCACCTCATGGCAAGAACTGGAGAACTGTATTTGCTTTAGTCTGTTCATCTACATTGAATGCAATAAAGACGATGTAACAAGCAAAATACAAACAAAAATAACAGTTAAAATGACCAGAATTTATTTCGAGGGCAGGAAACCTAAAGTAATTTTTCTTTCCTTGTTTTTCTGTCACTCTGCATCCCCTTTAAAAGGAAGATCACTATTTTTGGTATTCAATGTTCCAAAGCAATGGAGTTGAGAATAGTATGTGATATTTCAGGAAAAATCTCAAATTGTAAAAACAATTAGAATTTTTTTTAAAAATGCAATTGAAGAAGAAAATGCTACAGAGAATTACCTGTAAGGACCAGCAAAAACAGTGCAGCAAGCTAGTATATTATTAAATAGTACAATGGCTCTCACCTACACATACACGTAAGACAGCATTATTTCCAGTGAAACGGTATGTGAATTTATCCCTTGATATTAAACATTGCACCTTGACCTTGAAAAGACACACACATGCTTGCATCAACAGGAGTTTGCCTTGACCAGGAAAATTCTAATCTAAATTTACATCTATTTCTGGATCCAAAACATCCAAAATTATCTAAAGCAGGCAAGGCAAAGTTTTGTTGTTGTTGTTTTTTTGATACAATGACAGTGTCCACAATTACAAATGCTAAATAAGATAATCCTATATCATAATTCAGACAGGTAGGGAATAAAGTAGAAAGGGATCATTTAATAAGGACTGCAACTACCCTACATAGGGAATTGTGCTTTACACAGGACATCTGCTTTTGTGCTGTATGATTGTATTTCCCAGGCAAATAAACTCAGGGCTTTCTTTAGAAAGGCCTCATATAAAAAGATCATACTCTCTTAAGAGACATGTTACATCTTTAAAGCGCATAAACTAACATATCTGACATGTGCAGAGCTTTTGAACACTTTTCCATCTCAATATTGCTCTGTTCAAATTAACACGCACACTTAGCATGCAGAGGAAAAAACCCTCATTATAACAATTTTTTTCTTTACAAACTACTTCTGTGTAACAAATCACACAGAGTACAATAAGCATTTTGCATCAGGATTACAGAGTTTTTCAGAACAATCTATTTTGAAGAAGCCTTTTCACAAAGTCAGATGTTTCAATTTACAATCATTTCCCACTTTCACTCTAATATATATATGTAGGTTGGCAGATTTAGCTTTGGGCCTTCAAAATTCTGCAGCAGACTTGAGTGCCTTGATTTGGGAATAATTACTAGTCTTTTTGTATATGAGCTGCTCAAGGAGGTTTTGAGAAGCACTCTCTGAGACTTGGTCTGACAAAACTGTGTATTGTTTATGAGTAAAATACCAGTAAATAAGAAATCTAATCCCTTGGAATCTTCAATAAATGAGTACAGCTTGTGTTGCTTAGAAATAGGTTAGATTGATTTAATCATTTGGAAGATACAAATAATGGATAAATTTACATTAAAAAATAGAGCTGAGAGTTTAAATTTTTTCCAGAAACATGAGAATTAATCTTTCCATTCCTACTGCAGGTCCATCTAGTTCAGTCTTCAGTCACTGTTATGGGCCCATACTAAAAACTTCAGGGGGACACATATGCCTGACACAAGATAAGCTCATTCTCTCCATTCTCCGCAATGTCTAACTTAGGAAACTCTATCTTTAATGTGTAAGACTTTTAATCATTCCAACAGTTCTGTTATCCTGAACTATAAGAAACATAATTCTCCTTAAATCTCCTTAAAAATCCAAGCCTCAAATGTTCCAATGATGATTTCTATGTTTAAATTAAAAAAAAAAAGTGTTTCTCACTTGTCAGAATCACTGCTATAGAACATGACTTTTCTTGAGTTATCTATCTGTCAGTTCCTCATCTAACCTATTTATATAACTATTTTATTAATTGCATATATTTCCTTTAACACACTCCAATTCACAGAATCACAGAATGGTTAAGGTTGGAAGGGACCCCTATAGATCATCTAGTCCAACCCCTGCTCTAGCAGGGACACCTAGAGCACGTGGTACAGGGTGGCAACCATGTGGGTTTTGAACATCTCCAGAGAAGGAGACTCCACAGCCTCTCTGGAACAGCCTGTTCCAGGGCTCTGTCACCCTCACAGGAAAGAAGTTCTTCCTCACATGGAGGTGGAACTTCCTGTGTTTCAACTTGTACCCATTACCCCTTCTCCTCTCACTGGCCACCATCAAGAAGAGTTTGGCCCCATCCTCCCTACGTTGACCCCTCAGGTACATATTGATCAAATCCCCTCTCAGTCTTCTCTCCTCTAGGCTAAACAGGCCCAGCTCACTTAGTCTTTCCTCATAAGATAGATGCTCCAGTCCTCTTATCATCTTTGCGGCTCTCCGCTGGATCCTGTCTAGAAGCTCAATGTCCTTCTTGTACTGGGGAGCCCAGAACTGCACCCAGTACTCCAGGTGCAGCCTCACCAGAGCTGAGTGAGGGGGAGGATCACCTCCCTCCACCTGCTGGCAAACACTCTTCTTGATGCAGGCCAGGATCCCCTTGGCTGTCTTGGCCATGAGGACACATTACTGACTCATGATCAAACTGTCAACCAGGACTCGCCTCCGTGGAGCTGCTTTCCAGCAGGTCAACCCCTAATCTGTACTGGTGTCTGGAGTTATTCCTCCCCAGGTGTGGGACCCTGCGCTTGTCCATGTTGAACCTCACGAGGTTTGTCTCTGCCCACCTCTCCAACCTGTCTAGGCCCCTCTGAACGGCAGCACAGCCCTCTGGAGCATTGGCCACTCCATCCAGCTTGGTATCATCTGCAAACTTGCTCAAGGTGCACTCTGTGCCCTTGTCCAAGTCATTGATGAACAAGCTGAACAGCACCGGGCCCAGTACTGATTCCTGGAAGACACCACTGGTCACAGGCCTCCAGCTGGGTTTGTCCCCATATATCACGACCCTCTGAGATCTGCCATCCAGCCATTCTCAATCCACCGCACCGTCCACTCATCAGTGTGTCAACCCACACTTCTGGAGCTTTCCTATGAGGATGTTATAATTCAACTCCCTTCAGATGATACAAAATTTCCAACAATCTTCTTTTCAGATAATTTCAGACAATCCTCTTTTCCACGTCTTTCTCCATAAAGGAGGATCCTAACTAGTGATTTTTCCCAGCAATGGGATGATTGCCATCAAGTTCTGGAATATGATCCTTGAGGCTGTGATCACACATGGTTCATGGTATTCAAAAGAGGCTATACCACATAAGAGGTTTTACAATATGATTTGCATTATTATCTGCTGTAATATATGTTCATCTTATCCCGATCCCATCCATTTCAATGCTTTGCTCGTTGGTTTAATAAACTAGTAACAAAGTCTTTATTAAATGTGCTCCTATGTGGTCACATACAAGTTTTCTTCCTATTGGGAACTGCTTTTTGTAATGAGATCTTCCACATGCTAGTCTGTTCTGTTTTCCTTCCTGGCTCACTCAATGAAGAAAAAGGTAAAAGCTTCTGTCTGCAATCCTCCTATCACTCTGAGATTTTGATTAAAATAAGCTAAAATATTTGCTATCAATGAATCTGCTACAATTGCTTTGAAAAGAGATTTTCTCCTTTTCTTTTCAATTTTTTTCACATACAACTTTGCTCAGATTTATGGAGATGTATCAGCTAGGCTTAAGGACTTAGTGGTTTTCTTACATTTTTATGTTTTAATACCTCAATCTTTGTTCAGCCTGTCGGCAATATTTTAATCTTCCTTAATAGCTACCTTTAACCATGGGTGATCCAGCAGTTTCATTTTTCAAAAACTTCTTCCTGTCTGATTTTACATAAGTTTGCCCACAGAAACTTCTTGACTCCTACTATTTCTGTTCCTGGTTTTAATAGCGTAAGCTTCACAAATTTGAAGGACTTCTTATGGTTGAAATAGCTTCCTTGCCATTTAGTTGCTTTGGTTTATTCTTGCTCCCCGTGTCCTCAATGATATGAATATTTTATTAAAATCAATGATTATATATCTTTTAGGCAAAATCTATATTGCCTATAACACACTCTCTTTAACTTTATAATCTTTTTGTCTAAGCATTCCTTTTTAGTGCTGAAGTTTAGTATCCATAAAATCTTTTTTTTTTCTTCCTGCCATTAGCTATGCTACTGTCAGTAAATATAATCTTTTTGAAAGAGCTTAGAAGGTAGAATCAAACAATATTCTGCCCCTTTATCACTTTGTTCTTTCTTTTGGTTGATTTTCAAATTATCCCTGCACAGGAAGAACAACACAACTCTTGGCTTGGGATATTCCATCCCTTCCAATAAATAAATCTAGGAGTAAAAATCCTTGGTGATGCTGTTTTGAAACTTTATGACTATTTTTTTTAACCTATGATCAAATAAAAAGAGCTCACAAATTATCGATAGTGACCTATCTTTTTATGGCTATGAGATTTTAAGGCCACTGAACAATGCATGTAAACATTTTATATTATGCTATTCAAATCATAAAAGCACTAATGTGAACAAACAAATTAGGATATAATTATGATCTTTCCTCATTAAAAACCAGAGGAGAATTCATTAAAGTCCACTGAGTAACACTAGTGAGACTGACGGGGAATACATCATTCCTTCTTCACTACTGCCTTTACAACTCTAAAATTTATTTTGTGACCACATCATGCTCCTTTTATGAGATCACTGTATATGACTTAAGTTTTCAGTACAAGGTTAATTAGTAAAATATCCTTCAAAAATACTGTTTCCCTCTTTAAAAAAAAAAAGAACCTTAATTCTGTTGTTATCATTTAAAAACATGTGTATCTCCTGTTTATGCTAACAAATGGCATGAAAAAGGGCAAAACAGAAGAAAACAAGGTCAGAACACGCTCTGCTGGCACTGTTGCCTCCAGGAAGAAACAGTTTGACGTCAACAGATCAAACAGAAGCAAACGTTCCATTTTCAGATATTTGAAAGCAGTATTATATAGATAGCAAAAAGTGCAATATTTACTTGCTATTGTATTTTCCCATTATGAACACTATTACCAACTACTACTTAATTTCTTTAACTCATGATGATGACTCAAAAAACAATCAAATAATTGTTAAAAGAAAAGAATACGGGGTTATATTCTCCTTATGTTACCTGTAACTAATTCATGATAGTGAGCTACATTCTGTACTCATTTTACAATCATTTCAATGACTATAGGGTATATTACTAAAATATAATATATTGTTCTTTACACTTCTGAAGAACTAGGACTGATAAATGATTTGCTATGTTGAACATTTGCTATATTTTCTTTTCTTATCGAATCCCTTATAAGACTTAGATTAAACTAATGAATGGAAAATAACTCTAGTGAAAGATGAAATCAGTTTGAATCTGTTACAACTATTAAAAATTTTAAAAGCAATTGTAAGACCAAGAAATTGTTAGGATTAAATGCACTGCTGTGCTCAGCTACATCTATAATAATTTTTAAATTTTACCCATCTTATAATTCCATACAACACTTGCATAACAGTATTTGCAATTTCAGAAGCAATAAAACTGATTATAAATATATTACCATTTTGATCCTGTGTTTCTGAAACAGTCACTACTAATCTGACCAAATTTTTTTGGTGTCTCCTATGCTTCAGGGATAATTATTCCATCTCAGAGCAGTCCCACTCATACTGGAAATAATGGGAAGCATTAGTCATTTTGCAGAAGTGCAGTTTTCTGAGGGCAACTGTGGCTTCCATCCCATTGAGAGCAATAGGAGGTAGTAGCAATTTTGGAAGAAGGAAGTTGTCTATGGAATACTCTGTAGGAGGACATTATTCATCAGCTGTTGCTGAACAAGAGAAAAACAGTTATGAAGAACAACAGCAAAAAAAACATTTTCAAGCCTTTAGAATCTTTTATACAAGGCCTGTGCATAAGATTTTAGCACAAAGTATAGTAAATATACAATATTCCATTCGTAAGAGCATCTGGAGTAAAATAATCAAATCTTTTAGCAGACTACTAAAATTCCTAACGGTCAAATGTTTACGCTTTTTAAATTCAAGCTGTTCAATAGTTATGCATCCAAAGTCTTGAAAAAATATTTCTGTACCCCAAATAATGTGTAGCAATTTGGGGGTATTGTTTTTTCTTAAGTAGGCAGACTTTCCTAAAGCAAATAACAGAAAAATCCTACAAAAATACACGTTAAAGTGATGTTCTGACTAAAATGTTGCTATCTTTGCTTTAAATTGTACTTAAAATACTTGCGATCACAAAAGTTAATATAGTTTCTTTGAAACATTTTGTATTAGATTGAATTACCACTGGTATTTTCTCCTCCTGCCATTGTTTTAGGATCTTGCACTGCTGCTGCTGCTGCAGCAGACAAACTGACAGAATAAAAGGCAGAAAAAAATCTTGAGCTAAATTTATTGGAACATGGAGTGGAATAGCTGCTTCCTATTGTTGAAGAACCAGAGCAGATACATAGTGATTGATCAGACCAACCTAAAATAGAGGAGAGCACCCTGAGGGCTGATAGGTTTTTTCATCAATGTTGCTGAAAGAATTCTTTTAAACGTTCCTAATTCATAGTACGAAAATGCAATCTAGAGTTCATGAAACATCTTCAGGTCAAAATCACTCACATTTCACAGATTTTCAATTATTTTAATGGAACCTAATGAATCCATTTAACCCTGTCCAAAAGTAGTCCCCAGGAAACAGCATCCAAAGGTTTAACAATTGTAGTTACTTTTTTATATTACACACAGTAGGTTGTTATTTCCAATAGCTCTCCTAACAAAATAACACTAGTAGCACTGCATACACAATTCAGTCTTAAAAATGATTTACCTTTAGAAGCTACTAGAAGCTCTACTAACACACTGTTGTGGTATATTGACTATATAATGTTTGCTCTATGTGTAAGGAAATCTTCTTGCTAACTCTAAACAACAGATTTTTTTCCTTTCTCTGACTTGGCATAACCATTAGATATATGGATTTTTTTGGGAAAAAAATTCTATCTGAATAGCATCTGTGCATTTTAAAGACTTTAATGAAATAACAGGGATGATATAAGCTTGTATATAATCATAATGATGTAAAAATTCACCCTCACTTCAGAATCTAAGGTGAGTTATTGAAAAACATGCAGTATTTATCAGAAATATTGCAAACAAAACCTGGGCAAACCTGAAGTTAGAGATAATAAGACAGAAAACAAATGCCCAACAGTGCTATTTCAAGGGAGAGGACTTTAAGCTTAATGTACTTGAAAAAGCTTTGGATTTATAAACCTGCCATCTTATTAAATACAGCTCAGCTACAAATCAAATCAAATATTCTCAAAAAGGCAATGGAATACAAATGGGCATTTGTATGGGTATTCGATTTGTTGAAAATAACCAAATCTTAATTACACATCTTCTGTAATGAAAAATGTGAGCATCGTGCTGACCAAAAGCTTGTGTCAAACATCAAAACTTCCATAGCACAGGTATGAAAAGAGACTAAATAAAAAATTGTAAAAACATGTGGACGAGACCACGAAGAGGTTAAGTTTTTCAAGATACATTTGGAAACCAAATACAATCTCTAAGGGATATTGTTCACTCTGTTATTACATAGTATTTTCCACAAAATCACCAATAGAAAAATGAAGGAAAACATAGCACGGAGGCTTGCTATACAACTTTCGTAAGAGAAACTTCTGACGAAGGCTGACTTATTAAACACACCTCTCTTGCCTACTTAGGGACTATGCCTGTACCTCACTTCACATCAGAAGCATCAATATGTTCTTATACCTTAGGACAGACTTCTTAGGTAAACCAATTTCTAGCACGTGCCTACAAGAATCATGTGCCTTAATTGGAAATATGCACAAAATTTTCATTAGGATTTCAGAAACAAACACCAAATCAAATCATAATGCTCACATTTTAATATATAAAATAAAACACACATTTTACTCCAAAGTAGATAAAAGAATATTGGCACAGGAAAGAGTGCTTTATAACAAAGTATATTAGGAGATATGGCTGAGATCAACGATAGGCAACTCTTCCTTTAGAGGGGAGATCAAACAACATTATATATATGCTATATATAATTAAAATTGACTATACTAAGGGGAAAATGTGATATGACATGAAGCTCAACATAAAGTTGTTCAATGCATATAATTACACCAATTATGTTTAGAAAGTGTATTTACTTGCCAAGAAGATTAAAAGAAATAAGATTAAAAGGCTGATTGTATAAAGTGACACCACAGAACTTTTTCAATCTCATTGAATATGGAATTATAGCAGGATAATATTTTAACCACTTGAAAAGAAAGGCCATGACGTTTTAATTCAAAACAGCAACAAAATAAAACATATAATTTTCATACTCTGTGTGTTTCAGGATACATCAGTAATCCTTAGCTGTTAAAAGAAGGCTTTTGGCTCAAGATACTGGTTTCAGGCTGATCTAGAAAGGGAAGTCAATTACAAATTTTTGGTACATTTATTACAATTATTTTCTTTGTGAATTAAAAAAAATACGGATTACAGACAAAATAACTTCTTAGGAGTGTTTCAAGAATTACCTTACCATTACATCAGATCCACTTAACAGCGATATGTCAATAGATCAGAGAAACAGGGGAGAGATGAACACACCATGGCTCCTTAGGATCAGACTTTCAAAGCTCTGTGGAAATTTCTTAATACTTTAAAGTCTGAGGCTATGAAGGTAAAAATTGAAGAAAAGAACATCCAAGTGTATATCTGAAATTGAAAATGTCACTTCTACATACTGAAGCACATTTTATTTATCCTCTTTTGCTTTCAGGAGTATATTTTCAGAAGTACCTCAGTCCTTAGCTGTGTTGAGACAGGTGTCTTGAAACGTATAAAGGTAGATATTTCTTTATGAATGGCTACCCAATAAATTCCCAGAATCAAATCTTTCTAAGGTCTCTCAAGTTTCACACACCTAACATGAGACACCTAAATCAAAGCTTATTGAAATTTAGATTTGCATTAAATATAGCTGTCATGACAAATGATTTTAACAGTTTATTATCTGGACAGAAGCATTAGGAATCCACATTTATTATTATTATTATTATTTTCTAGTATACTAATGACCTTTTCCATCCTTAATTCTTTCACAGCCCTTAGACACTTTCCAAATTATGGAAAGTATTCCAATCTAGATCATGGTCTAAAATTGTCACATATTGATAGTTTCAAGAAAATCCCCACCACCTACAGATAAAGAAAATGTTTTATTTAAACATCCTAGAATGTACCATAGTGTTTCCAATCTTCATTTTTTTAATAAAGTTATCTTAAAATTCTAAGTAAAGATTGGTTTTGAACAACAAATTTTGAAATTTTGAAAATTTTCAAATGGGACATTTTCACATAACAACAAAACCAAAGAGAAGTCTTTCTCTTTCTTCCAAAACAAACAGTTCACCAAAATTCACCTTCCCACAAAGAATTCCATCTTTTTCACGCCCACAATATCCAGTGTAGAATATTTTTATGAAAAATTATAGGAAAGTTATTTAGTTAGAACTTGCTCCCCTCTTTAGATAATTCTTCAGAAGTGCTACTGAAAATAGACTAGATCTGTCAAATCAGTACGTTATCCAGAAACACCTCCCTGTATCACAGACAGATAATGAGAACCACTGTTTTTCCCTTTTGAAAAAAAAGAAAAATAGAATAATTACACATGCACTTTTCAGAAGAAGCTTTTTCTGTTGGCAGTAAGTCATGAGGCAGGGAAGAATTACAATATATGAAAGGCTATTGCCATATTCCTTGGAGGTGATACAGAGGTAATAGGGATAGATTAGATGACCTTTGGAGCTCATTTCTAACCTTATTTCCTACAGACTATGATATCTTCTCCAAGTTCCAGAGAGAAGGCAGATAAGAGTTGATTTCTTTGGGAGGGTATTAGTTAGACTACAACCACAACAGAACTGCTGCAAGAGTAAATGGATATATCTTTCCATATAACGAAAGCACTGATAGTCCAAGGGAGATCCACAAAGCCTGAGCAAGGCATCTCAGAGAGTAAAGGAACACAGTGATACCTGTTATAAATATCTGAAATTTTCCTTTGAATACCATGAATACTTTGAATGTCGTTTCTACCCACTCCAGCACATTTATACTAGCAGCTGTAAGGAATGAGGCTTGCTTGCTTTTGTGACTGTTGTCTTACATGATACTTATGCCTTCAACAATCAGACAACGAAACAATTTGCTATTTATTAGTAAATCACACTGCCTAAAAGATGACTTGATTGCTTAGAAAGATAAACTACTACCTACCTGCTCATGTCAAAGAAGTCTTAAAGCCTTACTTGGGGATTTATGTCTCTCTCAGTGAATCATGACCATACAATACCTTCACCCCAGATAGGAGTGAAAAAGAAATATATTATGAAATAAAGGCTAGTGTTTCCTTCCCTGTAAAGCATTTACAGGACTTTGTTGTTTGCAAAATAATTATCAATTGCTGTGATTCTTGAGCAAAAGTGGAGGAAACATTTGCTACTGTCATCTTATTTTAAAAGTAAGATGATACAATAAAATTCACTCAGGGCTGAAAGTTGACAAAACATCCCTTTTTAGTAAAAATATACTGGCCAACCTGATGCAAAAGTAAACTCTGGAGACACGCTAGTGGGGAGGAATGTTTTATACCTGAAAAAGAGAGGAGCTGTCATGCAGGAGGTTTTTTTTTACAGAATGCACCACTCCCTACAAAAAACAAATGTAGGCTCCATATGTTTGAGTCTGACTTCAGAATCAGGCTGATTCCCATAAGCTGGGTCTTTGTGCTGCAGGCTGTTGTGCAGTCTGTTTCCTTGTTTGCTTTTCTGTTTTGCTTCTCTGCATACAGACTTTGCATATGCACCTACATTTCTTAACCACAGGCAGCAGGACTCTGCTGTATCATCATCACACACTCAGACTGCATATCATGTAACTCCAAGTCCAGGCCAAGTCTCCGACAGGAGAAAAAACTCTTCCCACAAATATGTTTGACAAATTCATGTAACTACACTACACCTTGCATCACATCACAGTTGTTTTCAATCTTTAACTTCCATCCATCTCATGAAGAAATGAACCCATAACAACTGTTGATAATTACACATTGCCATCCCTGCTTCTCTATACATAAGCAAATACCTACCTATACCCTGGTTTTTAACCTTCTTTTAACAACGTCAAAATGTTTCAAATTGTTCCCTCATAAACACCGTCTTTGTGATTTAACAGTTTAAGTGTGGATCAGAGTCTGAATCCACGGCCTTTTTCCAATAGTCACTTTATCATTTTACTACTGTATTCCACAACCTTTGGACTGAGCAAACAGGGACAGTCTACAAATTACTCAATTGTAATTGACTGGTAATTTGAAGCCTTTTGTCTGGCATAAATGTCCTACTAAAAAAAAAAAAAAAACTGATATGCACAGGTTGCTCACCTATATGCTCTTGTGGTAAACTATCTCAGATAAGCCTAGTTCAAATCCAACAAGTAGACTGCTTCTAACAAACATATGCAATTCCATGCACACACATTGTTTTTGGAAGAAGGGGACCACAGCAATTTCTCTTTCTCTTTCTTCTTCTTTTTTTTTTCTCTCTCTCCAATTTGGCCAATATTTTTGGCATTTGTGACAGGTATTGGCAATTCTTTTACATTTACTGTTACATGTAAACAAAAATGTTTATCTGTAATCTCTTAGATTTATTAATTTTCATGGATGATGATGCAAAATTTTCATGTATATTCAAGACAGTAGAGAATGCTAGTTGCCTTGAATAAAATTCTTTTTAGGACATATTTTTTTTTCTGTTTACAGAAGGGAAGGTTATGCCACTAAGAGCAAATAACCTTAATAATTCCCTGTTGGTTCTCATCTTAATCTCTTGTTCTGGTGTTAGAGTCCGTATTTTATCAGTGACCACAGAAATTGCTTTTTCATCAAAGTACCATATGTATTCTAACACATATACTGCATGTTATTTTGATTACTTAATACTAAAAATGCATAAGCAAACCTTACCGATTGTACTCTATTACATTTCTGTGAAATTCAAAAACATGGCTGCAACCAAGAATTCTTCCATAAATATATAATAAGCTTCTATATGAAATACTGTTTTAAGAGGGATATCTCTCTGTTCACAGATTTAACACTGTATTAGCAGGCTTAGACAAGAAGTTCAGTGGTTAGTCTGAGCTAACGCCAACTTATACGAGCATGAAATCAGGGCAATCGTCCAGCCCCAAAGCAGGAAAGACATGGAACAGCAAAGTTTTGCCTGACAAGTATGTCCCCGATACATGCATATGAGATGACAAATTGGGCACCCTTATGACATCCATCACTTTTACCCCAGTAAAGAACTTCCCCATTGACAAAATTCTCTGTCCGTTATTTATGCTGTATTTTATACAGCTATGCAGCACAAAGTCCCCAAAGTAGAAGAAAAAAACACAAACCAGTGAGTTGTACTTTCAAAATAAAACAAAATTCCTGTTACAAGTGACATCAATAACTTTCTATATGATGTGACCCCTTTCTCTGCCTCCTTAAACTGAATGTTCCTGGAGCGAAGGAGCGTTTTTCTTCTCTGGTTCAAAAGTGCGTGCCACATTCATGATGCCATGTTTAAGTAACAGGTATTTTAATCCTATTCACATAATGTGAGTGTCATTCTCTTTTACTGAGCCTGCTGTGATTAAACTGTGCAGATACAGAAGCAAAATGGAAGTATATTATTTCAAAAGAAGATTTATGACATATTCTCCACATACCCAAAAACCTGGATAAGAATGGGCTTTCACAGTGTTCTCCTGGATGTCGAAAATAATCCAGCCAGGCTTATGATTAATTTTTACACAAGATGTTACTAAAAGATTAAAACTGTTGTGATATCCAGAGTGTGAAAGTTAACTTAGTTCACTCACAACAAATCTGCTTTAAGATGATGTAATCCAATACTGATTCTCCTAATTACTCAGCTTTTGCCACAGGCCATAAACATGTCAGTTCTCTCTTCTCGATTGCTACTGTAGTACAGTGATAAAACGAGCAGAACACAACTGGCTGTCTAATGCTTTGGTTACTAGTCACAAGTGTTAAAACAGATTAGAAATTGTTGAAAGGTCATATTTGCAATTGAAGCGCACCAAAGAAGGGTGCCAATGAAGACTGGTGTTTACTTCCTCCCTTCACATAACCTCGCTGCAGGTCTAAAATGTTAATACACAGGATAATACTGCGGCACTATTTTAAAGAAATGTACAGATTTTATATCAGTTAATCTCTTTCCTGTAATGCACATGAACTAATATAGGCAATTGAAACACTTTTAATAGACAGGAATGTCAAGGCAGAAGGTATAGTGTCAAACCTCATCACATGAAAGAATAATAAGTCTTCCTGTACTATTGATAAGTATTAGTGTCTCAAACTTCCAGTGGTTTTCTGCTACCATGGTCAGTTCTTTTCCTTACAATTCTCTCTTCAGTGAGAGCGTCCCAGAACTGAACAAACCCGTTGGATGCAGCCCGAGTTTCCTAGTCCTGGGCCACTGTTATCGGAACCACGTCTGCACTCCAAAATATCATTGCGCACGTCCTCAGAAAACATTCATTATTATTCAGATGTTTCCTCCTCTTCTTGGTGGACTGAGCAAAGGGGAGCTTCACGAAGCACAGGAGCCAACTCATCAAGCATTTCTTCTTTCCAATGTGGTAATTCTCTAATTAAGGTCACCCACTGTGGTGGTGGATTGGCATTTTTCATGTTTTATGTTCTCTATAACGAATTTCCTGAATGACAGAGTTATGGATTCTTAGATCAAGAGGCTTGTTAAATGTTGGCCTTTGTTCTCTTCTGCCTATTGAACTCTGAGCTGATTATTCCAATTTTTAAAACTTCAGTATTTTGAAAGTGTTAAATATGGCTCCACTAAATATCTCCATGTTTTTTTTTTCTTATCAAAGTCATAGTATTTTCTGGCCTTGTCTTTGAGTTACAGGTGTGTTTCTTCATAAACTCCAGACTATTGCTGCTTATTTATACATAGGATAGGCCAGTAAGAAGCATGAATCAAAGTCCTAAAGGGTACCTTGCTGTTGTCTGAAACAGACAACCATGTCACATTGGAGAACAGGACGACTAATCCTCATGAGCTCCTACCACTAACATGAAGGGGATAGAAAAGCTCTGTTTTATCATAAGGGGTTGACATCATGTGACATATGTCAACAGTATTAAACTGCTAGTTCTAAAACATTCATGGAATTTCTAAAACCGCATAAGAATGTCTTAATTGAAAAATCATTAAGCCAGTTAACACAGGGAAATGACACATTAAACCTCATCTTGAAAGATAAAGAGTCAAACTATTATGAGTCAACACATTTGATGCAAAAAAAAAAAAAGGTGGCATGCAACTCAAATTGATATAGGTATTTCATGTTTTTAAAAGGACCAATTTCACATGGTGAAAACAAGCTTAACCAGATTGAAGAGAGAAATACACAAAAGGAACCGTTAAAGCCTATATTTAATGCCTATAAAATAATTCTTCCAAATCTAGGGGAAAGAAAGAATCTACACTAGATAATTAAACAGCAAGGAAAAACAAACAAAAATCTAATAATAATAAAATTCAAATAAAAAGATGATGATGAAGCTGAAGCTAGGAATTGTATCAGGTTTTTGTGAGAAGCAAATGGATGCAAGAAGAAATCACTTGCTAGAAGATACGAGGATAATTTAAATGAGTTTCATGGCATATTAGGAACAATGGAGACCCTATAAATTGCACCTATGCTGAATCATATAGAAGCGGTTGAAAATTTCAATAAAACTTTCTTTTCTGCATTTAGGAAAAAAAGGAAAATAATCTACCATGATCAGTAATCAGGATATACTTCCTGTTCAGCAGTATCTCTGGAAGATATTAAACAACAGCTACCAAGATCAGACTTATTTCAATCAGCATATACCAGACTAACTTGTAGCTATGAGTTTTATAATGGCACAGCAGTTCTTTGCATCATGCAGATTTCAGCATAACTCAGAACTAGGGAGAAGTTTCAGAATAGGTTGGATTAAAAACAATACTATACCAATATCTAGCAACTGACAAATGAGATAACTCAGGTTGCTCTGCCAAACTGACACTAGTCCTCAGTAAAATACTGCAATGGAAAGTACAAGATTTTGCTTAATAAGGACTTAAAGGAAGACAATATAACTAATGTCAGTCAAAACAGGTTTAATCCAAGACAGATCTTTTAAATCTTTTTTGAAAAATCTGTGAGTCTGGTTGATAGTATGTTGATAATGCAAAAATCTGTAAAGTGACTAGTATGTTGACTGTAAAATTGCACTGACAAAAATTCAGCATGGTATGAAACATGCAGTAAACTTAGCTACTACTACTATCTCAAAATGCTCAAAATGAACATTACCATTCAAACATACATTTCTACTGAGATCCAAGTAGGGTACATTTTTGACCTTTTGTCATCTAACATCTTCATTTGGAAACACAAAATTATTACAAACACATGTTTTAGATAACATTAAAGCTGATGTAGAGGACAGGACATTGGTGCTGTGCAGCCTGCATTTCTTGATAACCTGGATGCATGCGAGCAATTTGTGGTTCAATTCAGCCAAATCACACAGCTCAGAACAAACAACGTCATCCATACCCCCGGGATGGGAGGATCAGTTCACCAAAGGGCTGGAATCCTACTTGAACACGAAGCAGAGAATACTGCTCACAAATAAAGATGCTGTATTACCTCCCTAGCTAATAAGGCTCCTACTAAATGATAGCTTCAGTCCTAATATCTACAGTTTTAGAAGTTTCATAGAACAATAAAATGCATTAAAAAAGCTACTTAAAGAGAAATGTGACAGAAGACTTACTCATTTTGTTTATCAAAAAGAAGGGGAAGAAGAAACCATTAAGAACATGCAAGCATCTGCATGAGAAAAAAGTTTAAGAGAGGTCCCCAGTTGAAAAGGCAACATTTTAACAAGATTCTTCATCTGGAGGCAGAAACTAGCTAATAACAAAAAATGCAAACCTGAGTTTTTCAATAGTGAGACAATAGCTGCCAAGTATTTTGGTGACCTCATTACGTAAAAAAAAAAAAAAAAAAAAAAAAAGTTATTTTGATCTTCTTCACAGTGAGAACTAAGTCAATAAATTCCCATGGTCTTAGAGTCTTAAGCAGACTGTCAAATCAACTGATCACAACAATTTCATGAAAATGTGAATATACTGCAAGGAAGCATGGTCCCATAAGCAGAGTATCAGATTAACAGTCAGAAGAACGACCTATTGTTCATGGCACTGTCACTGGTGGGTGGCACTAACTCAACTAATTCACTTCTCTCAACACGTTTCCCTTGCTCCTAATGTGCAGACAATAATGCTTTATGAATGTTATATATATATAATATCACTATTTAGAGTTAGCATTTTGGCCTCACATAAACACTTGAACAGTCGAAGTTCATGCAGCACCTCATATGTTCAAAATTAAAAATAAATAAAAAAAATTAATAGCATCCTAGTGTATCATAAGCTACTGATCTAATAGAGAACAAAGGGTTACACCCAGGCTCCACAAAACAATTTTAAAATTCTTTTATGGAAGTTCCCAAGCAATCTAAAAGACTACACCTTGCTCTTTCCAAAAAATATTTATTATTTTGGTTAGTATATGTCATTGCTCTGATAAGCTGGGTAATATCTTGCACATGTAGAACTACTTATACATATTAGATAAGTAATCTTCATATCATCTTTCATTCTACAAACTTTCAGTTCATTAACCCTTGCTTAAAACAGGAAAACTAAGGCAGAAAAACTTTGCCTCACCACCATGCAAGTCACTGATTTTTAACACTGCGCTCATCAGGAGGATGTACCTGCCTCTGCTTACAGTCACATTGAATTTGGAGTTAATGCTCATTAAAGCAGGGCATACAGTATTTCAAATATCAGATTAGGAAAATGCTAATTGGAAATTTTATCACTCAGAAAGAAGCAACACTCTCAAATTTTATTTTTGCCATGGTAGATAGAGATATAACAGAATAGCTTTCTATCCTTAGTAGTTGGCTTTTTTTTTTCTGATCTAGATATCATCACTTTTTGGTGTTATGACAAACAGAAATATTTCTTATGTAAAAATAATGTTGTTGTTTAGAGTTGCAATAGCCTACCAGTGTTTTTCAGGATACTCTCTGAAAACTACAGGTATTTGCTAGTGTATCTATTCTTCTAAAGTTACCATGATTTAGAAAGATGAAGAATTCTTACTGACAAGAAAACATAGTTTAGAATTTGAAATTCAAAGTAATAGTAGAATTATTTTCAAAATCTATACTTGATGTTAGGCTTCTAAATACAGGTTAAGAATCTAATCTGGTGAATAAACGTGGAATTAGATTTTAACGTTAGGTATTCAGAAACAAAAATACTAATCATAGTCATGCTGAGTATTTTAAATTGAAGATATTAGAACTTACAGTCTTTGTAATTTTTTCACCTACACGTTGACAGTTTCAATTCTATTTGTAGCCCCTGTTGGGATTTTGTTTACAGTAAGGTGCATATTTAAGGTCAGCTAGCTTATTATCTTAAATTTCTTCACCTGTTTTCATAAGAGGCTAGCAGCCAATGCACTGGAGCCAATTTTTTTTCAAGGATCACATACTTTCAAAAGAACTGCTTCTTCATGATATCCTGCTCAGTTGCTTCAATAGCCTCAGGCAACTTAATTGTTGTAGACTTCATCTTAATTCTTCTCCTTCTCCCCTCTTTCCCTTCTTCCATATCTATCACAACCCATTTGGATTAGGATCAAAGATTACAAAATGCTTACAAGACCGTACAAGCCCAATACATCTTTCCATCCATCCGCAATGGTCTCAAAGCCATTATAATGTTTGTACAGGTGGAATTGGAGCTTGCCCTTTGGAGCTATGAAAATCAAACCTGGAATAAATTCTTAAACTTCCTAAGTGCTTTATTTTATCAATAGCCACAAGAAGCAATGTTACATTATACAGATCAACTATAGTTAAAGAGAGTTTTTAGCAACAACTGCTTAGAATAGGAAAAAAAAGTAGGCAGAATCATTGAGTCGACATACTGCTGAACTCTGCAGAAGGCATCTTCAAATAAATATTTCAAACCTTTATATGAATATTTTAAGCATGACAACCACACATAAACACACACAGCCAAAGTGCTCAAATCCACTCAAGAAAGACTATTAAGTCATCAACCTGCTCCTGACAGGAACCACTGAATATGGCAACAGTGAGAAGTCAGGAGACAGTTGGAATCATTTCAAGACTGCTAATTTAACTTGTCTTAAAACCAACCAATGCTCAACGTGTCATCATCAATGTCATCTCATCGTAGTCTGAAAAGCCTTCGACCTAAAGCAAAAAGGTCCCCAAGTGCCACCCTTCTTGTCTACTGGTTGAAAATCTAATTGGTTCTGCTGACAGGCTTGGGAATTGGTAGGAAGGCTGTTCAGTTAATCTCCAAGGGCCAGCGAAGAGCTCAGTATCCATCTCTGAGCTTTGCTCCCTGGCTGTCGTAAAATGACTCTGATGGTAGTGCAAGCGCTTATGCTTCAGCTGTCTTCTGACTTCTGTTAAGTCAAATTCAATAAAGTTTGTCACTCAATAATCTGAGAGCTACCCAACAAAACCTCTTTGATCAATAACAGCTTGCCTGCTTGCGCTGAGGAAGGTGACCTATTAAAGATTAAAAACACACCTGCTGCTTGAAGCACAGAACATCTTTTTTTACTTTTAAATAAAAATTCATCCATTAAAAGGAGTTTCACTGTTGCAAGTATATATTAATATTACATGCTGAAAAGGAAACATTTTTGCTCTAGTACAGCATTTTTGTTAAGCTTAGAAGCATTGTTTTTCTTAGACTCGGTTATTTTCCATACCGTCCCAAAGGACTTCTATGTATGTTCCACCTCCTTTAAAAAAAAATTCCTCCTGCTAATAACATACAATTTTATTCTAGTGACAGTGGAATAATCTAATTTGTTTCTCCCTATTCTCTTGTGGCAGAACACAAATATTCATATTACCAGGAAATACAATTCAAAAATTGAATTATAAAAATTGAATTCATAAAAATATGAATTATAATTGCCCTTTTGTGTGAGAAATTTTCTTGAACTGCTGATCCAGTCAGCAGTCTGCTATACCAGAGGCTATGACCAAGGAGTGCTTTACAAAGCCACAGAAAGAAAAACTATGGGAAAATGAAATGCATACAGAGCAATGAGCACACCTTTATTAATTTGATCTTTTACAATAATTCATTCTGCACTTGAAAGGCAGAAATATGGAAATTTTTATCTCAAATTTTGTAACTTAAGAATTATTCTATAATGATGCATTTCGATATAGTTCCTTTTGGGTTATTCTATAGGGAGTACTGCTTTAAAAAAAGTAAATATTTTTGTTGTTTTGCAGACAGCATAGAGTTTTCATATTCCATTCCTTATGTACCATCATCTTCTGTGTTAGATTCATTCTTAATATCAACTATTAGTTAAGATACCTAGATGCTTTACAGAAAACAGAGAAAGTATACTGGTAAACAAAACATGTAATTAAGGTCTAGTATTTGTTACTAAATCTCTCAAGGAGAAATCACATATAAATACATTTAACAGACTGAACCTTCAGTGCTTGCTTTGGAATGAACAATTCTTCCAGAAAATCACTGAGCCCCTCAAAGCAATAAATTCAAGATAGACAAGGTAAGCAGTATAATATCTTTTGAATATCATGCTTTGTGTCCTTCCCGTATTAGTTTAAAGAAGTAGAAAGAAAGAAAGAAAAAAAAAATAGAGGATTCAAAGCAGCTAGGAGATATGGATCTGAACCTACAACCAAAATTGACTAAATGCATGTCCCTAGCTTCCCTGATTTATTAAAACAAACAGTGATTGTGGAAAAGATTTGGATGGGTTTACACTTTCATTAGTTATTACTTTCTAAGAAGGTAAATCCTAGTCTTGCTCCCCGGGCAAGAGGAATATAAAACAAGAATTACATGTTCAAGAAAGCCACTTCAGTATCTGAAAAAAAAAAAAAGCCTGAATTGAGCAGCTTATACTTTCAGGCAGAAAACAATTATCATCAGTAAATCCCTTACTAGGAACATCAACAAGACCAAGGAACATCTATCCATAAAGAGTGAACTGCTTCTGAAGCATTGCAAGGCCTCTCTCCTTCTTCTTCCATATGGCCATCGAGAAAGTACTGCACAGCACATTGCATTGCTTTGCTGTCAGTTAAGACACCAGTTTTGTAACGAGACTATAGGCCCCAAGCTGTCAAGCTTGCCCATCCAAAAGCACAAAAAGCTCTCTCAGAAGGACAGTGCCTGGGAGAAGGTAGAGATTTTAGAAAGTCCAACAACACAGTGTATGGAATTTGAATAGTAAAGGAATCCTGGCAAAACCAAAACACAAAAACCGAAAAGGCAAGTCATAGATACAGGCAAGTGATAAAGCAATCTGCTGATTAGTTCAGCTGAGAAAAGCCTCCTGTAGAAAAAGCAGCTGTTTGAGATAGCATTTGTAGACCTAGTAACAAGACAAGAATTTAATTAATGTAAGTGCTTTTTTTATACCTAACATAATAGAATGTGCACTGTATGGAGACTATCCTAAATAATGCATATAAATACAACATAGAAAGTTCAGCTCAGTAGCTCTTGTCTATTAAACGCCAGTTCAGAGGATTCATTCAGCTGGACTTGGTCTGATGGGCTTTCGGCAAGAGCTACCAGATTCCCTTGACCTCTTCCACCTATTCAAATTGCAAGAAGCCTATACCCCCCCAAAACACACCTTTTGTTGTGAAAGACCTGTTTATTATGCAACAGAGAAGAAGTTACAGAATATCTGAAGACTAAGATAGGAGGGAAACACAGTATCTGTAGGATTCTTCGTATTGCGCCAAGGTTTTTTATCCCACACTTCTATTTCTAAAGGCCATAACCGGCCTGTGTGGCTTTTGCTCTTTGAGAAACTGGTGGTATTTATCAGCTGAATCCATGCCATTTTCATGCTGTTAATTAATCAGCGTTCTCTTTTCTATGCTGGAAGGCCAGAATTATGTTAGGAATCTGACACATAACGACCCTGGGGAATTAATTTGTGCCCTGGGGACTAACCAAGGTTCTGTACAGAAGACCACTAACGTCTGTGGGATCTCCTTTTGCTGAAGTTTGAGGGTATGTAGCTACTGATGAAGGAAACTATTATGAGAAAGGGGAGGCTGAGGCAGCTGGATGCCAGTTTTGAACACTGGAAGGTATCAGTGCCTGTGTGGTTATGTGTAAATGATATTAGTTAATGTACTGCTTCACAATGAATAACTGTTATTCTTAAAGTACCTATCTGTGGCCTGATTTGCAGAGTTGCTAGGCACTTGTAACTAAATAAGAGGAAGCTATTCAATGAACAAATAAGGTGTTGTGGAATGCTAAGTAGCTTAAAAAAACACACCTTACATATGTCAACTTGGGCATTCAAAATACAGCTGGCACTTTTCTCTGTGGCTTATTCCTCTTTTAATAATGTCATCTCACCTCACAGGGGCTTTGTGAAAATTAATTAATTACGGTTTGTGAGGCATTCAGATGCTAATGATAGCTACAATGGAAAGAAAGCCTATGGAGAAATTAATAGTTTTGAATTCAATGTAATGATTGAATGTGAGCACCACATGTGGGTCACATTGACCAATAAGAATAACACAAAACATGAATAGCTGCTCATTCACTGATTTCTGTTAGCATGTGCACTGAATAAGAGAATATATATGTTAGGTTCACAACATAGACTACTAACATTGTAAAAAAAAGAGCTCATAAGCACAGTTATGTTCTGGGCTAGCTGGTTTCAGATATTAGTCGATGGCCAAGAGCGGAAGAATACTGAAATGCCGGCACCCGATGTTCTGCTTTATATTCTGAGAGAACAAAGTCCACGATTAGTCCTCCTAGAAAGCTCTTGTCCCAGTCTCTGTCCCGTCCCTTCTTTACTAGAGATAGTAGAAACAAAGTTAGATTTTGCTCTCTATTCCTATTTCTTCCAGTGTCCTGCACAAACTAATTGAGCTTTTGTCCCCAGAGACTCAATACCCTCCGTCTTTTCTAACAGGGCTCTGCCTCTGAATTTAGGTTGGTCTGTTTTTACATGGAAGAAATGTTCTAACTCACAGAACTTCACTTGAGCACTGTAACCGGCCTTTCCATTAACAGCTAGAAAAATCTTGCTCCACGACACAGAAGTACTACAGTTCTTTAATGAAATGACATGGGAACAATAAATCCAAATTATGTAGGAGGCAAATGGAAAAAAAGAAAAAAAAACCCCACCATTCAGCAACAACATAGATTTTCCTTAAAGTGATTCCAAAAACAGTTTAGTCAATAAAAGCTTTCCAAAACCATTGCCATTTGGTAGGTACATCTTATGGAAAATATCAGGGGAAACAATCACAGTATAGCGAAGTGTGCCACCTAAAATTGGTTTGAGATGAAATCCTTACCCTGTTTCTAGTTTCTTAATATTTTTCATTTAAAAGGCTCCTCAAAGTCCTAATTTCAGCAGCGGGAAAATGCTCACACTGCAACACCGGCAGTTCTGCAAGTATTCCTTAAGCAGTCCTGCTACCTGCAAATCCTGATGGGAGTGTGACTGGGGAGAAAAAGTTATAGCCATAAACTGAATCGCGCAAGGCTCCATCCTGTGCATTTACATAAGGAATTTGACCCAGTCTTACGCCTGCAGTGGTTTCATTGATTCCATCTGAGTCTAAGACAGAACCAAAGACATGAGAGCTTCCCCATCTTAGTGGAAAGACAGTTCCATGTAACACCACATTTAGATACGTTTTAAATAAAGCTGCCATATAGTGAGAACAAGCAAAAATTCAGATTTTTTTTTTTGAGATTACTGTATGCTTTATTTTCCAAACAGACTACAAAGTGGGCAATTCATGCAATCACGTATGCTAGAGCAAAGGGTGAATATCTTCAGTGTAGACAATTCATTTATTCGGCAACTCTTTTTATCAGTTTAACTAGAAGCAGAATGTGGCTTTCTTTCATTCACTGAAAATAATTATTAAAAATTAAACCAATGCTTTCCAAATTTATATTTTTGTGGTAGCCAAGAAACAGACATGCTGAAGGAAACACTCACTGTCAGGACTTATTTTTAGGACCTAACACAGTTATTCTGGTTTTGACCTCTGTTATGATCATAATAAAATACCACAATATCACTTCCTATTCTAAGAAAAGGTTCAGGCACAAAACTTCTTCAACATCCCCATCATGCCCACTTTGGTTTATGCAAATCAGGGTTTCTACTTTTTCACCACCACTGACATCTTCCTGATGAGAAGGCTTCAATCTAAAACTTTTTAGTTAATAGCTTTTCTTTATCTCATGTATTTGAGGACACACTCCTTTGCACAGTTTTCTGATGAAGACTTTCATAATCTACAATTTATAAATAATTGTCTTAGAGCCATATGTTCTTAAGACAGTGTAAATTAAATTGTCCTACATAGTTTATCACAATTTCTTCTAATTTCTTTTCTCTTAGATCAAGGTTATCTATCCTAATAACATTCTCAAAGTTTCTGTTTGTGAATTTTATATATGTAAATATTTAATTAAAATAATTAGAGCAGGTTAGGATGTGACAATAAGAATTATCAGAAACATAAAAACCTCTCTCATAAAGACAGAGCGAAAAGATTAAGAGAATGTATTTGAGAGATGAGAGAAATAAGCAGCGACTTGATAAAAGTACACAATGTAATGAGTGATACAGATAATGTTTATCATAAGCTTCTATTCATCATTCCTAGTAATACTGAGAACAAAAGGATATGCAATGAAATTGAGATAATGAAATTTAAATCTGATATCAAAGGAACAAATTTCTACAACCCCCCAAATGATTGTTATGTGAAACACAGGTTTACAGAATAAAAAGAAGTCTCTCATATCATTCCAGGCCTCTGCTATAAATAATACAGAACATATATAATATATAGAAGAATATCTGGACTAGCTCAGACCAAAGATCCATCCAAGACCTGTCTGGTCTGTGGTACTAGTCTGTTATGGATAAAAATGAAGGAGCACAAAAATGGAACCAGGATACACTGACATTCATTCCTATACAAGGACAAAAGTAACAATCTGGCAGGGGTATTTCTTGATCTACACTTTGCCTTCACATCTTTAATTAATGATTCCTGACGGAATTTTCTTCTATGAATTTGCCTATCACTTTCTGAATCAATACACACTTTCAGGCTTTAAAATATCTTGTGAGTAAATTCCACAGCTTCACTCTCTTTTGCCTGCTGATTTCATTAGGAGTATCTCTCTACTCTTGAGTTACAAAAAGGGAAAGTGCCTCCTATTCATCCTTTTCCTGCCATCCACGATTTTACATTCCCGCACCATACTGTATCAGTTCATTTCCTAACTGTGGGATCCAACTCAACTTGCTCTCGCACCAAACCAAAACTCTCCTTTATTCTAGCCATCCATGTTTTGATTCTTTTTATCTTTTCTAGTCCTATTACACATCTTCTGAGATGAAAGACCCAGAATTGATTAAATACTTTACATACGTTATTATGCATTGTGCAGTGGTACATGATACCTAGCATTCTATCTACTCTTTCCAACACCACGAATCACTGCACTGATGCTAGCCATAATTCAAATTCTGCCCTTCTACTGGCTATTTTAGAGTCTGCCTATGTATAGAGGGTTGTATTTTTCCATGGATGGTCCTATATATTCATTGATTCTTAATATTATCCGTTTAACTTAACGACATTTGGTCAACCAATCATTCAGGATCTTGAGTTCCCACTCATGACAGTACTGCTCCTAAAATTCAGTGGATTTTACTCTAATATTCCTCCTTGCTCTGAAAACCAATCATTTTATTCCAGTTCTTTGCTCCCTATCTTTTATTAGTTATGGATTCGTAAGAGTTTCTTTTTTGCATCATGGCAAATTGGTTAGTGGGTCTGCAACTGCTCAGATATTTCTCAAATATAATTACTATATTTGCTATTCTCCAATCATAAGTGCCACCTGGCAACTTTGTAGATTTGTTTAAATTACTGTGGTCAAGACTCCAACAGGATGCAAGAATTTAAAGAATTCGGTGATGAAATATATCTAGTCTTCAATAACACAGCACTTCGAACTCCAGTAAAGATCTGGACTGAAAATTATCATTTTATTAGTTATCTACATTGTTTCTTGCCCTCGTATTCAGCAGCACTTCTGAAAGCTGTATCAAGCTTATATTATTTTTGCCTTGATTTGTGCTACGAATTCCAAATCAGTTTTGCAAGTTTAACCTAAAAATATTCCACAATGTCTCTACCCTCAAGTCCCATCTGACTTCATTAAATAGCTCTCTATTTATCCAAGTTTGCATTTTTAAATCAGTGACTTAGAAACAGAATTACTTTATCTCCCCATTTAATCTGACCAGAATGAACAAGATTATTTTCTGTAATCAGCTCTTCCTTGATAGACTTACAGTAAGCAACTCCTTTCCAAGTCCAAATGGAATCAGCCCCCTGATCCAGTGACATTGTGATGAAGAGGTCTGTTAACTATCACATTCAGAAACAGAGAGAACAAATGCTAGGATTTCTGGTAATCGGGAACGTAAAATCTGTAATAATGACAACTCCCAGTGGTATTTACCTCTCTAATCATATCCAAACTCACAGCTGACATGGGAAGACTATTTGAAATTTGCAGCTCTATTCAAACATAACATTTCTTTTTAACCATTCTCTCCAAAATATATTTGACTAAAAAAATAATTTTGTAGGTAGCTATTCTGTCTCTATTTCTGTAAAACTGAGAAGTTCCAGGAGGAAGAGTTGTTTCATTATACATGAAGAAAGCCTGTATCACTGCAGCTCATCTCCCAGATTAGTCTTTTAGCTAACTGCAGTGGCTATCTGATCAGTATTGCAATGTTTTTCCATCTAACCTTCTAAGAAATCATATTCCTTTTTCCACGACTGTATATCACTTAGGTATGTTTGTCTTCTCCTTCTGTTTAAAAACAGTCATGGAGACTGTACCAGCCCCCATTCACTTTTCCCGTTTCACTCTTCTCAGCTCTTCCAAGAAGATCATCATTCCAGACAAATGAGTAGGGTTTCTCCATTGAAAGATTTTTTTTTTTTCCAGAAGTTGACTTTTTTTTTTTTTTTTACAAAATAGAAGAACATTCCAGGACATTTCTCACTCCTGAGACATTGCCTGCTCTCGTCACGCATCATTCTCCTTTCCTATGGACTGTAATAATTCCACTTAAAACCAAAAGAGCCAAACTTCTGCCTTTAGTCACCCTTCATCTTCTTCATCAAGTGCATGAGATTAGCTGCTGAGTCACAGGACTCTCTACCTTTCCTACCAGGGCCTTGTTTAAAGCAGCCCCTGGATCCAAGCTAGCCTGATGACTCAGCCCAACGCAGCGTTCGGACCAGGTCCTGTCAGCCGCTCTTAGGAGCCCTGGCCCTTTCTGGAGTGACACTCCAGCTCAAGGAGCTTCCACGGAGGAGCTTTGTGCTGTTGCAGGAAGAAGCAAGCAGTTACTGGAAAAATGGAACACGAGCCTTCAGCTTTCAGTCAATATGATGCAATAATAGGTGAAAAGATGAGTCAAGCTGAAATGTTTTGACTTCATAGTGACACTCTCAGAAAACGCGTAAGTTGGAATTCATAAAAATAATCAGACAACTTAATAGAGCAATCTTTGTTTGCAGGATATCACAAAGATAGGAGTCAGCTGCATTCAAAAGGCTTTATAATAGTGCCACAGGGCATATCACGTTTACAGGCTAAGTGGACCGCTGCCATTGTCATCTTGTCACTGCCACACTACTAAAAACTTGGTAGGGTAGTTCGTGCAAAAAGAGCTACAGCGCTACTTGTGCTCTTCTATTACAAAAGATTCAGTCTTTGGGTTCTTCTTATGTAAGAAAATCTAAGACAGCAGGTGATTCTCAAGACTTTGTAGTTCACATTACAGCTATAATTTGTAAACACTTTATGAATCTTTTTTCACAGAAATACCTATTATCTTCCCAAGTACAACTGCACTCTCCAGTTAGATGAAAGTCTTAGCTATCTCATTCAAGATGTAAATGTAATGATGATCATAGAATTGTTAAAAGTAGATTAGACCAAAATGGTCCACCAGGCTACAGTATCCAAATATCCCACGGAAAGGGAAAAACGAACGTACATAGAAAGAAAAAAAAATCCACAAACAAGAAAAATAACATCACTAGAATGAGACATTTAAGTGAATAGTTCATGTCCCAGCACAGGCATATTATTGTCCTCTTGTGTGCTGCTCTCCCTCCTTGTATGCTTATGCACATAGACAGGGTGCATGTATAAATAAATTCATCGTAATTCACATATATATTTTGTTATATATAACTTTTTATTACTTCAGTGGTCTTATATGCTACATGTAAACATCTTTTTTAGGTATGTTAAACTCCTAAGGCATTATTAGATTGAAACAGAGGAAGCTTTAAAGATGTACCACATTCCTAAATTTGGCTGTATTTCTTCTTTCCATTTCATTAGGTGATAAGAAAATGATTTGAATGAAAAAAAAAAAAAAAAAAAAGTACAGGAGCTAATCCAGCATTCTTAGTGATTATTTTGCTCCACATCAGTTTCTGGGTCTCTCTGACTCAGCAGCCATCCTGGATCAGACCAAAGGTCTATCCAGACCAGTATCCTGGTTCCAATACTGGGCAAAAGCATACTTCCAGAATATCAGAGAAAAGCAGGGATTCCTAGAACATACCCCATCATACAGCTCAGCACCCTCCTGAAGTCAGGGCTGATACCTTTTCTTGGTGTTTCGTGTGGAAACCCTTTACTTCCATGATCTTTTATGGGAGAAAGTAGCATATAATTCCACTGATTATTTCTTTAACAATTCTGTCCCAGATAAACTGGCTTTAAACAAAGAACTAGGAGATCATGGTTTCATGCTAAAACTTATGCAGAATAACTGTGAGCTGCCCCAGAAATGGCATCTGCCCTTCTCCACCTGTGCTGCAGGTTTAACGGATTCTTCGCACTGGATGAGGCAACCAGGCAGCCACAAAGTGAGATCATTCAGCTTGTTAAACCAACATAAAATTATTTCATTTTGGAGGTGGTGGGGAGTGAGCTGAACTGATTCTCTTGAGAGTTACACTATCTGCTGCAATTACAAGTGTTACTTTGAAGAAAAATCTGGAGATCATTTAAAAGACAAATGATGTAATTCTGAATTAAAGGGGATTTGATAGTTTCCAATGAGATCATCAATTTTATTGTTCAGTAAATTGATTTTAAGAAAATAAAATCATTGAAAAGATAGGTTAGAGAATCTTTAAAATATTATCTCTTAGTATGTAAAATTGTGATGAACTCTAGTACCGTTCTATTCTACCATGTATCCTTTCAGAATACTGTACTACCTGATACGTTTCTAGTCTTCAAGACAAGGTCGTCTTTTTTTTTTTTTTTTTTTTTAAATCTAAGCTGACTTTTTCTAGGATATAATTCCCTATATCAATCAACCTGTGACCATTTTTTCCTGCACTTGCTTAAGAAATTTGACATTTATTCCCATACTGTTTTCTATGAAGAGGAATACTGACACAATGAAACAGGCTGACCCTTTCTCTCGATTGGTGTCATATTTGTGATATTATAACAGTAGTTTCTATGCATTTTTATATGGTCTAGACAATGCATCTTGCTAATATTTCTCCCAAAAAGGAAACATCTGATTATCCTTTCCAAACTGCATATCTTCGTAAAAATGTAACAGTGATGAAAAATGACTTTGCAATTAGATTCACTATGCTAGATCCCTTTCAACACTGTCAAATCTGAAGAGACTCACTCTTCGTGTTTTTTTTTTTTTTTTTTTCCTGCAGCTACTGCCAGCTCTTACCACAAGATATTTTGCATTTGTAAGTCTAGGAATACCTGAAGTCAGCCTATCAAAATGAATGTATTTTATATAAGTGAATCTGTATGAGATCACAGAGGATAATTTGGGGAAATATTCCCAAAAATAGAGTAAATTTTTCAAGTTCCGAATTCTCAGAACTGAGAATATTTACTGAGATTTCCACCACTGGTCAAATTTGGGACAAAGATTGTCAAGTTTTCACATTCAGTATTAAGTCATATTTCTTCTGACTCTGAAGGCTCCAGTGAGCAATAAAGTTGTTTTCTACCAAGTTCAGAAGCAGTCTTCACAGACCTGAGGACAATTTCTTAATCTGAGGACTAAACCCTGCTAAAATCCAAAAAACCAAAGCGTTTGCCTGCCTCTTTTCCAGGGTAGGAAATGATATAATATGGCAAGCAATCTTGAAAAGGACTTTGCACAATTGAACATATGGTACTCTTAAACATGGCAAGCCTGTAAATATCTCCTTCTGAGTCACTTTGTTCAGACTATTTTTACTATGTGCAAGCAGGATACATACAACTAAGAGGATAAGTACTTATTCATTAATATATATGGTAAACAACAAGGACTTATAAGCTGTTACTCCTTGTAGTTATCCGCTCTATGAGATGACTGTTCAGTCTCCTCCCCAGGCAACCATCATTTCTGCTGGAAGGCCTTCAGAGGCCCTCGGACACAAGTTACCATCTTCTCCTACTGAAAATCCCTGTCTTTTCCTCAGTTGATAACGTCCCAAAAATCTAATATGTCTCTGGTTTTACCTTTCATTCCTTCCCACAATTTTGCAGTTTTCCCTTAAGTCTGAGGCAATGTTAAAGAGCTGTGTGGTACCAAAATTATGCCTTGAATCACAGAAAGCTGAAGCCCTGGAGGAGATACAAGCACAGGCTGTGGAAGTATATCTTAGCAACCAGCAGCATCCCAGCAGAGGAGAATGAAAATATATCAACAAGATTTGTATCCTTCCTTCTTTAATTCATATGCTGAGTTGCCAGCTAATGATTTGTCCTTTTATTATGTAAGGATTTACAATATCTTCAAAGAAATATTTAACTTTTATTAGTAATCTACCACCTATCATTAATACTCTTAAAATAACGTTTTTATTTTGTTGAAGGAATTTTGTATCTATAGAAATTACACTCTATATATGGTTGAAAACCATATTGTTTTTCTTCTCTCCATCCTGTGTTTTATAACAATTTATATTTTTTAAAATACATTTTTCTCTTTATAGATGAATGAAAGGCATTTCTATCTATTTAATTTTCATCCCCCTATTGAGGAGCTCCATTTTGCACCCAAAATTTGGCTCTGTTTTTCATCTGGTATGTGATTTAATTTCTCTGTCCACAGTACATTTGTACTTGATATACTTCTACAGAACAAGTTTCATGAACTTCACTTTTCTTATATTTAAAATTCAAAATTATTATTTCATCTAGCTAAAATACAATGCTGCTTTGCCAAGTCTCACTTTCATGGGTAATTATCCTAGAGATTATAGAAACACTATCACCGTGCACTTTCACCACACCATTTACATTCCATCTTTTAAAGGCAGATCTATTGTTTCTAGCAATTAAATTAAGGTCAGGCAATGTATATTCAAAGCTATACAGAACCTGTTATAGATTGTTCAGCATGACAATAATTAGCTAATGTTTTTACAGCACTTTGAAGTTGTAAATCGCTATGTAAGTGCCTAGTATTCTTATCATGGCTTCAGCAGAATTCAGGGCAATTAATACTATAAAACTGCTGGTCATCCAAATAAGATTACTTGCTGTGAGCAGGTGGTTTAAATACAATGTACAGGTAATGACTGACCTTTACAATACAATGGTACAGTCATCACCAGAAAGCAGAGTACATTAGCCAAACACAGCTGGCTTTACTGAGGTATGTAAAAGTATTCATGGTTTCTACATTACCTCTTGTCATTTGAATCAGGGGGGCTTTCTATATGGTAATAAATGTAATGCAAATCTCTTTCTTAAATCCTTGTACACTAATAACCTTTTCTATTATAAGAAGTCCTAAAATGAATATCACACAAGATACTTTAGTTTTATTAAGCTGGTATCTAACAAAGTTTTATTGACTAAGAACTCTTTTACACACATTTACATACATTTTACTAAGTTTCTTCATAGTGATATTAGAGGTAAAGAAAAAACAAATGAGGGAAAATTTTGCAAAACTATTCAATTCAGAAATGGGTTATTTGTTGAGATGTAAATGTATCAATCTAGATGTATCTGCTAGCTTAGTCATCCTTCTTAACAGAGAATAATAACTAGAAGTTATTTATTAATTATATTAGCATCGTCATCCTTTAGTCCGACAAGCAGAATTCTCCAATTAGAAAGATAAAATAACATGTTTATACTGCGTTACCGATGGATATATTTCGTATGCGACATGAAATACACAAGCCCACATGATTTTTACATATGTCAGGACAAAAATTGGAAGAAAGTCAAGGAACACCGCAGCACAAGATTTTTGGTTTCACTACACACCTGCCTGCCTTCAACTATATCCACAGCAAAGAAGGATGCCATTTATCTTTTATAATAATATGGAGTTCTCTGTCAGAGTAGGGTCACTGAAATGAGTAATAATCCCACCACTGTCTAAGGTACAAGCAGCAGGGTCCAGGTCAACAGGCAAGCAGACAGTAATTTGCCCAACAACACTGAATTTCATCTGCCCGCAGCCTCTATCTACTGATTATACAATCAATACACCTCAGATGAGAAGAGCTAACAACTGACCGGGGCAGATCAATGCTAGCAAATAAGCGCTTCATGACAAAAAGTTTGATAATTACCATTCTGAAGCCGTGTAAATGTTGTTTCTATTGTAACGACATTCATGATGATACTGCTATGATTGCACTGTTATTATAGGTTTAATGTTAGGCAATCAAGCTGCAGTGGTCTAGATATCAACAAACAGCATCAAAAGAAAACATCAAATTGTCCCTATTCTTCTGACATTGTAGCTGCAACATTTTTTCTATGTTAGTGGCCATAAATGAACAATAATAAGTGACAATTTAGTGAAAAATACTATTTTCACAGCTTACAAAAGTCATACAATATAGATTGATACGAGTAAGATTATTTCTAGGGCAGAAGTAGAAGGCACACCCACTTAAACCAGGGGATTAAAAAGCATTCAGCATTGTGCTCTTTGTTTCACACGCATCAGTTCGGGGCTTTTAATCGGCATTTCAACTAGTCATAAACCAAAAGTATATACAGCTTGGCTTGTTTGATTTGTTATCCCTTTAGATACTGAGCATTTCACATTTCCTTCAATCCACACGTGCTACTTTGCTCTCAATACATTAACTTTTAAGAGAACTAGTCCTGACTCATTGTCAATAGCAGTACACACGCCAGTAAGCCTCCCTCGGCCTCAACACAGAGAAATGTGGAATTCACAATTGAAATGTGGAAGAACATCGTGTCTTCACAAAACAAGAACTTGGAAAGCTGTGATAACTTCAACTTTGAAGCTACCTAGAAGAAATACCATTTTCTAATATTTTATGCTTACATCTGTGAGAAAATATCTCACCATCAGAAGGTGCTCTCCCAATGGCCACTTTAAAGGAAGGAGCACATTCAGGCACCTAGCTCTTCAAGAACATTTTAGACTGAATCAGAACTAGGATATCTACAGAGCTATTTCTGAGGCTGGCGCGTCATGAATTAAAGTTTTAACCAGGTCTTTCACAGACAGTACACAACAGTCTCCACAGGTCAGTGCTACCTGTCCCCAGTTTTCCAGTCACTGTTTGGTGAGGCCTGACATCGCTGAGGGGAAACCACCTCCCACCCACCACAGCAGAGAGAGACACCAAACAGTGACCATCAGCCCAACGCTTGCACCGTCAGCAATACCTGTGTGATTTGAACTGGCTTGAACTAAGGCTTCTCTTCCACCAGTTCCTCCTCAGGACATCTTCCGCCAGACAAGAAATTCAAGGAATTTGGTGTCTATTAAAATCCTTTCCCTCTCAGATGGGTTCATTTTTATTCAGGCACAATTTTGCTGACTGACAGGTAAGCATTTGGTGCTGAAATTGGACCTGTACAGAGCTTTGCATTTCATTTGCTCCATTACACCAGTGCATGGATTACTGGGCTTTTACTTTGGCATCTTTCCATTACTTTCAGATATCTGACAGGAAGGAAATGACTCATCTGACATTTTGTGTAACAACAAATTTGTTTCAAAAAGAATAGAACATTAATATACTATTTTGTTCACACAGGTAGCACAACCTTCTACCTTAATCTGATCAGAAATTCTAAGTGTATAAATAGCAGTTGATATTGTTAAAAAAAAAAAAAAAAAAAGCTGTGACAGCAGAGAAGTATCATATTGAAAAAACGAGATATAGTTTTAATACTACAGCCCTAAAAGCCTTCAGTGTCATTTCAGTTTCTGAACAACTTCAGTCATGATACTAAATTTAATTTTACTTCTGCTTTAAAACACTGCTCACACAACTGCAGTGTAATAGTTGCACAAATATTACACCAATTATTTCCGTCCAGAATTTACACCACAAGATTTCTAATCCATCTCATATAACACAGCTTTTGACAAACAAATGTCAGTGATTCTGGCACAGAATAGTTAATAGTCCTCATACTTTACTCTTTTGGTTAGTTGATTAGTACTGTTACTGTTTCTATCCTTCCTCAAACTTGTTTTGTTTTGTTTTTAACAAAAGAGCTTTCTCTATATGATTTTCAAAATGAAAAACGATGGTTTCTCCAACCATTCATAACACATACACTAGAACTTTTGTCTTTATCCCTTGATCTTCCAACACAGAGATATTCCCAATTATTGGATTTAACTGACTTTCTCAAGCCATTTTTCAATCTTTTCCTCACAGTTATCCCCCTCATAGTACCCTAATTCCAGATGAAAGAGGAGGAAATAAAAGTCTTGCCTCAGCACTGTGATTCACTTGTCGTTTTCCCATGCAATAAAGGAAAACTCAGTTTCCCAGGGAAATGTGCAGCAGTCCTTAGCCTTGAGCTTGGGATACCAGGCTTGCTGACTGACCATGCCAATTGACAGTGCAGTACTTCACAGCCAGACCTTTATCCTCACACTTATGAGAACAGCAGAAGAGAATTGCACAATTTACTTGCTAACAATTCCAAGTGAAAATAACTGCAGTATAATTTCTGGTTCAACTCAGCAGACTCACAATCAGATGATAATATTTAGTGTATGCATAAAGTACTTTATTTTAAAAGTGGGCTATATATTAGGCATCTGGGTAAAACAGCTTAAACTGCCCTAACAAAAAAATCTGTAAATGAAAAATGTACCAACTGATTTCATAAGGTACCGTTACTCAAATCTGGACACAATAAAAGTCACTTTTTTTCCTAAAGAAGAATCACTGGTGTGGACTATCATATGCATCTATTTAGGGATGAAAAAGCAAAGGAATCTAGACTGAAAATAGGGATGAAAAGAAGGTGTTACATTTTTCCTTAAACAGAACATTTAGCCGTTAATGTCTCTAGAGACATCACATTTATTTTAATATTTATTTTCCCAATTTAGATAAAATCTAATTTTTAAGTCCTAATTGGACTACTTCACTCTCTTTACTTGTAAAACCAGTCCATGGCATTTGAAACAAGCTCCATCAAATGTGCAAAATTTTTGAAAATTCAGCTGATTTTTTCCAGAGTGTACGATGCTTATTTGCAAAACAATTTAAACATTCTCTAATACTTTAAGCTTAAGAGCACTGACATGTTAAATTTGATTCTTGTTAAGCCACAGATTTTAGGTGGAAATCTTTTTATTCATATTTTCTGAAAATTAAAACAATTATAAAGAAACAAGAGACCCCAACATCGTATTTCAAAAACGCCTCATATAAAAAAAAATAAACTAATAAACTTTTATTGTCAGGCTGAAGTATAGCTTAGCACATAGAAATAAAAAATATATATATATATATATATATCTGAGATAGGAAAAAAGAAGTGAGGTCTTACTTCTTGGAGCAAGTGGCATTGCTTAATTTACCTGGTTGTAGCTTTGGGTTTGATGCAATCTCTGGGTTACACTGTGACCAGCAGTACACGAGTGCTACAAACTTATCATTAAGTAGACAGTGTTTAAACATCAGCTTGGGTGTTAGCTCGCCAAGAATAAACTATCAAACAGGAATAGCAAAAGAGAATTCCCAGGCACGGACGCTTCCCTGGCATGGACCCTGACCTAGATTTGCAAAGGCTGAGGCTTTTACACTATCTGTGTAGGACACTAACCAATCTGGTAATATGCTTTCCAAAAATAAGAGTTTCATCATGCTCTCTTGTTAATTCAAGCCATAATTACTAGATTTGTGAGTACACCCATTCCCCTAAACAATCACCTTGTTCCCCGGGTATTAACACTGTATTTTCTTAAAGAGCTTGTTATAATACCTATTACACTGCAGGAGTTATGCTTTACAATAAAATAGAATATGAGGTACTATAAGGAAGGTAAAGTAATAAATACACATAATAGCGTATTGATATGGTTTTTGGTTTAAACAGCAACAGTTAAAGTGGGCAGTGGAAAAATGGTGTTAACCACAGATCCAGTACAAACACTCCCGAAGCGGAAATGAACACGGGTGGTTGGTCCCCGTATTTAATTTCCCTGCCTATATCTTCTCCATTCATACAAGTAACAAGGGACAAGCTTTACAGTAAATTGAGTCAAAACAATTCAGCGTAATCAGTGCCATGTCCTTGTTACCTTTTGAAGACAGGTGGAACTTATCCAACAGCTAGAACTAGTGTGAAATCACCAAAGACGCACCTATGATAGTCTACCACTAATTCAAAAAATATGGAATTTATCCTACTAAGACGGAAAATTGAGAAGCTTGCCAAAGACAACCACCAAAACCATCCAGTCCTAAGCAGTTTTCAGTTATGATATGAAACCGAGAGGACGTCAACATTTCCTAGAGAAAGGACAGGTCACACACACAGTATATCAGCAAGGTTCATGTCGAGGCCTGCCACACCGCCTGGCAGAAGAGGAAGGGGGCTGCAGAACAGCTTCACACTGTTTCCTCACACTCCACACACCATCGAGACGGACACACAAAATCCACAGCAACACTGTTTCCTGTACCTAAAGAAAGCTACAGCGCAACTGAAAGTCATACTTCACAATCTTGTAAAACAGCAGCAATTTGAAGACGTCGATAAGTAAGCAGCACTCTGACGTGCCTCACCTCTCCCTGGAAAATAAAAGGACATGCCAAATTGCTGAATTCAGCAAATGAACAAGGACTGCACAGATAAAAGCCAAACAGAGAAGCAGAGCTAAAAATTGTGAGAACTTATTGATTCTTAATTATTACCACATCCATGGAGAAAGGATGAAAGTTATATAGAATATATTCTGGCCATTCCATTGCATGCTAGTTTTTATTTATTAGTTTGGGGGGGGGGGGGGGAAGTGAAATAGAAATGTTTTTGAAAAGCAAAAGAAAAAATAATCTTTCTGGGGAAGGAAAAAGTGAATTGCATCAAAATTACAATTTAAAAATCTTAATTTTAAACTGTATTCCCTTCAGAACACAGCAAGGTTTGTCTTGATCATTTCTTTGTGCATAAAACCAGTTTTCTTTGCACTTCTGGCAACTTTAGAAAGCCTCATTGCAGAAGAAACTTTTAATAGTAAATCAAAAAGCAGTTCCACATCATTATGCAAATCCACCTTTCTACTCATTCAGATTTTATCTCTTAAGTATCTTTACATATGTAAAAGAGACTAATGATTTTAAATCTCAAAACTGGTCTTCAGAAAGGGACAATATGGTCATTCCAGAGAGGCCAAGTAACAAAAGAAGGATGGAACTGAAGATTTAACCTGGTTTTGTTCTTCAGTCTGCAGCCACATGAGCCTTTGCTGGCTCTAGATTTCCAGAGGCTGATAACTCTAATTGGTCCCCAGTAAAGATATTCAAAGATAGGGTGAAGGCACCCAGAGTCTTCTCATCCCTTTTCAACTCTCATCACCAAACATAAACTGACGACTACATTATGGTTTTATTCACTTTGTCAGGCTTTCTCTGTGCTATTTTGTTAACAATTACCACAGAACAACTTTACTCAGTGGGCTATTTGGCTCAGTCTTGTAGGATTTACAGTCATTTAGGGTTGCTGGTGCAGGTCCTTCTTTTATTAGTTTATGTGGATTTGATGTATTTCAGTGAGTTTTCAGAAGTAATGATTTGTAAGCTTTTTCATGAACTTGTTCATATATATGAAACAGGTTTTTAAAAAGTAAGTATTTTGTTTTCCGTTTTGATAGGAAAATCTCCCAGACTAAATCCTTAAAAAGAAAACTCTTACATGCTCTTTAACTAAAAAACAATATTTTTAATGTTAGTTAAATGTGCACAGAATGCATTTTTATTTCAGTCTAAATGATATAATGTCACATAATCCATATTGGGTAACAGATTTTTTTTTAGGATGACATAATATCAGAAGGTTAAAATTAAAATTTGTAAAAGTCAGATGTAACAAATCATAAATAAGAAAACTTTCAATTTTAAGGTAATTAGAGCTTTTCTACCATTCAAGCAGGCACACATTACTTTTCTTACAAAAGCTGAAGAATATTTCTACTATTACACAACACAGACAATAGATTTTCCTAAGCTTCCAGTGTATTTTTAGAACATTTATTGGACATAACTCTTCAAATGAATTTGTTATCAGGGGAAATGGAATTTCATCATCCTTTCTAATAAATTATCATTGCAGAAGATATATCTATAAATTTCCTATAAGAAGTCTGACCACTACTACAGTGATTTAGCTATTTGGCATGCTATTTTATTAATTTGAAAGGATTATTCTGTAATCAAGTATTTATTAGTCAGGATCTTATAGGCCTGTGAGACTGGAGCTGAGTTCCTTTGTTCCACTTTAGCAGGATTATTCTTATATCAGGTATTCATTTAAGTGGGCTTCATTATATTGGGAAAACATTATTTATAAGGCTGATATTTGTTTCTAAATACATTTACGCTGACTTCTACCAAATACCTGATATGGGAATAATCCAGTTAAAAACAAATAACTTAATCATGCAGCATCTCTGTGGTCTTGATTTTACAGTAAAATCCATCAGAATTAATACTTGATAGAGCAATAATCCTGCAAACAGACTAAAATCCCCAGACAATCAGAGACCTTTAACAAAAAGGAAAAACTTTTCATTACACGCAGGAAGTCAGAGAAGGAATACAAAAATGATCAATTATTTTGTAGGCTGCTATAGCTATGAATTAGGATATTAATTTAATATGACCATTTTACTCCAAACGCATAGACCTTAATTGAAACTCTATCAATCCCTGTTACTTTTACAAGTGGTAGGTGAAAACCAGAGCAGTCAACTTCTAACACTAATCAAGCCAACTAGGCAGGTACGCAAGACATCCTTATGGAATCTGTCTCTGCAGCTCTGAGAAGGAGCGGTCCAACATGCAGGAGGAAATTTTATTTTACTTTTTGCAAGGGAGAATAGCATTCTTGATGAATCACCTGTGCCAGTATAACAGACAAAGCTTTGAGTGAGTTTTAGAGCATCTCTCTTTCATGCTTAACTTCACTGACACACACACACACACACAAAAAGCTTTATTTCAAGCATACTGTCAGAAAACAATACTGGCTGTACAGCTGAGATGATATAGATGACAATCAAACACCAAAAAATGTTTTTAATTTACGCATCACATCTATGAAGCAACCTCAGAATTTGAAATAGTATTTTTATGTCTTTCATAGATATCTATGAATTATAGAGAAAGCAAAAAAAAAAACAGAAATCATTCCATAAAAACCTAACAAGTCATGTAACATGCTAGTTAAAGTAGGATTATTACATTTTAAAACTCACTATCTTTTAAAGCTATCTTATGATATTGATCCTAGACTTACCACAGTTTTGCTCCTAGGAATTATTTCTGCCTAACATTCCACAGGAAGCAAATAGCCTATATTACTTTAATAATCTCTACAGTAAATTATCATTTAAACATGCAGGGCTGTATTGCAACTTGTATAAAAATGTTCTTGTCTGATAAAAGCTAAAAGGATGCACACATTAACATTCCATATTCTACATTCTTCAATGTTTCCTCACCACCAGAATATCACCATTAAAATCGTTTTGGTAAGAAAGCCCTACAAGCCCGTCACAAGGCCTACCAGAATTATGAAGGAAGAGTCTCCCATGTCCTCATTACAACTGTCTTTTTAATATTGATGTGAACAAGAAGGCAGAAAAGAAGCTTAATGTTGCAAAGAGCCTTTGTTCAACAAATATACAATGAAGTACAATAAACAAACACACACATTCAAAAGATGGCTCCACAGGAATTAATAAGCATAGAAAGTGGTAGTTTATTTTCTGCAAGGGCCACACAACCTAAATTTCTCATAAAATTGCATCAAATCAATCCAGTCATTTAATCTTCTGCAGTTAAACATGGTATGGTGCAATTTTTGTGAAAATCTTGAGGTTTACCAGTGAAACAATTACTCTTCAGAAAAGAAATTGATTGTCTTCAGAAAAACATTTAGAAACTTTAACTCACTTACTGCATTAAGACAGTAAGACAGCAGCTATGACATTATATTTCTGTACATTATGTCCAAAAGGAATCCATCCTCATATCTATGGGATGAGCACCAAAAATGTCCGTACTGTAACAGTTACTTACAGATCACAACAGAACAACTGTTTTTACGAACATGAAGTGGAAAAAAAAATCAGTTAGATATGTAAAAAAATACTTACATATCTGATGAGCAGCAATATTACAGAACTGATCAAAATGAATTACCAACTTTTAAGACTAAAACTGGAGCCAAGCACTGGTTGTGCAAGACCACCCGAGAAAAGCAGAGCAGGCAGTAAAAGGAAGCACAAACTCAGATTAGTGGGAAAAGAGCCAAGAAAACCCGTTGTAGAAAAATACTGGCATGCACAAACTATAGCAACGCATCTCAGTAATGAAAAATTCATTTCACCAGTGTGTGAATGACTAATCCATTGGTTATATGAGCTTCATTTTGTTTCCCCTGTTCATTCCTTTTCATGCTAACGCTCTTCACAGCAATTTCCTGTCAACCATAAGTGTTGCAATAGAGAAATACACTTACACATCTCTTATTTTTTTAATTCTAGTTTAAGCTAAAGTATCAACTCAAACTATCTACACTAAAAGCACAATTCACACAAAAATGACTTCTAATAAATATAACTATCAAAACTTAAAAACTAACTAACCCCATTCAGACCTAAGGTTAGATTTACTTAATGCTAATATTGGATGCTGTTGTAAAAAGGATTCTGACTTAGTAAGCTTTATTCTACCACAAAGCCCAAGTAATTTAACTTGTACTACTGAAGTATTCAATTCTGTAACAAGGGAAATATTTTAACAGAACCCATTCATTTCTTTCCTCTGAAGGAGGACCATTTCTACTCCAAAACAAAAATTATTATGTAGCCTTTATACATCCTGCTGTCTATGTCCTGCTTTCTTTCCTTTTCATATACATAACATTAAAAACATATACACAGGTCTCAATACAAAAAAAGTAGCATGGCTTCATGGAAGACGATTAAAGTCAAGCAGTACATCCAGTGCTTTTCCAGACACACACAGAAACAGGATTAATTGAGACAGCCTTCTGATGGAACAAGCCCTAACATTACTGCTTTTATATACTTGTTTGTTGAATACAGATATCTCCAGCTAATCACACCCAGCACTTGATATTTACAGAAAGAGGCATCTCAAAGGTCCCGGTTCCTCCATCAAGCTCAGCTGTAGGTGAATAGAAAACAGAATAAAGAAAGAGACAAGGCTAAGGTTGGCTGCGATGACAGAATGAAGACAGGAAGATATAGGAGACAGCTGTACACAACAAAACATAAATTGTTTGGTGGAATCTAGAAGGTCTCAAAGAACTTTTCAGTTCACTTGCTGTACAGTCTGTGCCTATAAGAAAAAAAAAAAATCAAAAGCTTTTCTAATCATCTCTGTAGGGCAACAACTAGAACATGAGTACAAGAGAACTTATATGACCACAGATGGAAACTCTTTTTTCCCCTGAATGAAAAACTATTAATGGGCTTGAGCAAATTTTAAGGCAGGAGCAAATAAACAATAAGTAATGGACTTTTCCAGACATAAAATAGAAATAGGAAATTCGATTCTCGTTCAGAAAGATGTATTAAAATATTCCCAGGTTTCCCCACATTAAAATACTTAATTACATTTTCATACAGAAAATTCATACATGCTAATTTCTACTGATTTTAAGTAATTATTATCATTAATGAGTTTTCCTACTGCAAACAAAATATTTTAAACAAAATTTCCAAAAACAATTCTGGTAAACAAGGGTTCACAGATACCATTCATTAAATTCACCAAGAATAACTTAATACATCTCACAGATATCTGATTTTTCAATGATTATCTACTTATTAGGAAAAATAAATAATTCTGCCGCATGCAAAATTATGTTACACCAACTATCTTTATGCCCTTTCTGAACTAAAGATGATCGAATTCCCTCATATCAAGTAAAGCCACAAGGAATGTTTTTTGAAAGAAAAAAGCACCTGTTAGAGCAACTATTTTCATTTTGGAATCACTAACATCCAGTCTGTTTTACCACAAACAGCTGCAACCATTCAAATAAAATATGCCATATTTGGGTATTCACATACAAGCTTTTACATATATACACACAGAAGTGCTTATAGGAAAATGTGTAAGTAATTTAGCACTGGTCCAAACACAGCCATGTCTTAAAAAAAAAAAAAACATGAATATGACTAAATAAAAAAGAAGAGGTTGGGGACCTAGGGCACAGAGATGCTAACAGCTGAGTAAGATCCAGAGATTTCAAATCAATTGGTTGGTTGATTGAGAAAGTTCCTAATCAGCATCTTGCACTGGGATTGAACTTTAGTCTCTGGAGGAATTTAAGATTAACGGAATCTATAAATAAGGAATTGTGAGAGAAGAAGGAGCCTTGCTCCTAGGGCACACAAGTATGAAACTCACTGAAGGAAATGCCGCAAAGTTTTCAGCACATTGGTCTCAGTAGAGCTGCCCATGAGAAAAGGGCATGGCAATAGGCTGTGAACACTTCCCTTCGAAGGCAGGATAATACTTTTCCCTGCCACTGTCTTCCATGAGTTGCTTCATATTTCTATGTACACAACATAGGCTAATGTATTTTGATGCCTCATGTTTTCAGAGAGGGCTTCCAAGCCTGCAATGTAAAGCTGTCTTATTTCTCAATAAAACTGCAGGTATTGTGGATGCTCAGACACTTCAGCTGCTCAGGTATTCCAGTTTCATTACTGTGTAACACAAACGTGATTAACACATGGACGTTCAGTGCAGCAATTCTGTCAGAGAATAAGGAAAATTTTACAGAACAGATGGTATTTTCAGCATTATGCTCATTCCTTATTTAAATATTATTTGGCATCTATATCCTATTGAAACTGGCATAGTATCTAGTGAGGGAGGCATGCTGCCATCTCAACATATGGGTACAAACTGTGGTTGGTAAGAGAGGGTAAACAAATCCTATGGGCTTACTGAGGGCAGGATTCCTAAAAGAAATGTTACAATTACTCCTCTTTGATCATTCACACGACAGTGACAGGAATGAACCACTTTTTTAGAAATGGAATAAACAGTTTTTAATAATGATAATGAATTTTGAGTGTTGGATTAATATTAAAGTGAAGCTTGAACTTGACTATCAGAAAAAAAAATCACAACAGAAAAAGATTACAAATGTTGAAAGTAATAAATTGCCGATAACCAGATCAAAGGCTGAAAAGTGTTTGCAGTGGTCTTAAAATCACCCTGGATGCATAATACTATTTTAGTTGCTGCATAACTTAGTTCAAGCATATTTGGCTTTATCACTGTCACCTCCTGAGGTCAAACTATTTGTGGCTGTATTTTAAAATGCTAGAGTTGTGAAATCTTTTTCCTCACTTCCTTCTAAAATGCAAGTATTAACATTAGCGCTATTTCAAATCTACTCCTATAAATTAAATGCAATATCAAAAGCAAAGCGGATTGGTATCAACTCCTAAACTTATCATGAATTTTAAGCAATTTAATCAAATCAAGGGAAACAAACCAATTTTAATTCTTTATAAATTATGAGTCACATCCTGCACCAGATTCCTTTGCAAACGCAGTTGTACTGTATGAACAGGAAAAAAAATCTGAAGTAAAAAGCCTAGAGGAACAGTTAGAGCCTATGAAAACAGTTACTAATTCTAGCATGGTGAATTCATAGACCTGGGGAGAAAGTGAATTTTAAGTACTCTTGGCAGAATTTATTTTTTAATGCCTGTGACTTTCCTTGTAAGAAGACACAGCTTCAAAGCAGCAAATCTTGAAACGGTAAACTTCCTAGTGATTAAAAAAAAAAAAAAAAAAAGGTTATTTGAGGTTACTTACACCTTACTTACAAGTAAGGTATACTTACACATGGAAAAATTCTAAAAGAAGTTTACAAAACCAGTGGCCCGAATGTCATCCTAGTTTAGTGTGGAAGTATTACAGTCTGGTAGTAAAATGGCAATAATGAATAATATTTAGTGATGTTGGAGACCTCTAAAATGAATTTTTTGAAATGCTGCTGTGTAAGAAATATGGGAGAAATTGCTAATGAAATATTAACAGAGTATTCACAGAGCTCATGTAAAACACCTTTTCTGTATCATTGCTAAAATCAGATGCAGTTTCTTATAATTTTAATCTATAAAAGCCTTCTTCTCTCATTTTATTTATTACATCATATCTATTCCTTCCAGAATAACCTTCTTCCTCAGCAATTCAAAACCCTCATGTATTGTCAGGTGGATGGCACTGATGAAGTAATATGTTTTTTCTACCTCTAATTTCTCATACTTGTATTAGCAGTTCTATTTCACGTTATAACTGCAGGGTGGCATTCAGACTGGCACTCTGTATAGCAACGCATCGTCTCAATCCAGAAGGAAAAATGAAAAAAAAAAAAAGAAAAGAGACAAAGGTTCAACCCATCCTGTCATTCATCTGTGTAGCAAGACTTAGCTGTGAAATACAATTCCAATCATGTATTTGTAACTTTTCCCCAAAAAAATCTAATAATGCAATACAGAACAAAAGTGAGGTATGTTTTGAGGTTAATGGGTTATGCTGTATACAATGCAGACCTTTCCAGAGGTTTAGATTCCTGGATGGATTTTTTTTATGTAGTCAGTTATGGGTGGTTTAGCCTCATGTCACAGCTGTTCCAGTTACTAGAGAAAGCTATAAATAAGGATTTTATGTGCTACCTACCCACGTAACCTTCTGGGTCATACAGTCAACTGCGTGTCAGATGTCAACTGCCACGCTGGTCAATTACCGGCACTCGAACACAGTGTCTGCCACTTGCTGAAGTTGTCAGAATTCTGAGAGACCTCCACATGTCACAAAGTTCACAATTTCAGCACAAATCTAATGTTTTCTTTCCATGAAAATTATCACACACTGAGACACTTGCTCTTTACAAACATGTCTTGATAAGCAGCACGTTGGCTTAGCAGCCAGCTAGGAATAGACATTACATTAGACTAACTTAACAAGCAATCAGAGCAGACTTGATTTTTTCTTTTTTTCTTAAGAAAGGTACTTCAATAATAACTAGTGTAAGATCATTATGGATTAAGCAAGGAAGGAGCTATATATACGTCTAACATATGTACTGCTGAAAATGTAGATTTTTCTAGTTTACACCAAATTGTTTGTGCTATTGGACCATATTTGTAACATCTGCCTTTTCCACAACTGCTCTATCTCTCTCACGTCTCTCTTTCAAATCTAATGTCACTGAATCTGTTACGCGAAATTACTGCCTGGGATTTCATTCCTCAGCTATCCAAACCACGTTCTTCCCTCTTCACAGTGCTGCAATGATTCTCACAAGCTTCCAACAACCCTCCTGTGAAAACTTCAATCAAACAATCTCTTCTCAACCTGTTTAACTTGCCAGTCATACTCAGCAACAATGTCCAGAACCTCTTAAAAATCCTTTCCCCTGTCAGCTTCTGTGACTTAGGCCTCTACAAGTTCTTTTCTTACCACTCTACTTACTCTTTTATTTTGTCATCTGGACTATGCTCCTCAGTATCTTCCTAACTTCTGGAAAAATTTAACCATACTCCAACCCTAGCCCCTCATTTTACTCCGTGCACTGAGTCCTGCGTAATAGCACCCACTAACACAAAGTTACCACTTCCTTGCTGCCACAGCACAAACCCATCAGACTACCCACCTCCCTTTCTTCCAACTAGATCTCTGAATCTTTCTGTCTTACATGGTCAGTTAGCTGTAGTGCAGCCTCATGTCACAACCACTACAAAATCCCTTTTCTGGTGGACTTTCTATCACCCTGCTATGGCTGCAATCCCACACAGCTCGAAGAAAGGCCGGAGTCTTGCTCTCCCAGCCCCTTGTGCCCTCCCTGCCATCCTCCCAGGCACTCACTGTAATACTGGGACATCATCTCTGATTTAACTTCCTTAGGGCTGTCGCAACCCAGGAGTCCTTTCTTCTTACAGATGAAGTCATTATAACGTCTGAACCAGGTGATCTTTTCCCACCTTCGCTAATACAGGATAACACATCCTAAATTCCTTTCATACAGTGTAAAGTTGCTTGGTGTTTTCTTTCCATGAAAATTACCGCAAATAATGGCACTCTCTGCCAGCAATTCGAGTTAGAATTTTTGTTGGGCTGCATGAGCAGCAAATGACACATTATCCCAAATTAACACATAGCCATAGTATACTTCAATTACTTGGTAAGTGAAAGAGTTCAAAAGAATGATTAGGCCAAAGCATAAGACCCTCACAGAGCATGTTGTTCCTGTAGTATTATATTCATAATGGTGGATAGGGTTCACAAAGACCCTCTTCAGGACTTACATTTTTCTTATAGTCTCTGTATATCCTTGGTGTGAATTTCATGTGACTGTGATTTTCTTATTAATTTTAAAGAACTTGCATTCATATTGAAATTGTGTAACCATATCAAAACAAAGTAAGACTCTCTAATAAGCCTTTAAAGCTAACAGAAAAAAATCTGATACAAACTATGTTGTAAAGAAAAGCAAAACCAATCACAGAGGCTCCATGAATTCTGAAGAGGTGGAAATCACTTGGCAAAAATAGTGAGGAAAAACAAGGAAAATTCAAAAAGTAAATTGGCTACAAACTGCACATAACAGATATTGTTATCCAGTTTCAGAACTTCTTATTTAGTTTTCACTTAGTTCTTATTCAGAACCCTCTCTGAACTCAATGGAAATATATAATCATAAATTACAAATGAATAATTTGTGCTCAGTAATTCTGTTTGCAATTCTGTTCATTCTCATTCTACTATATATAATTCTCAAACATAACCAGTGTTAAAAAATATATTAATATTTGGGCTTTGACATGATATATTTCTCCCATCTGCTCAAAAGAAACTTGGAACTGAAAAATATCTATGACAACATTGTGATAATAACTAATGACACTCATATTCTTAAGGGAAAACCTTCCTGCTTTCTTTGTTAACCAGACAAGTAAAAACCTGTTATTAAATATGTTTTTTTAGAAAAATCAGAATTATCTCATCATAAAAAGAGTCTTAAAAGGTATTACACTTTCAAAATGAAGCCATTTTTTATTAAATTGCTGAAAGCATTGAAATCAGAGGGCAACTTTTAGGGCTCATTATTTTTCCATGAAAAGCATCTCCTCCATCATTTTGCCCAGCAAATTTTTTCAATAGCGGTATGATGCTCACTATTAAACAACATATGAAAATATGCTGTCCACTTATGTTTTCTTTGACAGCAGAATTTATAACCAGAAACATCCTACTTTGGTACAATATAATAGGGTAAGGCAATCTGTATTTATAAACACAACCTGCAAAATTGAATACATTAATGAATAGCCAGATTTTGCCACCAGATAAGTAGTATAATTCAAATGAACAGAGGTTTCCTGAAACATATCCTATGCACCTTAAACATCCTGCCTCTGTGCAAAATTAGTTCAAACTAGCTAAATGTGTGAAATTAATGTACAATCAAAACACATTTAAGCCCCTCTTTAGATACTCTTCTTAAAAAGTTGAATGACCTTAGCTCACAGACTAAAGCAAACTACATCCATTCCATGTCCGAATAACTACATTGAAATTTAATATACTGTTACTAATGGTAGTAAAAAACATCTTCAGCTAATTGTCCTGGTGTACAACAAGCAGAACATGAGCCAGCAACGAGCCCTTGCAGCAAAGGTGGTCACCAGTATCCTAGGCTACACCAAGAGGTTGAAAGAAGTGATCCTTCCTCTCCACTCAGTTCTGGTGAGGCCACATCTGCAGTGCTGTGTCCAGTCCTGGCCTCCACAATGCAAGAGAGGCATGGACATACTGGAGTGAGTCAAGTGAAGGACAAAAAGATGACTAAGGGAGTGCAGCATCTGTGATATGAGGAGAGGCTGAGAGAGCTGCGATTGTTTAAGATTGGATAAGACTGGACAGAGGGATCAATGATTATAAACATCTAGTGGGAGGGAATAAACAGGTTGGGGCCAGAAGTAGATGGAGCCACTGTTCTCAGTGGTGACCAAGGACAGGACAAGAGGCAACACCTCTCATGAGGGCTGTCAAACAGTGGTTGCCCAGAGAGACTGTGGCATCTTTGTCCTTGGAGATGTTACAAACCAACTGGACACAACCCTGGGCAACTTGCTTTAGCTGACCTTAGCTGAACAGAGGGGTTGGACCACATGATCTCCTGAGGTGCCTCTTCACCTCAGCTATTCTATGATTTGGCTGTGACTTGCCATAGAGACTATCTATAATGTTTAACACTTCTTTAGAGAGACAGTTTGATATACAGTTTTCCCTTGGCACTAAACAACAAGTGTTGAGGTGCTTAGCTAGAACTACTGGAACAAGAAGTCTTTTTGAATTTTAGGTTGTGCAGTGCAAGGTTTCTGCCTCTTCTTGCAAGTAGATGCATATTTGATCTCTATTACTATGCTGGTAATGACATAAGATTACACATAAGAAGAATGCTGTACTTAGAGCACTTAATGAACTGTCCTGGAGCAAGTTCCTAATCTAAGATTATAGGCTACTGAACTCTTACCTTTCATACCATAAGCTCATCTGAGGAAAAAAAAAAAAAAAAAAGATGCTCTAGATACAAATACACAAATATTCTAAATTGTTTCTTGTAAAACAGCATTAGCAAAAAAATAATTGTATTTGATATCACCAGCATGGTAGTTCAAAACACAATCAAATAGAATATGTGCAAAGGCACATGCTTAAGTGCATTTTTAATTCCATCTTTTAAAATGCATCTATAAGTAAAAGAACTCAAAAAAGTGAGAAAATACTACAAGCCAAAAGCAGAGACAAGGCAGAACAACTCTATATTTAAGAAAAAAAAAAATCTTATATGCTCCAAAGATAGATGCTTTGCCCAAAGCAGCTGAAGTGAGCATCTTTAATTTCTGGAACACAAGCTCTTATCTCAATCAAGCATGAATGTTTGGAAATATCTGCAGCACATAAGTATTTTTAATCCACCGTGCAATAAAGTCATCTCCAACTGAGACATCTACTGACTTCAAGCATCACTAGAACAATTTATATGCTATCATAGAATGACTAGTAAAAATTAGTTCATATCCTACACCTTATGAACATACACCATCATCTGCTCTAAGCCTGTCTCTAATTTGAAAGAGAGACAGCAAGATTCCAGCATTAATATTGACACAGTTTTTGCTCCTATGAAATGAGTAAAGATCAATTATAAAATTAATAAAGTTGTCTGAATAGAGGACATCTTAGCACTAGAAATGAAGAAATGAGGCAGTCTCTACCTTGGCTGCTGCTGTAAGGCTTGAAAGTAGAAACTCCAGAATTAAACACCTGAGCTGCTACAGTTTTAGCTTGAGAGAGATACATCTGTGCAACAACTACAGCATCTTCAAAAGATGAGACATGACAGTGTGACATGTAACATCAACTGGCAGCAGAATTATCCTGTAAAGAATACTCCAGTAAATGTAGCATATTCATCTGTGAGGGGCTGTTTCCAGTGATTAATTCTCGCAAAGTTAACAGGCAGAGAGTACTTTGCACAGCTAGAGATAATATAGCATAATTTGCTACCGTTGACTTTGTTGACTTTTTTGACAGACACAGTCTCATAACAGTGACAGACTTTAAAAAAAAAAAAAAAGAAAAAAAGAAAAAAGAAAACAGATAAGAAACATTTCTTTATTACAATTAATGACAAAAAGGACAAAAAGATGAGGAGGAGAGTTAATTGGGAATTGTCCAACACGGCTTTTCCTGGTCAGAATATACTTGGTTTTGTTGAAACTTCCAATTTTTTTCCGTATTGTATTTTTTTAAAAAAACAAATCTCAAGCTTCTATCTGGTTCATCAGAAAAACAAAACTCCAAAAGTGTCCCGGTCATGATGATATTCCTACTAATAGCAAATTTGTATGCAATATTGATGAGTATAACATTTGTGAGGATAACATGCACAATCATCTACAATCATCTCCTATACAAGGAGAATGCCCCAAATCAACCTGGATATATGGGAAAGAGCATATACATGTACTTTAACATATCCCAAAACACAGGTGCCCATTAAACAGCTTTCTTCATTTGAAATTACTGGCAGAATTTTGCACATTTTGGAGTTACACTACAAAATCACTTCACACAATCATTCTGAAAGTCAAAGCCTCCATAGCACTGATAAAGAAACAACTACTGCAGAACAGAAAAGAATATTAGCTTTACTCCTTGAAGTATGGCAAAGATTGACAGGGAAGTACTACTAGAGAAGTAGTCTCAGAAAAGGGCAGCGGGGTGAAGAACACTTTCACTATGAAATGCCTCAAGGGGATTGCAAGATGAGCTCACAGAAACTCAGAAATAAGCAGACTGAAAATTTTCAGCAATTGTTCGCAACACTTGTAGAAAAGGCAAAAGAAAAGGGAAGGCTCGTATTGGGGCAAGCTTGTTTCTACTTCACGCACTGAAGACATTTTTCCCGACTAAATCACCCACCCATGTGAATATGCAAATAATGCAACATTGCCACATTCAGCAAGATCTGTGGTGAATCCCTCTGTTTAAAGCAGTCACATGAAGCTGTCCGGAGACATGCATGCAGATTTTCAATGTTTATAAAAGGTTAGAAGAGGTAGTCTAGGCCAATTCCTCCTTTTCAAAGATGGGGAAATTCCTCATTCTCTCACATTGTGCTCACAAGCAATGCAGTCACCATGGGAAACTGCAAGGGATCTGGAGACAATGGCATTGTGGAATATCATTTTGTCCTTTAATAACACCACCTTCCCCATCCCCCAAAAGCAACATTCAGACACACATGGAGTGAGACAGTGGAGGAAAAAAAGACTTTCGACATGTATTTTTTACTGACTTGGCCTTTTAGTATACCATATCAACTTCAGAAAAAATTAAATGAGGAAAACATTACAACAGCCCAGGGACACTTCTTAAATTTTGTGATTACATTTTAAGTGCTCTTTGTCACAGATATCATAAACTGATTAAATCATTTCATGGCTGACCCCTACTGACTATGCTAAGTGAAAAGAGAGGGCTATTAATAACTACCCATTTCTGACAGCTGCCCAGGGGCAATGTAGCCTTTTGCAGCAATAAAACGACTCCCCAGCTCACTTACTGAATGCTAAATATTGATTCATATTATGAGTGTTGTCAAACACAGACTGCAGTTCTGAAGATCCGTACTGGCAGGTCATCAGGAATAGCATTAGCAAATGTCAGGTCAGGAATCAAAGGGCTGCTGGACTCTTTAGGGATGAGATTTATCGATTCCATAAAACGTGAAACAGATCAAGTACTTGTGATGATGGAAACGGTCATGGCAGAATGAGGCTGAGCTTAGCAGGATGTATATCTCAGAAGAGAAGCATCACACAAAAATGTTGACCATTGAAACTAAGTTTTAAAGGTTGGCATGTCCAGAACATGGATGACTGCAGCTGCCAGCTCACAAAAGACCTTGTTTAGGCTAAACACCTTTGGCCAAAGCCATGTATCTAGCTTGCATGCATGAGAAATCATAGTCACTAAATACTCTAAGTCTAACCTAGTATTTCAAAAAATTAATATCATGATTTGGATAAAATACTATATCAAGTTCTAATCGAGTAATACCAAATACTGTATTTTCTTAATGTTGTTTTAATATTATATTTTCTTAATGCTGTTTTGACTATCCATGTCAAACAGAATATTTTTAAATGAATCTATGAATATTCAAATGTTTTTTCAATAATTTGAAATGTTTTTCCACCTCAGTTATACAGGAATTTTTCTGTGTTACTTTTTTTTTCCACTTGTGCAAGTAGAACAGGCAATTTAACAATACCCAGGACACTATTAAATTCTTTCCAAAAAAAAAGCCTCCCTTCAACTTTCTGTGTGGATATCTGAAGGGTAAATAGATAGGATGACAAAACTGTCCTCAGATGCCTAGCAAAGCTAATGCCTTAGTATACTGTGCTCACTTCATTGTATGCTCTCCTTTAGAAAAATCTGAAATCAAATCACAGCTTTAAATATTTTGCTCGATGCGCACTCAAGAGACAAGAGTTTGATAAAAGATGGTAATTACAGATAATAGGCTTGAAAATGAATGGATAAACAAACCACAAACTCATATAAATAATAAAAACACTCATGATTAAAACTTTTAAAGAAACTATTTGAGAACTCAAGACATGCCTACTTGTTGATAAGTATTTCCTAAAGAAGGCATAAAACTACACAAACTGCTCAAAATAGGTAAGATCCTTCCTTTAGAATTTAAAGCACAAATAGGATGATAATGTAAATTCATAAAATGAGATTTAAGAGCAGAACCCAGCCTTGAATACACTTATTAAACATGAATTGTGAACATGCTTCTAGCTTCTGTAGCATCTATGGACATTTTGCAAATAAGTTCAACAGAGACAAGATTTTACCTGCTGTGTCCTGCAATTCTATCTATAATAGAAAAAACATGTAAAGCAAAAATTAGGAAACTTTTAGAATTCCTGACGTAAAAATCTTTTAAATATTTTCATAAGAAGGCTCTGAAAAGACTCATCTCTAAGAGATATAAATCACTGAATTTGAATGCTGTCCCACCAAAAAAGCTCTTGAGAAAGTCACCTTAATTTAGTGGCAGAAAACACTGTAGAGAACACCCTGTGTTTACTTCTGTTATTGGCTCCAGCGTCTCTAGGACCAGGCTGCTGTTGAGAGCGGCGCTGCCTCGTCCTCACTCGCACCCTGTGCTGACACACTCCGAGCAAGCCCAAGAGTGACCTTGAGCAACCAACCTCGGGGCAAAACCCTTCCCCTGCTGTTCCCTGAAGTAGACCAGGCACTCAGATGGACGAGGTAAAAGTCCCTGATCTATCATTAGCACATTACTCATTTAAATTCCATAGAAATGTGCCTGTTCTTCCCTCAAAGCCTGGAAGTTTTCTCCAAGAGTAAATTTCAAAGTTGCTTTCAGAAATGTTCAGGAGATCTCACATATTCCCCGTAGAGGAAATGAGCTTTTGACAAGCATCATGTTGAAGTCAATATAACAACTGGAAAAACTGAAAAACAGAAATTAAAGCGACTGCTGCCTTTTAATTAATCCATTCCTCCAACTGTGTGATAGAAGAGTACTTAAAAAATAAAATAAAACACTGGTGCTGAAACAAATTTTACAAGCTGAAACATTCAAACACAGTTTTTCACAAGCATTACCTGATGGTTTATGCTAAAAGCATGACTCTCATCCCACCAAGAGCCCCAGCTTTCAGAAGCAAATGTTTGTGAAGCTGGCAAAGAGAAATGAAAGCATGCATGCACTGGTTTTATCACAGATCTGAACCTAACGGGAAAAAATGTAGTGCCCAGATTTTACAAAATATTGCACCGTTCATTTGAAAATTTTGCACATTTAATACTTACCTCATTCTATTTGGGCCCCTTTTTATTTAAGATGAAAAATCCTTTAGCTTAATAAAGCATGCAAGGCTGTTTACAGATGCACTGGCAAAGTAACTAAAATTTCAAAAGTTCATTGATTTTGATCCAATTAGTAAAATACTACGTATTTACTTACTTCCAATATAGGGATTTCATTCAAACCAACATGTTTCCTAAGATTTTTTTTTCCTTTGTGGAGGTGGGGGGAAGGAGGGGAAAGAGGAACAAGTTTCATAATTATAAAAGGGTTCTGTCCTTCCAGTTTTCCCTGTAAGTGTTTTTTGATATTTTTATATTGTATAAATATGTGAGAAGATATACAATATGCTCTGGCATATTCTTTGTCTTTGGTTCATGCATTTTCTAGTTTCTTGGACATTTTCAAAATTCATGCAACATCCCAGAGAAGAAAGGTATCCAAACCACTTTTTCCTTTTAAGTGACTCGAAGAACGTGGCAAGTTAAACTTCACAGTATGAATTTTGACATGAAGATATATCTGCTAAGCTTTAATTCAGAGTGAACACCTACATTAACTTTTTTTTTAAATGAAGTATGATCAAAGTTCAAAAGGGAAGGAATTTTGTTCAGTGGACTCTTGTTTAGTTATGGAACAATTAAAATCACAGGAAATTCTGTAATATGATTAAAGACCTTTAAACTCTTCTAGTATCTTTTGTTCATTCTACCTACAGAGTAAGTAAAATACGTAGTAAGTTTACCTACTGTTTTCTTAATTTAGAGGTTAAAAAATAAGGTTATTTTTACAGGATATGTTTACTCTATTAAAGTAATATGCACTATACAACTTTTCTCAGTTACAAAAATTACCTCTGAAGAAAATTAAAAAAAAATTTCATATTCTCAGAATTCTAACCTGACAGCCATGGGGCAGGTTACGAAAATGCATTAGGGACACTTTAATATACTGAAGTGTAAAAGGTAAAGTAACTAAGCATCATTTGGGTGGCCTTTTAAACTAAATGTTAATAGAGCAATGTTAGGTGACTAAGTTTTAAATGACAAAAAATTAGACTGTATGAATATTTCCCCTTTACCCTTTAATGCCCAACCACTCTATCGACAGAATAAACATTTTCATTTCAAAACACTGGCCTCATTCAGATGCTTTTCTATTTGCAGGAGGCAAATGAACATTAAATAGAGAGGCTACAACTGTGTAGTATTGCCAGACAATATTCAAAAATCTAAAAGCTAAACCCACAATTTAATAACTCTTTCCAAAGACAGAAATCCATTAATAAGCAAAACATGTCAACAACTTAATTAAATATTTCATAGCGAATGTAAAGTTATGCAGTGTTAAATTTTATTTTTTATGGTATCACATTCACTACTGATATGCTACACAACAGATAATACATTCTGAATTTTTCTTTGTTTATTAACAAGCCCTGGTAATTAACTCCCTTTTAAATCACAAGTATGATACTATTTTAATTTCCCTCACATTCCCTACCCTATCATTTGGAATCACATTAAGCTGACTCGTAGCAGGCCACCTGGTGTAATTCTATGACATTGAAGTGAGCTGTTCTGGTATGCGGGAAACACTGACAGCCTTCTCTGCTGAAACCCATTTCTTTAACTGATGACAGAACTGGGGGAAATTAATTTTTACTATTCATAAATACCTGACAGGTTTAATATAAATGTTTTGAAAAAGGCCTCAGCATATGCTGCACATACATTATACATGCAGCAGTGCACTGGAATATTGTATTTCCAAAGCATTCAATTTCTAGATCACTATTTGCTAAAACTATTGAAATTTCTCAGATTACTTCCATATTGTAATTTGCTTCATATACATTTAAAGCAACAACAGAGGCCTCCACAAAACCTTTCAGTCAGTAGAAAAACAGACATTTAGGACAATCTGTTTGATAGTAAGGGTACAGAGAAATACATCTAGTAGCTAGCCTGATAAATTAATGAGGAATGAGTAGCTTATGCATATGTGATCAGAGACCAGAGAGAATTCAATTACAAGCCTACAGGGCCAAGAACATTTTCTCATGGAATACAGAATATCTGACAGTCCTGAAGCTGTATCAGCAACCTGAACATCAGCCCCAAACTCCTACAAACTCCACATTGTCTCTACAAAAAGAACAAAAATGATGCTAAGCTTACAGGGAAAGCTTAATTGCAAAGGTCTCCCCAATACACACTCATTTATTGTTATATTTGCCATCTAAACAAAGAACTGCTACTCAGACCAGCTGGGAGAACGGAGACATCCCAGGTTTCCAATGTACTTGTGCATACAAATCACATGGGTATCAACAAAATCAAAGCATCTAGAAGTCAGGAGAAAAAAAGAAAGAAAAAAAAAGGGACATCTAGTAGAAGCCACCGCTGATCTGTTTCTGTGTTAAAATATAAGCTTGATCACTCTATGCTGTCAGACCAACTGGATTTAGTCTCAAATCTAAAATATAGTAACAAACTAACAGCACTCACGCTTTGACCTTCAAAACAAGGCGGATTGAAGGAGAATAAGGCAAAGCACAATTAGCCACAAATACTGAACACAAGACACGGAAATTATCCCCAAACATATGGATACAAACATTGATTCTAGTTTTACACAGAAAACCTAACCAACCAACCAAACAAAAAAAAACCAATCAAGCCAACTTACACAGTGTGATCATCCATCACCTGTACATCTCTGCTATGGCTATACCTACACGTCAGTGCCTATTTCAAATTCAGACACATTTGTTACCTGGAACCAAACGGAACAGCAGCAGAGCCCCAAAGATTAATACTTGATCACAGAGAATAAATTACATTAATGTAAGAATATTTTTTTTAAAAAGGTTTGTGTAGCAAACAGATTTATGATGTTAAAAAAATGAGATTTACGATTTAAAAAAAAAGAATATTCTGATGGAATAGAAATAAAAGTGCTATAAGCAGGATCAAGTATTATTTTTCAGCATTATTTCTCAATACAGCATCTACCACAAGAAAAGAAAAAGAGACTTCTGTATAGTCTTTTTATTAGACTATAACTTAACAGTGCCATAGTATGAGTGTGTGAGAAGAATTTGGGACTCTTCATGTGCTATCCCACAACTGTTCTAATTTTTCTAGCTTTTATGAGGAAAGATGTAAAATACTTTGGGACTGGAAGATAAATCTGGATTATTTCAGAGGCGCTCTGTCTACAGAAAAAAATGTCTCTGGAGATGAAGATGCTGCTTTTCTAATTCAAACCCATTGAAAATGCCAGTAAGCCTGTAAAGTAACTTACATTTATGCTAAGTGAGCACATGTAAAGTATATCTGAAGTAACTGAAGCACAATTTTAGACCTAGACTTTCTGAAAAAAATAATACTGCTTTCCTTCAGTGCAATTTATAGCTATGTTTTCAATAAGAGACAGAATAATGTCATTTTACTCAGTTGATGGCAGTTTTGTGATACTTGCAATTGGTTGTCAGTCAAAGAGAGTCTATACACAAGACAGCCTCTGGTGATAATCATCTGTGTAAGTGGCTTCATAAAGTTTTGCGTCACACAGAATGTACTCAGATTTGCCCAAAGCCAAATGCTATTATGACACATTTTGTACAATTTTGGAATTACATATACATACGTGTTTTTAGCAATATTTTTGTTTTCTCTGCTTTCCCTGCAAAAGGGGAGAAGGAAAAAAAATAACTCTATATAGTCAAACATTTAGAATAAGCACGTCGAGAGGGTGCCACACAGCTTGAAGAATGTGGCCCTAAAGCAATTTAACCAGGTGAAGGAGAAGTGGCCCAGCACAACGTCCACTCTTCAGTGGACGGACCGCAGCTAAGAGCAACTGGTGGTAAAAAAAGGGATCAACAGGCTGCTCCTATAGGGAAAAAAAAAACCCAAGGTTTCCCACCTGGCTTCCTTTGAAAGAGTTTGTCCCGAGTGATTTGTGCAAAGTTGTCATATTACTGTCTGTGGTGGGTGCGTAGGAGATCCAGTTCCTCTCAGAAAAGCAGAATTTCTTACCCTTCCACAGTAGATGTAATCTGAGCAGGCAGAGAGACCATGCCTAGTGATTCCAGAAAAGCCTCATATCCTCCCATTTCCCTGAAATCTCTCTGTGAGATTGAAAATGGGGACCTGTTCAAAGAAAAGCCGGAAGGTCCAACAGTCCCTTAATGCTGCAGGAATACCACCAAGACCCTTTGAAACTTGCTCACTAGGGAAGGAGAAATACTTCATTGCTCAACAGTTATGTTCACTGGCATCCCTGATTCAAATGAATAATGCGGCGGGACTGTTATCCAGCTTTTCCTAGCTAGAGCAATGATGTTCATACATCAGCAGTTACAAAATGTTGTTATTGCTCTTTCAGATATATGTATCTAGCGACGGCCCTTTGGTCTTGATAATCCTGCACTGTAACCAGATACCTGTTTGCCCAATGTCAAGTACACTCCTGGTCACAGCTGGATAGCATAGCATGGAGTGAACTGGGATACAGTGAAGGGAAAAAAAGAAAAAAAGAAAATTCCAAAATCTACATGAAAGAGGGGAAAAAAAAAAAAAAGCCTATACCTGTGCCTTAAGGCTAACAAAAATCAAAAACTAATCCAATTACAAATCCTGGATTTCCAAGTTACAGAACAGAACATAATAAAACATGCAGGTGACAAAGTTTACATTTTTGTGACCTATGCTTGCTGTGCACAACACCTCTTGCTCACACTCCTGACAGCCAGGAGTAAGCCCTAAGGGAGTTGTTCTAAGTGGGGGTTTCTTTACATCTCTTTGAATAGGAATACAAACTGACAGAAAAATAACTCAAAATTGCTATAAAATGACTGGTATCTCCAAATGCAAAAGCAACTGCCATGTACGTCAATGTTACACGTTTCTTCTCATTTCGTAGCAAGTTAAAACATAGTCCTTGAGGATTGTATCAAACGTAGGAAAAGTTACTCATGTTAAAAATAAGACAAATGATAAAATTTGAAATCTTTGAACTTTTTTACTTAAATGCTGCTAGTCCAAACCCATGTCTCTGGCTTGCTCAAATAAATCTATTTTTGACAGAAGCAAAGGTGAAAATATGAAAACTCTATGTTTCAAACCTATGTTTTCCTGGCACAGAATTGCACTGGAAAGCTGTCACACCACAGGATCCGGCTACCCCACATCGGCCTTTCTGTCGAACGTGACTTGCTCGAGTCGCTTCTACACACCAAGGCAGCCCTGCTGCGTGGCCAGCACCCGCCTTCAGGAGCCACTGCGAACAATCTGCCGGAGGCACAACCTCCCTTTCTGTGGACATAGATTTATCCAATGCTTTCAAGCGGCCCAGACAGCAGGAGAGCTATACCCCAGGACTGCGAAAGAGAGACACAGAGACGTCCAGGCCTAGCGGCACAAGAGCTCAAGATGAAAGACAACTATCCGACCGAGAGGCGGCTAGTGGGCACCAAAGGACGAGCTCTTCTCTTTGCCTGTCATCCAAGGAAAGGATTGATGTAGTAGCACAGTCATCTCTCAAGCAGAAAAGCACACAGAAAAGAACACAGATCATGGCATACAGAAATTTCAGTCAATGGCAGCACAGACATGAAACCCATTTTTCTCCTTTTCTTGTATTTTATCAAATACAATCAACTACATCATATCACAGGCCCACTGGGTCTGTTTAAATCAATTTATTCCTGCTAGCCCCTGTTTTGATAGTTTCGGCAAACACTTCCAACTCACTCGTGTGGGTAGCTGATCCAGAGAAAGTAGGGGCAGAGACAGAAAAGCAAAAATCTTCTCGAATTCAAGGCAGGAAGAAGCTAAGGCTCACTTAGAATACATAGTGTCTATTTCATGAAAGTAGCATTAAAAGAGAATTTTTACACGCATGATTTTTTCAACACGTGCTAAATTCTTCCCACAACAGAATCATCAAAAGTCATGTGTTCCACACTCTGCTTCTTGCAGTACGTTGAATTCCAATGATAACTGATTTCCATTTGACTATTCTCAGTGATGACTCTTCTCATTTGCATCTGGTCGAATTTTGCCACTTATTTTTCAGAGGATTTCAAATGATCCTAAAAGCTGGTCCATTTGCTCCAACTTCATCAATTGGTTTAGATCACATGTAAAGGGCCACTAGCTTGAGGCAAAAAGGTAAAGATGTTGAGGGACGGGAACAAGTTCAATGGACAGTCACCGAGCTGGCTGTGTGGCTGGAGCCCCAACGCTGTCAGGACAGTCAGAGTGAGCAAATGAGACTGGAGAAGAGAAAAAAGATCTTAGAGTAGGCCATCTAGTACCTACAAAATTTTCAGGAAGACAGACTCAATTTCTTTACAATGGTGAATGTCAAGAAGATGTAAATTGAAACAAGAAAGTTTTCAACTTGAGAACAAAATTTCATGATATGAATATCTTGTCAACATATGTTCTGAAAAAATATACATTTAGAAATAGAAGAGTCAATATTAGTAGAAAATTTGGATTTCAATCTCTCTCTCTGCCTAAATTTCAAAGCTTTAAGAGAAAGATAACAGCATCACTCTGTCTACAAAAATACTGTGAAATAAATAAATAGAATTTTACAAAGGACTCAAGAGAAAGGTTGTTTGTAGAAAGTCCATTTGAAATTAACAATTCTCTATATAGGGGAGAGTTCGAACAACCACCAATAAATAAAGCGTAAGAGCACAGTCAACATACCCCAACAATTACTGTTTTATCAAGTGTTTTGTTGTAGAATAAAACAGATTCAAAGCAAATAAATGTCAAAACAAAGCAACAAGGTTTCATGCCTTGCAAAAACTAAAAAGTGAATACCATAAAACTAAACCAAAGAAGCTAGTACATCTCAAGCAGCAAAAAATATTTGAAACTCTATGTTCCATTTAGAAGAGCAAAAGCAGACAAAAGCTCTGAACATTTTCAGTCTCCTTAAAATATGAGTAATACTATTGATGATAGAAAATTAGAGATGAAAAAGCTACAAATATTACACTGAATACTCAAATATAGTACAAAATAATTTCCTTGGAGTACAAGTTTAACAAGCTATTTTGGTTTTGCCTTTTTTTTTTTTTTTTTTTTTACAAGGCAGTTCTGAGAAAGATTAGTCTACAGACTGAATAGTTGAAGGGTTATTAACCCCAGAGAGAATTTACTCTAAATACCCTTTAACAGTATGCAGATCACTATTCCAGTTCAGGCAGAGACCACAAGTGCACTCTTGTGTACATGGCTTTTGAGGGATAAGAGTATTCAATAAGCAAGCCACTTCACCTCAGGCTGGAGGGAAGGAAAGTAGACCGTCACTTTTCCAAACCAATTTACATTCTAAAATAGGCCATAGAGCAGTTCTGTTCCCAATTGCCAGCACTCAGAGATTCAATATAATCTAAAATATAAAACTTTGCCCAGTACATCATCCAATTTTTTTAGATGTTTTATAACGTCATGTTGGAGCAACATCTGTAATTGTAGTATCAGCATTTATTATAAAAACAGAGACCTCGTCTAGACCTGGATGGTTTATTAATTATAGAAAATATAGCAAAGGGCAGTTACTACAAGAGAGTTTAGAGTTTAATATGAGAAATGAAAGGAGAGGAATGAGAGGAAGTAATAAAACCCACATACAGATTAGGAACTGCACAAAACAGCAAGAGTAAAGAGCTCACATAAACATCGTCTAATACAAGTAGAAGTCCTGTTATTATCCTCATTGCTCTCTGGATCTGGCTACAATAGCCTAAACAAGGTGACAAAAGCAAGCACTAGCAGTTCCAAGAAATGAACTCCAGTCTTCAGACTCTCAAGCCAATGCTTTGCTCATGAGACTGGTCATCCTTGATGTTTTCCCTACTGGAAATTACTGGAAGTCAGGAGAAGACGACCTACAGACACCCACTCCTTGCCAAACACTAAGACTCCGACTAGACAGGACCAAGCATCTCTTCTAATTACGTGTTACGAGGCAAACTGGTTACTTTGAGAGAATTCAGGCTTGAGTCCTTCCGCAGAGGACAACTACATGACACAAGACAGTGGATATTCTTTAGTGTGGAAAACTAGTTTTACTTCTATCAAATCATACAATATTTCTTATTTCTTCAGCATTTATTTATAGGCTTATTTTAAATGCCATTCAATTTCTGATGCCTTTTTTTTTTTTTTAACTTCAGACTTATGGAGTTTTAATGGTTTATACCTAATACCCATATACTGTCAATATTTTAAAAGTGTCTATTTCATGATCAAAAATAACCTTGATTGAAATGGTTTCTAGTTGTTACAGTTATTACAGACATGCTAGTAAAATAGAAAATTATTACAATGCATCACAAAGAAAGAGGAGAAATATTTAGTGAAAATCAAACTCAGAAGATTATTCATTACAGAATGTGGATTGCTATAATCAAGGCAGAGCCACCACCTGAAAGAGGAGAGAGATATTTGATCTTCCACAAATCACCCTTCAGCTCCCAGTTTTTCATGATCTGATTCGGACAGAAAGTAGTAATGCATATTCAAAATTAAGCTTGTGTTTCTGCTTGTATTTGTGTGTGAAGGTATACACATAAACACATAAAATATAGCATGTGGGTACATATTGTGCATGTATAAATACACACACACACACACAAAATATAATAAATTAAGCAAATGCATTGTACAATAGCGAGCTGATGAAAGCTTTACTGAAGTTAAGGCAAGAATGGCTACATTCAAGATTTCCTGGTCTTTAATATAAAAAGGAACTGATTATTACCTTAATTTTATACATATATATACATATATATACACATACATATATATATGTATACATATATAAAGAAAACACCTTTCTCAAGGGAACATACTAATGGAGTCCTAGCTATTACTTAATACACATTACTACAGCATGTGGTCCTACATCATCAAATCATGGCCCTCCGGGTTGCACCCAGAACATATGTGTGTCCACTGATAAACCCAACTCTGTTTGGTAGCGAAGAAAATCATAATTATCTTGAGTATGTCATTTGAAAAATAAAGCTATACATATATAAATGCAATGGTAAGCGCAATAAACATGCATTACTGCAGACTTTATAAGAGAAAAACACAACTTAGCAGCCGTCCAGAACTAGTTGGCAAGAATAAATAGAAGAAAAATGTTATTCAAACTTTCAAAAGACCTATATAAAGTTTGTAATACCAAACAATGAATAATGATAAAAGTGAGATTAAGAAATAACATTTCTAGCTACATAGAGCCAATTCCAGGAAAAGGATGCACGAGAGCAAGAATTACAATAAATCATCTGTTTTATAGCACGAAAGACAAAAATGCAGATTGATTTCTAATCAGCATAAAAACTAGCATTGCCATAGATATCTTCATTTTATATTAGACAGAAGAAATCAAAATCCTAGCATTTGCCAGCAACAGAGGGGTTCAGATCAGAAGAGCTAGGAAAAAGTGAAAACTGCAAAAGAATCCAACACCCCCCCCAAAAAAATGTGTCAGCAAGACATTTTAATTTAGACAAATCCCACCTTGCCCTTGTTAAAACAACTTGTACTGAGATATATAGACTTATATTAACAGTGATATTTTGGAGGGAAGCTTTCCTATTGTGCTCAGTAGACTTACCTATTTACCACAAAACAACGGTCACAAGAGCCAATGGACATTTTTTCTTTTTTAGTAATGATAATGTACAATGAATTCTCAGGTACTCTACTTGAACATATATAACTCAGAGCACAAGCAGAAAAGGCCCACAAGGGCAATAAACATTCTACAGCTAAAGGAATGTGTTTTGAATCAAAAGGATTAAAACTTTTCCACTGTGTATAAAAGGGAAAGATAGAACTGATGCATATAAAGCCACCAGTAATAGAGAGGTTTGTTTGGCCAAAGCTTTTATGTATCTGATTAAGGAGAGGAAAGAAAAAAAAGGCCTAAAATGAAATAAAATGAAAATATCAATGGAATTAATTGTAATAATATATCACTAGAATCATAGAATCATAGAATCACAGAATGCTTAAGGTTGGAAGGGACCTCTAGAGGTCATCTAGTCCAAGCCCCCGCACACGCAGGGTCACCTAGAGCACGTGGCACAGGACTGCGTCCAAGTGGGTTTTGAAGATCTCCAGAGAAGGAGACTCCACAACCTCTCTGGGCAGCCTGTTCCAGTGCTCTGTCACCCTCACTGTTAAGAAATTTTTCCTTAAGTTCCTGTGGAACTTTTGGTGCTTCAGTTTGTGGCCATTTCCTCTAGTTCTGTCAGTGGCCACCACAAAATTAAAATGCAAAATAATGTATTTTAAAAGAAGAAACAGATCTGAAACATATGCATATATCCTAAGCTAAATAAAAGCTTTAGAGATATTTACTGCTATATTTCTACCCAGAACAGTCCACAACTATTAAGGAATTAATAGAGAGAGTAAAGCAGAAAAGCATTTACTGGAATTCTAGAGAGGGGATCTCCAAATATCGTGAGATCTGTCCTTGGTACAAAGCAAAGATATTAACTGCTGAGTTCTGGGCGATGCTGCTTCTGTATCCCGGTATTTGCAAGTTAGAGGGACAGAGAAACACGATACAATTGAGAAAATTAATGTTTCTTTCTGTGGCCATATACACTGCCTCAGCCCATTCAGACATAAACACCTGTGGCAGTAAAAAGTTCTGAGCGAGGCATGATAAGCATATTTCCTCATATGAACTTTAGCTTTATCATGATTTACTTGATAAAGGATCTACTTATTTAGCAACTGTTTAAAAACAAATGTGAAAAATTACTCTTTTACATAATTCATTATGAAACGGAGGAACGCCCCACCACTGGCTGTGTAAATAAACTCAGAGAGTGATTAGACAAGTCATGGAAGAAAGATACATCCCAAGACCTAAAAATAGTGTGACCTTTACCTGAAGTTCCTAATCTGTGTTTCACACAAGCCAGGAAAAAAAATCCCAGAGAAAAGCGCACTCTCTACTTTTTCTCTTCTTAGGCTCTTTTCTGAAGAATCAGTCTTAAATTCTCCTGAAAAAGGAAACTATTTCAGACCTGAGATCTGCTACAGTACAGAGGCTTTTATGCTTTTGTATTGGACAGAGTCCGAACAAACCTCCAACCTCAGTGTCTGTATTACAGAGGCTAACAGTTACAGAACATTAACTATACCGGCAGAGGAAGACAGGCATAAAACTATGCATTTAATACCAAAATATATGCTTTCAAATAAAAAAGTGCCAATTTTATTCCTTACTCCCATTAAGCTAATAAAAAACTCATTCAGCAGACACTGCTCGTAGGTGACTACGTATAAGAAGCCATACGAGGACAGGAAGGGGGAAGTGGCTCTTCCGCAGTGAAAGCACTAATGCAAGACAACTGCTTTAGTCGTGGTGACAGGATTCAGCTACAGAAGCCTAGTCCCAAGAAACTATCCTCACACCTCCTCCTCACTGAGGAGCTTGCCCAGGAGAAGAGTGTCCTATGCAGCTATGATAGAAATAGGGAAAAATCGTTCAATTAATTTCAAACTAGATTCCAACTAGTATTGTCTACATTTTTGAAATGCGCTGTCAGTCTTCTCTGGATTTATACATTAAAAACATATCAGAGGCAATCATAGTGCCTGAATTTAATTCTACATATCCCTGCAGTAGCATATGGTCACAAACAATTAATTTTCAGAAATTTACTTTTTAAATTGAAAGATAAAGTTAACAGACTTCTCTCCCCAAAAAATTATTTTGCTTAACATGATTACATAGCATAGGTAACAGTTCTTTTCCTCCCATGTTTTCCACCGTGCAAAGTTTTTTCTTCACTCTGCATGGCTGTGAACCTCCCAGCTGTCCCTACTTAGCAGGTATAGGTCAAGTTTGCAGAAGGATTTTGGTGAGTTTGTAGAATGATTTTGGTTTGTCAAATTAGACTCTTTTCAAAGGAACCTAAATTGGAAGCTGCACTCTAGGTGTGCAAAAATATTCTCCAACGCTGACATATAGGTCCAAATCTTTGAACAAATCACACTCATGGTGGGGGCATTTCATTCAAGGGGCCAAACTAAACCTAGTTGGGCAAAGCCCCTGTATCACTACTGTGTGGACACACAAGCCGTAGCATTAACTGCTTTGAGCAGCCCCTCTTGTGCCAGATCACTTACCAACATTGCCACAAACTGAGTGTCCTCATTTCCTCAGAAACGTTCTTAATGCTCTGCAGAATGCAAGTCATATACTGCAGCTCTCAAATCTAAAACCACCCTAAGTGCAGAGAAGCAAGTGATTGACATCTGCATAAAGAACAAAGAACAAACAACTATTTTGCTTCCTGTCAATGATTATAGTGAAGAATTAGAAGAAAAATAAAACAGATTTTTTCAGGAAATTCAGAATCAATTTGTAATTAACATAATGTTGCTTACTTGGGTAATTACTGGATAATAATTTAGAATGAAAAATTGATGATGCAAACAGGAAAAAAAAAAAGTAATCAATGAGGGTTAAGAGAATAACCCTCAAATATAGTCAGTTATATTCAGTGTCAACATGGGATAAATGATGTGCAGCAATTTAATGTTTTGAGTATTTGGAAAGTTTTTCCTCACAATTGGAAACACTAAAAAGCACATTTTTCTTTTGCATATTACTAAGAGCAGAATTACATAATACTATGTATGCCACAACTACAGAGTGTGTTAGAAGACAAAAAACACAGTGAGGTCCTGACCCCGCTCACCTGATTCAAGCAGCAGGCCCAGAGAATTACACAAAAACAGAACTCCTGCCACAGATAAGGCAAACAGAATTGGACTAATAAATTGCTTTGGTGTTGTCTCCTTCCATAAAACATTTTTCATGTTTTAAGGACTACTTTACAAAGGCCACATTAAATCATTTATTATCTCACTTGCGATTTAGAAACCCACCAGCTGAGAATCTCAGTACATATGATAATAAGCAGTGCTTCAGAAAAACACTTTTTTCTGAAGACTAGGGAGAAATAGTTTCTAAAGAATAAACACAGGACTATCAGGCATACCAAAACAAACACAGTTACATTTTATGCTGTTAATTTTGCTATATTGTAAGTGCCCATTAAAGAAAGACTATTAAATGTCTAACAAAGGAGATTTATTTTTACTTTCTTACCTATAAAAGGGATTTAACTGTATCTCTCTTTGAAACGCTACCATCCAGTAGTATTGCAGAAATTTCCAGCATCATATGCCTATGTGATAGGTATGTGCTAAAGAACAGGTAAAGGATTTCCCAGAGCAAAACGCTAGCTAGGCAAATGTTCCCTCTAAAGAGAATGTATTTATATATGTAGGAGCATGCAATAATGCACTTATCCAGAAAAGAAGGATCGGCACCGATAAAGAAATAAAGAGCTTTTATTTATTGTCTCATTGCCATATTAAAAAGTTCACTTGTTGTCACTTTATTTGAAGTGATACAATAGGCCAGGTAATTGTATTCTCAAAACTCTTACCTTGAAAAGAGACACTTGAACCACTTTTTGAACTGAAATTTGAAAATAATTTGAAAAAAATATATGCTACCTGATAAAAATATATTTAAAGCATAAGTTTTCCAGCAGTACGCCAAGACATTTCTTGTGTTGCACTACTTCTGAAGAGAACAAAATCAATTTAACTGCTAGTTTTAATGGTTCTTTTTATTAGGCATAAACAGCTACTTGCCCAACAGAATGTACAATAAATACACCTATAGATAGCATGTATTAATTTGGCTAGCATAATTTACCAAAGTGTGTATGCTTATGCTCAAACGGATGTTTCTCTGCTTCACTTGTGAGAGCAGAAGTGACTTAGCCCCTGCAAGGTGAGGCTTCTCCCCAGAGAGAAGCCGAAGGACAGTGACCGTGCAAGTAACACCTGGGCCAAAGACACCTTTAGTTGTGGACAGCCTGGACTGTGCCAGGCTGCTCCGAAGGAAAACAACGTTTAATGGTTTACACCATTAAAGCAGGGTACCAGGGGAAAAAAAAAAAAAAAAAAAAAAAACTTTGCGAGGTAAGTGGTTATAATGCCTGCGTAAAAATTTACGAGAGTTTGCTCCTTTCCTTTAAGGTATTGCTAGGTCTTTCCCTATAGCTGTTCACGGGAAACGTAGTTTCCTAACAAGCCCCTATAAAACCACGGCTCTCCCGAAACACCCATCCAGAAGCGCGATTGAAAATACACCTTGGAGGCCGTGAGAGCCCCACCTTAACAGCAAGCCCCAAGGCTGGGCCGCGCTTCCCCCGCGCGCCGCGCCTCGAGACGGGCCGCCCTCCTGCCCGCGGCCGCCATGAGCAAAGCGCGGCGGCGGCTGCCCCCTGGGGGAGGCCCCCGGCGCGGCCCGGCGCCTGCAGCCGCCGCTCTCAACGGCAGGGGTCCCCCCCGCCGCCGCCGCCGCCCGGGGGCCCTTCCGCGCCCGCCCCGAGCCGGGCCCCGGGAGCGCGGGGAGGCTGCCGCAGGCCCCGGACCGGCTCGGTCCGTGCGAGGCGGCAGAAAGGCCCCAGGTCCCCTGCTGTGCGTGCGGCCTTGTCTGCTCCGGCGCTGTACTCGCAGGCCCGCCTCCTTCCACGTTTCCTTCCAAAGCCCAAGTTTCTCCTTTTGTTTCTGCTTTTAAGTCAGATAAGATCAATTATGTTTTAGGCCAGCGTTTCATCATTGAGGCCGAGCGGCCTTACGGAGTGGAGGATGAAAAACATCGTAATGCCTTCATCTCAAAATCCCCAAGTTATGTCAGACGTGGTAACACCCACACGCTACATCCCTGTGGAAAAGCACTCACTTTTGCTGTCGAGACTTCTCAAATCAATATAGCTGACCTAATTAAAAAGCACGCGGCGCGCAGAGAGAGGCACAGTGTGGTTTGCTGGACTAATTGAAAGCCAAAATTAACTTTTCTTGATCTCTACCTAGAAAGACTAGAAATGCCTAATTTCACAGAAATGTCACCTCCCTCTCTCCAGCCTCTGTCCTCTCTGCATTTTAATCCTAAGGATCATAATTATATTTAAATCATAAAGGCATTATTCTTTAATGTCTGAGAAACTGGCATGGGTGATGAAAAGATGATAAAAGGGCAAACTCAAACAAGATTTAATGTACTTACTTGCTCTAGGCTTATAACAATATAGCAAAGAGACTCTGGTAACAAAGGTTCACTTTATCAGGTAGTACCTTTACTGTCAAAATAAGTAAAATAAAGGCACAGTCCACCAAAAGGAACGGTTTAATTAGGGGATTAAAGCTAAACAGACATTGGATACCATATACCTCTCTGCTTTGATTAGAACAAACCAAAAATAACATAATATAAAACAACATCTTAAAGCAGGGACAGGCAGAAATTTGCAAACCATAGATATGTTTATTGAGGTTTGATATAGAAATGATTACTATCCAGATCACTCAGTATCCAGAAAAATTCCAAAAGGGGAAGAAAAACATGAGGAGAAAGCATCTGAGACATTCTGTTCCCCCCATTTCCCTTCCAGGTCTTAAATGACGGACTTAAAAGATTCTGAAAGACTGTAAAAAAGTAGACGTGAGCATACATGTGGCTGCTCACCAGTGCTTGAAAATCTAGGAGGCATTTTAGAAAAACACAGCTTTTCTTCCAATGGTGGAAGGAAATCAACCCTTTTGTTCTACAATTTATTTATTAAAGCAACAGTCTTAGTGTAATAAAGCACAATTCAGTTCAGCTTCTCAGGCTGACATAGCACCTTTTTCTCCCCTTTGGAGAGAAACAAAACCAAAAGGTCTCCTCCACCCTGGCAGAGCACTAAGACTAGAAAAAAATATATACATTTTCCCCTCAATTCCTCCCCAGCACTATTGCTCAAAATGGGATCAGAACAGAGACTGCACTGGTGTAAGGTTGCTGGAGAGACGTAGTCAGGATGAGATCAAAAAAGGAGTGCCAAAGCACAGTTAGACCTCAGATTGTCCTAACGGTTACTGTCAAGTCTCACCAGCACCCACTCCTTTCTCTGCCAGAATCAGAGTAAACATATGAACCTGGGTCTGCTGTCTTAAGGAGACATCCTTCTTTTGGGAAAATAAACTACTCTGGGATGCAATTTTGTGCAACACATAATCCAATCTAACCGTGGTTCACTGACCAAACAAGAGGGCTCTCCTCTTTCCTCCTTCCTGGTCCCAGCAACACATTCCCACTCTGGCATTGGGTTTTATGATACTGGGTGGTAGAGTAAGATCAATTGGCAGCCAATCCAACAACAACAACAAAATTTTCTTTAGATTAATGTGCTGACTGACCCTCTACAGACACACAGTTGTTTGACCCAACACAAGAGACATTCAAGCTCCCACCTTAAAAAAATCTTTACTTGAAAACAAAAAAACAAACAAAAAATAAATTAAAAAAAAAAGGAGAGAGAAAGACCAGGATAATGTTCTCACCTCTCTCCTGTAGTTATTTTTTTATTATTAATTATTGTTATTATTTTAATTCCCTTCCAACCTTCAAAATAAATGAAGGCAAAACTCTGATTTTAAATTTAATTTTCACAGGGTTTCCCAGCCTGCTACCTTTTTAGATAGAATAGAGAAGACCAGCAAATAAATCTTTCCCCCTCCCCCCTGCCATGAGTAATACCCATAATTACCAATAGGAGAGCTCCTGTTTATCTGTCTCTTAGGAATGGAGATTGCTTTAAATTATTATGTTATTGAAGTAACTTATGGTTTGGACCTGTCCTCTTGATAACTAATTTTGGACACCAAAAACCTATTCCAGATACCATTCAATCAAAAGTAAGTATTTTGTAAGAACCATTTCACAAGCCTTAAAAACAGATATTCCTACTGATTTGAAAGGACTATTTTGTGTGACACTTTTTTTAGAATTGTATGTAGACTAGAAAATTTCCATGCTTTTGAAAAACAGAGAATTATAGTCAGCTATGTAATAAGTGTTAATACTGGCTTACCAGAAGTAGGAAGTCACTCAGTCGTATTCAGTCTTTCTTATTTCAGCTAGTTGTTTTTGTCATCTAAATCTTCATACCTATCCCTGTATGCATTTCTGGGATGTTTCTTGGAAATCACTGTTTACTGTATAATCCCCTCTACTTTGCTATTCAGCATCTACCTATAACTGATGCTGGCAGAATAAGCAGGCAAGTAATTAATTATATTATTGGTACCCATTGATGACTTACAAGGAAAAAAAATGCATAAATTGTATTCGAGACACTACTAGCCAAAACCAAAGGATCCCCAGTGTGATTTGCTTTGGTACCCAGTCAGTGATGGTGGGGAAGCATCAGAAGAAGCAGCAATCTGTTCTATACTATTCTTCCCATAGTCAAGAAATGAAAGTCTAGATAATGTTCTGTATTTCAGTGTACCTTACATATCACTAATCTTGCACACAGAGCTCAAAATCTGGGGAACACGGAGCTGAAGCATTTAGTAACAGGATAAGTCATGAACATAATAACCTACCATATGATTTCTACACCTGCAAGTGAAAAGTCGTATTTCATAGGTATGAACTACCAGTTATCTTTGGCATAGTTAGAATAATCTGTCTTGCTTTCAAAATCTTGTCTGTCTCACTTTTATAAATAACAGCTCAAGTAGACCAAACCTGATTCTCTTCAAATGAAACCTCATAATTGTGTCAGGTTATATAACAGTTCTGTATATGTCCAAGAAACCTGTTAACCTGCTATATGAGAAAGCTCACTTTTTTTTCTGATTGAACTTCATTTGAATCCAGCCTTCCAGAAACACGAAGATATTATATTACCCTTCCTGTTATATATCTCCCATAGTCATTGCAGTCTCTCATTTTTCTACTGAAATCATGTAATTAAATAATGTGGATATGATTACTTGACTTACTTTAGGAGAATAGGTCATCACTAATACTTTGATGTGATTATGAAGCCCTGTATCTTCAAAGGGACAAAACAATAAAAAAAAATGCTATATGCAAAGTCAATTATTTCCTATAATCTCTCAATTTTCATAATATAAGGACATTACACAAAGCCCATTAAAAGTAAACTACATCTATTAATATACAATAAAAATTATTAAAGGAATAAATGGGTTGAAAACGCACACTGTTAACATTATAGTCACATGCTGTAGGTCCCCTCAAATGACATTATAATACAAAAAGCTGAATAAAAACCACATATTGACCATGATGTATATCATTTCAATTTGCAAAATTCTTGAACTTCAGAGAATCATTAAAATCCTCTACTTCAATTTTTTTTTTTAACAACATACTTCCAGAAACTTACAGCCTCTTCATTTCAAATACACTTGATACAAACAGTTTAAAAACTATCATTTTTCTTTGAAGGTAGAATATTACATTACAATACCTACACAGGCAGCGCACAACTATAGTATTATTTTAAAAAGAAAGAACTTATTAAATGCTTTAAAATGTGCCCTGAAGAAACTTTCATAAAATTTAATAAACTGTAAATTCACACAAGTTTTGTTAAATCCCGTTTTAAACGAGTTGCATACCACAAGCTATATTTAACACATCTTGTTTTCTTCTTCACAAATATACATTCCCAAATAGAAACAACAATCAGTTTTCTGAAGTTTTAGCAAGTAGTGTTATAAATTCTTGTTGACTAAGTAATTGTGAGTTTGTGGTGCAACGTTTCTATCTAATAATTCACAACTTTCAATTGACATTTATTTGTTTCTCTTATCTTCAGTAGTAGTGATTTTTATTACTTCTATACATATTATACATTGCCTAAATTCCTTTGCTTATTTTTGTTCTTGTGGTAATTCAAACAGAAAATAAAAGTGGAAATCTTAGCTTGTTTTTTAACCTCAGCTTCCTAAAAGTTTCCCTGAATCCTAGATGAAAAATTCTAGTCCCCCCCAAACAGTTCTGACTTTAAGACACAAGTTGTTTGAAGCCTTACGTGTCACAGTAAATTAATGGAAATTAATCTGCATTTCTTTACACAATTTCAAAATTTGTTAATAGTGCCATTCCCCAAAACAAACAAACAAAACCCTAATACTTAAGGCAAGCTCTTCTGATTTTTAATCCCTTTTCCTCCAGAGCATTATCCAAAGCATCCCACACTTTCTTTTCCTTTCTGCAGGCAATCCAGGATGCAATTGCCAAAGTTCTATGTCACTCCTAAAAGTCTTAGTCGCCTTCGAGTCTGCTCCCAGCCAATCGCCAAGACAACAGGTCATGGTGATGAATGAGAGATCTGACCCAGAGCCAATTCACTCGGTCACCAATTTATATTGGAATGACAAGGTAGGTATATGCCTAGAATTTCCCATCAATACATAAAATGTTAATAAGACTCGTCACCTGTAGTATCTCAACCCTTTCCCTAGTCAAGTTGCTCATTGCTCAAGTTTATCAGAATTGATATCACAAGCAGTTTTAGCTCACCTGCTCATCGTTTCCTATTTCAAAAGAATGTATCTCTCCCCTCTTAGCAAATGAAGTATTTTGCTTCTTGGGATGGCAAGTCTCTCTCCTAAAGTCTACTAATTCTCAAACTCGGCTATGGTCTCGGTGTTTACTTAGGACAGACAGCAGGTACTTCTCCAAACTCTCTTTGACCTGGACAGCAAGTTCAGTTTCATCTAAAATTGTAACTTCTTGAGCAGATGGTCCTGTGCTACTGTTATGCTGATTTTGCTAAGTGCTGTCCAGACACCTGACCTGAGCTCAAAAGTCACTTCACTGGGGACCAAGTGAAGAATCATAAGCTCAGCCTGAGCTGTTAAAGGATCAGTTGAAGTTTCTGATGACAATTCTCCTCTACGATACTAAGCAGTCTAGAATAGTCTTCTCGTACCTTTTTGCTATAGATTTCTTCAGAGATTAATACCATGTTTGTCAAGTTGCTTTAGTTAGAAAAGGAGCAGAGCCCATAATCCACATCTCCTCATCCTACTAAATTCTCACTAGTCAAGACTGGCCATGTCCAGGTGCTCTCTTCTGATCTTATTTGGGCAGGAAGCTACTGGGGCCATCCCCGCTATAATAAGTCATCAGCTGCACTGGTATTTACCTCAGTGCAGCATTGCTTTCTTCATTGGTTGAAAAATAATAATAAAACCACAACTGTTCAGTCCCTTTCCTTACAAATACACACCTAGCTAAGTGGCTGCTAAATGATATATTCTCATTATCATTGTCAGGAAAGTAAACAAATTCCAATCAGTAAGATTATGCTATACCAAAAAAAAAAAATCTAACAATGCTTCTACGAAATATATCAAGTCTAGTAAAAAAAAAAAAAAAAAAAAAGTACGATTTGCCTGAAGTAAAAGCAATATTGCTGTTTTAGTTTTATTTTTTCAATACATGCTGATTTTCTAACAAGGTAATAACATAACTAAAAACATTTCAGACAAAAACTGTGCAGAAAATAAGCTGTTAAACTTCTTCAGAATAGCTAAACACCAGAAAAATACATTTGCTAAAGAGAAGGCTAAGAGTCCATGCTAAGCAAGACCCATTTACAGCCAACTTTTTCCTTGGTAAGCTTAAAAAACAAAACAAAACAAAACAACAACAACAAAAAATAAAGGAGCTCTCAAAGAGAAAACACAAACAAGCAAGCCAGTCTTCTTTGCACTCTATTTAAGTGATTAGGTATAAGCAGAACAGAATAAAAATAATACTGTATTACCTTCATGTCGTGATGTCAAGGATAAAATTCTCTCCAAAGTCACACATAGGTAAATAGAGGTATTTTTTTTTTAATCTTACCTTCAAAATATTTCTATAACTCACCAATTTTCTATTTTTGAGATTATAAAGTAAATTTAAGAATTATGAGTAGTACTTAATTGTAAACAAAATAATGTATTATATAATCACAGTTATGCAATATTATCCTCCAAGAATTTGTTTATGTTTTATGAAGACTGTATGCAATGCTTTGAGGTTCTGTAACGTATTATATTGCATTAACTGTTTCTAAAACAACGGTTCAAAGCTTTATTCATTTTCCCTCTTAACATTTTTTTTTCCTCGAGCTGAATTGAGCCTACAAAAGCAAACTAAACAAAGACGTGTTATCCTTTCTCTGATCTTTGTTCTGATCATGAAGATTTTAAACAATATTAGTCTCACACATAGCAAATTACTGCTTGTTAACTACTGTTGCCAGCCGTTGGGGTATGTCTGCCTTACTATATCAGTTTGACCCAGCTTCTAGTGCTTAATGGTCCTCTAGGCTAAAAGCGAAAGCTGATCCATCAGGCTTGCATTAGCATAGAATAACACTCAATGCTTATTGATGTGCATGCAGTGTAACTACCACCCCCGGCACCTAGCTCAGTCCATTATTTTCATTTTATCTCAAGTCATTTGTATGGTTGTCTGCCCCAGTTAAAGCTACGGCAAGACTGGTACTTAAATGAATTTGTGAGAAAGGAGACAAATGCCCCCTGAACTTCAAGCACTTTTCTATCATGACTTGCTAACATAAAATATACTAGTCCTGTTAGGTCCACTTAGCAAGCATGTCTAGAATGGCCTCAAGTAGGAAAAAAAGAATCACTTAGGCCTCTATCAGCACCAAAGGCTGATGATTAAATGTTGGGAGGGTGGTGGGCAGCAGACTGCTACTGTTGGAGGTGTGATTTTTCTCAGTGTGATCTTTTTAAAACGCTGTTTGGACTCTCCTCAGAAGCCTCTCAGAGAAACTTTTCATCTTTACGACATTTATATTTTACCTGTTTTAAGTACCTGGCTTTCACAGAACATTATGCATTACTGTTAAAAATGCTGTGTTTTCATCACAGTGAAATCAACATGTTATAAAAGAAAAAACCTGAAACTTGGGAGGTGTGCATTGTATAATTAGCTAATAATAGATTAGCTAATAGAAAAGCTAATAGAAAATCTTTTGAAACAAAGCATACAGTATAACAAACTTTCAGAACATGGCAAAATAGTCACAAAGCATAATCATTGCAACCAGCACACAATGAATATTCATCATCTATAAAACATTAAGACAACTATAAAAGAGTTTCTAAAGCTTCACTTCATGTCATTGCACAGAAAAAAAAAAGTCTCCTGCATTTTTTTCAAGGAATTTTATAGTTGAGGATTGGAAAACACAAAGAACAATTGCAAATGTTAAACATATCTTGATTTTGAAGGGTGATCACTGACTATCAGTTATCAGTGCATTCCCTTGAATGGATTAATATTTACTAAAAGTATTCTTTTCTGAGCATTAATTCAAATATTTTGTCATTAAGTCATTAACCAGTCTCTCTTTCCACATGGCTTGGGAAGCTTAGCAATTCGGGAGAAATGTATTGGTTAAGCAGCAATAATGTGCACCATAATATATCATATGGTCAGTTAGACTAGCCAAAGATCCTTACGCATTTCTCTTCTCACAAAAAAAAAAAAAAAAAAAATCACACTTGTTAAATGCATCTAAATATATGTGTAATTTTACAAATTTAAAAATTCAAGGGGGATCAGTTTAAGAAATAAATAATATGCTATAATGCCAAAATTATCAAATTATAATACTCAGACTAATGCCCCAGCCCTTCTCCTCTCCCATTCCAAAAGTATTACCTCCCCATCCCAATACTAGTGAATAGCAGAATGATTATCCAGAAGCCCCTCCGAAATCCAGTCAATTGGTTATTTCTAACTTAAGAGACGTGGTGGACCGTTACTATACCACTGGAAAGGAAGAAAAGCAAAGCATGGGGAAATTGCAGTAAGTTTTAAAACATACATATTTTAAGAGAATATTGTATAAGGAGAGGCCAACATTTCCTCCTCCAGGCTGGGGAACCTATAGAGCTGTCTGCTTTCCAGCCAACATGGGATTATTCTCCCATCCCTGAGCCGCCGGGACACGTGTGTAAGCAGGACGTTTGTCAGAGCACACGGTCCTTCTCTACGGCAGTCACACTAGAAATGGGAAAGCCTCAGGGACACTGTGCTTTGCCTTTGAGATCTGATGTGTTCTAGCAGTTCTGAGTTAGGGTCTTGATCACTGTAATGCAGACAATGCTCACTATGACTGCAGGAACATTTCAAGAAGTTCAAGAAGTTTTGCTAAATTATCTAGAGATGAAAGGGTGAGGACAAATAGAACTGTGTGTGCTCTACAGTGTTTTTGTTCCCTCATGCCTCTCTTTTCAGTAAAATTAAAATATACATATGCTGTCCGGGTAATTAAAATAACTGCTTCTATGACATTCCTGGTATTTCAAGGCATCCAAAGTGCTTATATGAGATTTATGAGTGCTGTTATTTATGGATAAAAGGAGAAAATAACAACAGAGCAAGAGGGAGAAAAGAACTGAACTATACTAGGCCAAATGCACATCCGTAAATGCTCCTCAAGGCAGAATTCCATTATACACATATAAAATATTCTGTCAATAAGGAGTTCCCTCTACTGACAATAACATTTGCTTCAGAAGATGACACTGTCACAAAACAGCTATAATCAGCCATAGGTATTTTGATGATTTTCTTAACAGAGTTCAGACACTTTATTTTAGTCTTGCAGAATAGCTACTATGCTTGGACTACAAACACACAGAGCCTAGAGAAATGAAACAGTAAAGTTACTTTGTGCTAGAGTGGTAGAAGTAAAGTACAGTGTAAGGCAGAGTGACAGCAGTCCTTCTCCAGCATGACTGTTTGTTGAGCTATCAAGCAATGTTGGTATTTGCTCTTTACAGAGAGAGTTATGTGCCCATCATCATAGGGATTTGTGCTATGATTACAGTGGATACTGAAAAGAATGATTGAGAAGCTGTTTCACAAGAGCAGACATAACTGGAGTACGAGTTTTTGAACAGTAGCAGCATTCGCTCTACTTAGAGAGACTGAGTTCATAAGAAAGAAGAAAAGGGAAAATGTTCCAAAAATAACAGACTTTTGCACATGTGATGGCTTAGGAGATATTATTCCACCAACCTAATTAATTTAGGACCTTTTGTTTCCGATTCCTGAAATAGTTGTCCTTTGCGTTAGATTCTTCCCTCACACACTAACATTTGGGACTAAATCACTACTCAGCTATTCACATCCCGAGATGGAGTCTGTGAACATGTTGGTGCTTGGCATGGAAGGGAGAGGGAAAGGTGGGTCACTAAGTGAATGCAGTACTTATTAAGAGGGAACACAGAATTCCTTGGGCAAGTTCCGCTTATCACAGTCCCTTAGAGGCCCACTGTGTTATTGCACATTCCCTCAGAGGCAGGGCAGGATTTTAGACAGCCCAACTTAAGCACATACTTAGGAACTCTACTACACTATATGAGATAGCTTACTAGTAGTCTCTAAATACTGATAAATAAATAAGCTATAACCCTCAAGACCAAAGTTCTCCAGGTCTCCAGTGAAATAGAGTCAGTATGATTAGGAGGTATACAGACAGAGCTCTCCTACATTCAGTCACCTGGACTCTGACAGTCATTTGAAGACCAAAGGTCAGTCAGTTAGCCATTCAGTCACACATTGCAATACTTTTGCACTTTATCAGAGATAAAGTAGTCCATTCCGAGGTAGCCTGCTCTGCACCTGCTGACCAAACACCGCACACATGATGTGGAACATAAGAGGCAGGGGTATATGTTTCTTTTCCCCTAAAAGCTTCAAGCAAATGCATGAAGTCAGCCGACTCCTCCAGTTAACTATTCTTTCTAAAAATTTCTTCACAGAGGTTGCAATTTGGTTCTTAATCCTTGCTCTTTCAATTGAGGTTATCAACAAGGGTGCCAATTAGTACACACTGTAGTACTCCACATGATGTACAAACCTAACCCACAGAGAACTGCAGGGAAATGCATTGCAAATATATCCTTCATAATTTTTCCCAAGCATTAACATGATGATTTCATTATACTATGGGGTCAGAGAGTTCTCCAAATATTTAAAAGAAAAATTAGTATGAGCTCTAGTGCTTAAAATAGACAGAGTCAAGGAGAGAAAACTATCACATTTTCTTTGTCTTGTCATCGTTCCTCTGTAATGATTTTCTTGAATCAGCCAACCTGCACACACAAATAAATGAGAAATTAAAATCTGGCCTTCCTTGAATTTCGTGAGATTCAAAATACAAAAAAAAAAAAAAAAAAAAAAAAAAAAAAAACCTATGCAAAAAAAAAAAAAAAGGAATACAGACTAGTTGATGTTCATTGGGTATTTTACAGAAATATAATCTTAATAGCAATACTATTAAATCATCCCCACACACTGCCATAATTATACAGCACTGTAATACTCTCCCCTTTCTTCTCAAACCCTGTGGGAACTGATGAACTGTAACTGTGCTGAATCAAGGTTCCCCAGTTTCTCCTCCAACAAACCAGGTGGGGCTTTCTCAAAGGAAAGAAGATTAGGCTCTAGAACTCTTTTCTGTAGGCTTGCCATTGCAGAGTGAAAGCACTGAGACCAGTGGGCAAAACTGCATGCGAAAAGCATGCAAGCACCTCTCCAAAATAATCTGCACGAAGGAATTGCATGGTGCATTGAAAAAATTATTGCACATACTGGACCTTGACATCACTGCTTCACTCCATGAAGACATAACCAAGCTCCTCCAAATAAGATCATACTAAATAGATACAGTCACATCACTTTGGTAAAAAAGCTCATTAAAACTAAGTATCAGTAAATAAACTAGAGCCAACTATAAAAATGCAGTATATTGTCTGTTCACAAGGTAACAAAGGCAGGAGCCAGAGCGAAAAAGGGAGACAGAAAACCAGAGTAGCAAGGATTGAGAACATAGTGTCACAAGGATTATCTCAGAATGAGGATAGATTTAGGAAACTGATTATTCCAGTGGAATTTGACATAATGGATGCAGAAAGTGAAGTGTTAAAAGATGTAAGAACTGGAACCAGAAATTATTAGAAAGAAATAAGCTGACTGATTGAAAGCAAGACGGAATTCAGCAATAAAAGAAATAGTTTAGAAAATTCACAATAGTTTAGAAATTCCCCAGAGGTAGCAGAAAAGGATGTGTGTGTCTACTTGCCATAATAATTTTGGAAAAGCAGGACATGGAATCATTTTTGAAAAAAAAAATTAGAGTCAAAGTTTTGCATATCCAACAGGCTTGATTAAAATCACTGAGTTTACGATCACATTTTTACCTAAAAACCTGCAGTAAAGAGAGCTAGTCTTTCCTTCAGTGTACTTATAGAAAATGGAAGAGAAACACAGCACTGAAGAGAGAAGCATGACAGTTCTGCTGGAGCCATGAGCCCAGGAGGAATGAAGAGCAGGCACACATAAGGCTTATTCCCTGCAAAGGAAGTATCCTCCTTGCCCTAAGGTTTCGTTGCTATTGATCCCAAGAAGTATCATTTGGACTTTTTTTTTTTTTTTTTAATCTCAATAGAGAATAGTCAGAAACAGATTTTAAACTTCTGTCTTTTTATTTTAATAGCACAGAGAAACTGGGGGAAGGAGGGCAGAAGCGTTCCTCTTATTTTCTCAAGCAGAAGAATTGGTGGAGAATCACAGAGCAGTTGATTTCCAAAGATCCCTTCCAAGCTCATCTAGTCAAACCCCTCCATTCAAGCAGGGTCACCTAGATTATGCTGCATGGTACCCTACCCAGATGACTTTTGAACGTCTCCAAAGATGGAGAACCCTCTGGGCAACCTGTTCCAGAGCTCCACAGCAGCCTTGCAGAGAGGTGAGGTTAGCTCCCTCAACCAGCTGACACAAGGGCACATTGGTGGCTCATGGTCAACTCCTCCACCAGGACTCCCGGGTCCTTTTCTGCAGAGCTGTTTTCCAGCAGGTCAGCCCTCAGCCTTGCTGGAATCATCAGACGTGCTGAGGTATACTCTGTCCCTTCATCCAGGTCACCAGTTACTAAGCTCAACAGAATTGAAGCCCATTTTGACCTCTGGGGAACACTGCAAGCCACAGGACTCCAACTAGACTTTGCGCCACTGATCACAACCCTCTGAGCTCTGCATTCAGCCCGTTCTCAATCCACCTCACTGTCTGCTCATCAGGCCTGTACATGGGGAGATCTAACCCAAAGATGAAGGGAGGGATGGCTGCAAAAAATCACTGCTTACATTTCCGTCCATCAGTGTTTGCTTAGTGCTGTTCCTGAAGGCTGGCCCTCAGCAAACACTTCACATAAGCAGAAAGAAACCAGAATCTCATTCGCTCCCCAGTTCAGTAGCCAACTGAGATAAGGAAAATGATAGATGGGAGCCTGCTCTGAATTTATAGATTTCTACCACAGAATACGTGCACCTTGACAGCTACTTTCTCTGTCCCTTCTTTTAGTTTGTTATTGACTGGCACTTAAATCTCTCTTGAAGGGCTTAGAGAGCTACAGTTTTCATTTACTAAACTAATAGCTAAAAAATCAAGTTTGTGATTATAAATGCAATTCTAACACATTCTCTTCCTTAAGATTTCAACTTTATTAACAGCTAACTTCTCCAAGTGTGTTCTATCCTAAGGAGTGCAAGTTTGCGATTTTAACAAAATTTAGCTTTAGCTCAAGCACTTCACAATGTATTTAGTAAAAATGAAACAAAAAATGCTTGCTCTGTGAAGTCCATGATACAAATTTCTTTAAACTAAACTGAAATCCACTCTATACCGAAGACGACAAAAATTATGCCACTAGCTGAATTTCATTGCCAAGCTGTCAACTTGAATTTCTTCTGTTTAAAAATAGCTGTTCATTACATTCAGTAATGGGCTGTCAAAGCATTACAGCACTGAACCTATATCATACACAGAAGCAATTGGGCAATGTGCATTATTATGTTTAGATTACTAGCATTTTTACAAGACCCCTGGGCTAATTTTAAATGAGATGGTTGACTTGAACCAAATCAAACCCAATTTTATTTTACTTTAAAGCTACTACATATTTTCCATTTTTGCCTGACTAATTCTGGCCTTAATGGAAGTAAAACAAAAGATTTACTGAATGTGAATATACATTTACTGAATGTGAATATACGGTATATTTATCTCTTGTGTTTGCTTTCATGGATATATTTATTCCAAACAACATATGAATGACAAAAATACTCTATTTGCCAAATTAAATAATGTTCCCAGTGGTTATGAATCGGTATTGTTGTTCCTATGAATACATAATAGGTTGTTAGCAAAAAAAATCATGCCTGAAGCATATATGCACTAATATTTTAGCACAGTGAAATAATTAGAAATGTTTTTAAACTAACAAATGCATAACCTGTCTTAATAGCTCATGATATAATTTAGCATACTATAAAAAAAACTATAAAAAGGCACCTAGAAACCACAGTTGAAACATCCTTACACAGCAGGGTGTCATAAACCTAAAGGCATGCCAGAATGGCTCACAGCTATGGAGGAACCATACAGACTAAAACAAGATCTGATGACTTGCAAATATAAATAATGAATTCTAGGGCTAGATTACCGAGTTCTTTGTTTCCATTAATAATACAGTAGAATAATATTTTTAAAAATGTGTAAAAAGCTCTATTTCACTTTGCAAAATAAAAATTATATTTCTAGGTAAGGAAAACAAAAACATCACTGATGTGACTGAGTTGTTACTAACAACAGTTAGTAGGATTTTACAGTTTCTCTGTTTACCAGGGGTTATAGTTCAGCTACAAAACATTTGCTCCATTATGAAGTTTGTCAGGCCAGGTTCCAGCATGAAAAAAAAAAAAGAATCATTTATTAATCTTAATTAGGACTACGTAAATAGAGAGGCCTGCATACAAGACTTCTTGAGATTTTCAGCACCAAAAAAAATCAGAGCAAGCAAAAGCAGTGCAAATGTACCAGTCAAGTGTCCATACAAAAAGCACCATAAAAAAAAAAAAAACAGTGTAATCCTTTTGATAAAAATAACTAACAATAGACTTTTAGCTCAACAGACTTTCAGCCTGAAGCCAATATCCTACATTAGCATAAATGAGGATCAGCCCTACTCATCTGGATGGAGTTTCACAAATACAAACACAGGCAGGTCCCCAGTCCTCCCCATTGTGCCTGACTATCACAGTATCAGTAACATGATCTTTGGAGTACTTGGTGCAATAAGGGGACCTTTGAATAGCACTCTGCCCTAATTTTCCCTTTTTTCCCCCCTCTTTAATTAAATTAACCTACATTGACAATAGTCTTAAGTTTTCTTTGTACGTACACTTTAAACACCTCTGCTCCTTAGAAGTGCCAGGACTTGGAATAAAACCATAAAAAGGATATTTTTTTTCTTTCAAAGATAGGCTTGGTAACTCAAAAAGATGAGCAAAGGAAAGCGCAGAACATACTCATCTTTCTCCAGACCAATTTTTACATGATTTGACTACTTACAGAATGGACTGCTGCAACATCACAGCATAAAGAAATGATCTTTCCAAAGGAAGTACTCTGGGGCAGTCCTGGCCTACTTTGTAGCTCAAAACCCAAAACATTCTTTCTGGAATAGAGTCAGGTGGAGGCATTAGTGTGAGAAGTACTGAAGCTAGGAGGAGTATCAGTCAACAGAACAATTAGGTTTGGTCTAGGCTGAGTCCTTCCCCCTTGTTTGCCCTTTTTTGTTTGTTTTTGATTGACATGTTTGAAAAGTAGTATTTTCAAATAACAATTTCAAATCCAAATGTGCAGTTAACAATACATTTAGTATGACAATCACTGCTGCTAACTTTTCAAACTCTTTTAAATAGTAAGTTCTTACATTGAAATTTAGGCTGAATAAACAATTTTTCTTCCTCTGAAAACTTGTTCCTTGATGCCTCATATACTCACACATTATGTGCCTTCCCAACTGGGTACTTAAGAAGTGCCATAACTTATGAACATGGGAAGAACTATGTCAAATAAATAAATAAATACACTTTCTAAAACACCACTACTGCCTCAAGAAAGAAGACTTTTAGACATAGGAAAGACAAAGAAGTTTCTGAAATTCTTATGCATACAGAAGTTACCTTTTTTTCCAACAAAACAGAGGAGACAATCGAGCACTTTGCAGGCTGATCATAGAGGACATCCCATTCACTTCCCACCTCTCCTTGTCCCACTCATCCAATCCCATACATTTACTCCCTCCATTTCCCATTCCCAAACTCTGTCAAGAGTCCAACCTCTCCTTGAGCCAAGTCTTGTCAGCAGAAGTTAGCCCAACGTGCAGCCAGTTGGAGAACAGAATTTGATCCCTGAGTGGCCAGTTGTGATCACCTGTGTCCAAAACCCCACTGGAGCTGGTTGTCTCCTGGTGTACAAGGCCTCTGAGCTTGGGTGCACCTGAAGTACAGTCAAAGCTCCTCAGCTAGAAATATTAAAATCATGACGTATTTTCTCAAACAACAACAAACCTTCTACTGTTTTGTTAAATCACTATGCTGAGTAAAGAAGCAAGAAGCCATGAAAATCCAAAAGCCTGCAGAAAAATAACAGAAAAAGGTATCGCTACAGAAAGTGTAATGTTATGTACAATAAACAAGTCTCTGATGCTTTCTATGCACCTTTTTCACTCATTTTGGAAAAAGCAGGAAACAAGGAAAATAAAGGATGAAATCTCCACAAAACCAAGGCGTTCTCAAATACAGAAAATACCTTTCCCTCAAGTAATCTGTAGTTTATGAAGGTAAGTGATGTCTAATACTGACATACTGTATGGTATAACCGTTCTTGAGTGACTGATAAGGAAAGGGATTTCTGATGGATTAGCTAGGTATGCTGTGCCTTGATAGAATGAAAAGATAAAATGATAGATTATATAATGTAGGACACAGAAAGCACTGAGTGAGAAGAATTGCTAAGAAAAAGGTAACACAGAAAAGCATTTACACTTACACTGGTAGAACACCGAATTAAATTGTTTATGGGTTATTTCCATTTTTTTCTTTTTCAACACTCAAAAACATACTGTGTATTACCCTACCTTACACTGGTCTTTAGTCTTCAATAAATGCTGTCTTTTATATTAACATTTTTGCACAAAAAAAAAAAACTCAATAAATTAAAGGTTTTATGTTCATTCTACTTTATCAGATCATGACATGAAGACAATTTTTTTTTTTCCCCGGTATACTCTGGACATAGACTGCATTCATACAGCACCTCTCAAGCTCGGAGATCTCATCTATTTGCTCACTATAAGGTTTTTTGCAATATACAGCTCCTTTCCAGACAGCAGCATATATGTTCACTGAGAGATTCTGTTGACTATTGAAAACGCTGTGAACGCCTCTGTTCTCACAGCATACTCAGTGACGCATTACAGATGCCTTTGGAAACTGATACTACGATATTTCAAATGACAATCAGCAAAACATATATACAAACAAGCTATAGAAAGGAAAGAACATGGAGACAAAAGAGAGCTGTCGTTTAAATACGGACAGGTGTTAGAAAACTGATGTAAAGATTGGCAACAAGAACTATAAGGTGAAAAATAAAGAGAAAGGGAAGAAAGAAGAGGGAGCAGCCATCTAAAGAGACATTTTGTAATTTAAGTTTCTTAAAAAGCAGCAGACAAGCAGAGTTCCCCTTCTTGCTCTGAGCCCCACCACACCACTTTACTTACCACATCTATAACTGTGATTCTGTCTCTCCTTTTTGGTCTCTAGTCAGAGATCCTCTGATCCTCTTAGTTCTACTTTTTCTTATTCATCAGTGACCTCTTTCCAATATTTCCCAAAACTACAGGAATAGCATTTGCCAAGACATTGCTAACTTTCTTTTCCTTATATTGAATGGACCTTTTTCTTCATTTTCACTCTTTGATGCCTCCGCAGATTTCTGTATCATAGGTCTTCCCTTTCTCTTTTCTGGGATCATATGCACATCTACGAAAATCCTTTCACAATGATATGCTGTTAATTTCTCATAACTTTATTAGTTCCTTTTTGAAGATTTCCTTACTATATTTCACCTCCACCTTGACAGTATTTTTAAGGTCCTCTCCTATTCTTCTACAATTTGTCTCTCAGTACCTCAATCCACAAACTCATGAGAATTCCCCTTTGGCAGACTCTACATGTTCTCCATCCTCACAGTCCTGTCTCGTCATTAACACATCCTCCCCCACGCTAGCTAGTACGCTATCACAAGAACAGCTTTTACATTCTGCCTATTTTTTTCTGTGCTTTCTCACACTTAAAACATTTGGTATTGATCTAATTGCTACATGCCACAACCTCAGTGTTGAATTTGAATTTAGAAACTCAGAATGGCATACAAAAAAAGACTGCCATTTTGTCAAACATGAACATTATGCTGTTATTTATTTGAACAGCTAAGAAAAAGGAAGAAGTTGTTGTTCACAATTCTTCTGATTTTGACAACACTAAAATATTCTCAATAAATGAGGAATGATCCATAAGAAATAATATATTAATATGTCCTCAAAACACTAGAGAAATAATCATAATAGCCAAAATTCATTATTTTACTTTTCAGTTACTGAAGTCATTGTGCTCTGGTTCATATTCAGTATTTTTTATAATGACATTTGTAGAAATTACAAAATAAATCTGATTACTTAATTTTTGTAATTGAATATGCATATCCCACTACAAAGCAGCTGCATAGGCACAACAAGAGGATAAAGTAATAGACTATAATGAAGTGAAATCACAGGACAAGGGCATCCTATTTATTATATTATCTGTGATTTCCACAAATGTTTATCTGAATTTTAATTACAATATTGCTTCTTTTAATACACATAGCAAGGATATAAACTAATTGCATGTTTGTTTCTAACTCTGATTGCTTCCTATTAATCTGAGAAGAATTGCCGAGAATAGTCAAGGTCTACATTTGCTAACAAATTGTAAAATCAGCTTAAAAGGTCTGTGACTTTTTGAAATAAGCTTGGATCCTGTAACTTAGGAGCTTCATTCATCAGTGTCATGCTCCATGCAGGTACATATCTGTGTGAAAGTAGAAACAAATTTTCATATGATTTCATATAGTTATTTTTAAAAATGTCAAGTTCAGCACAGTATGAACACTGTCCTAGAATTTGCTCTCACTTACATAGGTAAGAATATCTGTGTTCACTTCCTCAGAAAATAACCACAAGGAGGGCTCCAAGGAAGAGGGGGGGGGGGGGGGGAAATGGCGGGCTGTCCACATTCGCAACTAATGCACTTATTTGTATGTACTAATTCACATGTATATATACACAAGTACTCAGAATTAAATGATTGCACATAAACACTATTGCATATAAAAACTACTGTACGGGTGTGTGGTCATCATTAACTGTTGCCATTTAATGGCCAAGACAATGCTAACTCTTACTTTTTATTTTATAAAGGTCATTGAACATATATACATACTCATATATGATGTTCAATAGACTTTCTACGGAATTTTATCTAAAAATTATTAACAAAAATGCTTTGAAACAGCTTAATTGCTACTAAAACCAAAGAAAACACACTCTTGGAAAAGGCTTAACAATCATAAAACAAATTAGCTTTTCCTCCCCCCACCAAAAAGGGAATTAGAGCTACTGTAGCATTCCTTAATTGATTGCAAATTTAAAAGGACCTCTGCATGGTTCTATTTTGTACTCAGAGTAGACAAAGAACGAGTAAACATTTATCCAAAACAAAAGAAAATGTTTCACATGAGAAGCAATCTACCACTAGTCGAGAAGGGATATATGTCCAAGGCACTCATTGTTTAATTTCTTAAATAATATTACGGCATTTATGCTTGTGAATTTGCCATGTCATATTAAAACGTGCATTTACCCAACAAGTGTTTTCAACAGGAATACAGAAGTAATGAGAAGAAATCAAAATAAAATCTAAGTAATAGAAAGTTATAATCAGGATATTTTTGGTGAACAAAAGTATCAGCTCCTTTCCTCCCTCCTCTTTTTAACATTTCTAGTTTGTTGATGAACCAACCGTGTTTGGCATAATTAACACTAAGATCTTCAGAACTCAATGACTGAAAATAATTGCTTCTCTCTTTTCTTTCCTGAGTACGCTGAAGCCCAACCTAAAGATTTAGAGCTGACTGGACAAATATAAAGGATGTCAGAAACAGTGACCGCTGACATGCCATTCAAGGCACATGGAAGAGAGTTCAGGCTTGAATGCCTCTAAACTGCTCATTGGTAAGATCAGCTATCAGTGAGACACAGTGTAAGTCAGCACAATTCACTGAGCCTGCTATGACCTTAAAATCATTGCTCCTGGGGCATGTTCATCCACCAATTAGTTTATACGCTCACTGGAAATCCATTGCTCAGTAAATGCACTGGTCTCTCATTCCACGGTGTTGATGAAGTGTGTGTGATGGCTTTCTCTTCACAACTTGACCCCTAAAGCTGACCCATCTGGAACCAAAGTATTCATGCCACTTGAGCACATCCTTGGTTATCACAGACTATGATATTTTCTTTAAAAAACACCATTACTCACATTTTCTCGTCTTAGTTAAAAATGCTCTGCAGCCAATAAATTAAAATAAATTTTTTAGAGGGAAGAAATTTAGTATGCAATATTTTGAAGTACATCTGTACAGGGTAATGAACTGATGTAAAGATGATTTCTGTTAAAACTGGTGTGAAAGGCATAAGCACCATTCTACTTGGAGTCAGTTTTTAAGCCCAAGATTAATTAATCCTAGTAGATTTCTTTTGCTATGAATACCATGACTTTTTAACGTAGCGTGTTTATAACAATCATCACAGCACAATAAGAGGGAAATGTTGCTTTGGAATTTAGAAAAAGACAGTAGAAAATATTTAAATATTACATGGTTAAAAGTACAGTGTATTTTGCCTGCTCCTTTCTGTTCAGAATCCTCTTACCTCACTCCAGGCTCCAAGTGCACTATATCCACCAAACCCCAAACTGAAAATTAACTAACACGTAACAAATAAATAAAAATTGTAAGCAAACTCCTTCACCAGATTCCCTCCACAACCTAGGATTGTTTAATTTTCCTATCGGTTCTATTAACGCTTATTAATATGGACAGTAAGAGCTCCTGCATAGTAGCAGCACCATGTAATAGAATGTGTTACTGTATGTTCTGCAGACAAGTAGTTAAAAAAAATGGTTATGAATATGTTTTGTCAAAAAGCAACTGTATTGACTTTTTTTTGAAAAAAATCAGCTTTTGATGAAATTTAGAAATAATTTTGCCCTCTATTCTGTGAAAGTAGATTTTTTTTTCAGTGGAAGTTATGGAAGTTAGAACGTCTTTTTCCTTCTACATTTCCCCTGCTTCTTTTAGTAACAACATGGAAAGAGGAAAGACAACACAAAACAAATCTGTATATACAAATTCTAAGTAAAACAAATCCAAAGATGTTATATTACTTATTTTGGAGAAATCAGAATGACTAGCAGTAAGACTTGTCAAGCAACCTGAACATAATCTTTCCTGCTCTTTTTAATGAGAATTTCAATTTAGCTGGATGTGGAACCTCTGCTATTCCAATACAGACAGTGTCACAAAGCTTAACAAAAATTATAACCTGATTTTAAAGACATATTAATAAAAATAGCAAAATTATTGAGTAAAAATAGATGAAAGATAAGCTACCTTGCTAAATTCCAGAAGCTAATTTTAAGCAGAATCAGCTATGAAAGGAAAAGTTTATAATAGCTCCTGTTCTTACTTAGATACATGACCGAAAAAACTGTAGAGTATGACAGTGAAACCTAAGAAAGACAGAATGGTCTCTTATCTAGAAATAGAGTCATAAAAAATGCAAAGGTAAAGATATAGCCAGAAAAATTCAGAATAGGAATAAGATGCTCATTTTAATTAAATATTTAACTATCGGAAATATTTATATGGAGAGCTAGTTGATTATCAATCTCTATGAGGCTTTAAATTAAATTTAGTTGTCTTTCTAAAAGCTGTATGCCAATGTATCAAAAAATACGCATTTAATATAGGATTTCCCAATGGCTCAAACTTCCAAATTACAGCAGTTGAGCTAGTTACCAATCATGCTAGTCAGTAACTGCATACCTCTTCACTCAGGAAAAAGTAAAACTTGATCACAGTATCACAACTTATCACAGGTACCTGATTATAATGGTTGTCAATGCTTTAAGTGGAGTTTTAGTCCTACACAGATCACAGAAATGTTGCCAAGAATGTAAGCCACTCAAGACCTCAACATATGGAGAAATGCAGAGCTGTAAATGTGGTCCTTCACTTCAACCGACACTGTCCTAAATAAAGGCTTACAAGTCCTCCAAGCACTGGGATAGAGGCCAAGAACGTTCGTGTTGTCTTGCTTCTAGATCCCTTCCTTCCCTCTCCTCCCTCTCCTGACCAGGCGCTCCTGTAAGACACAGGCTCTGCTCAAGCAAGCCACTACTTGTTGGGCACCTCCTTTGGGAAATCTATTTAACTTGCAGAAAATTAACCCAGCAGGAAAACTACCCACTTCTCTGCTGTGTGTGCAACTCGCACCAACCCACAGAGCAACATCAAAGACGGTGCAAGAGAGAAGAGCTGACTGCGCTGCTAGCAAAGGCAAAGGACTAGGAAGAAAGGATGAGCAGAAGCAGAGACTCAAAACTTTCAGCTCCAAATCTACTGAATCTGTCTACTGATTTTTTAATAAATATGGATGGAGCTTCATAGCTTTATTTAACTTGAGCTAACCATGGCCTTCTCTTAAAACAGGGTAGCCCTGTTCTTGCCCTCCCTTGGCCAGGAACCCAATATCTCACCCTTTCCTTTGCAACTGCTCAGTGAACTGATTCAGGCAAAAATTACCTGGACCCAAACCAGAATCACAGTAGCAACATGATCTAGCACTAATTGCATAGTCCCGTAATTACTATATCTGACACAAAGACGAAGGTGAAGTCATAAAATTGGGGAGGGAAGAAAGTGAACCCCCTGATTCAGTGGCAGGCTACAGCCACGTGAGATTTAGCATATAATGAACTCCTCCACACCTCCCTCTATACTTATATGCTATAGTATGCAAATTTAGTACTTAAGATTCATTTCTGTTTTCCAGCTATTTTAGGTCATGTCAATGTTTTGTTATTTTGTTTTCTTTTCTGTTCTCCACCTTCCTGTGTCTTTCATGGGCATGTGATTTCTTGTCCTTGGTCCCTCTTGATAGGTGACTGTCAAAAGCTGATTACTGCTATATACTGAAGAATCATTTCTCTTAAAATTAGCTTCTTCCATTGTTAAGGAACCAGGCAGCACGAATGCTTCATTTCAAGCTTGTGCAAGTTTTATCCTGAAAACTATGTGCTTCATTGTCCCAGGGAAATAGAGCTGTCTTTGGTTGTTACGAACAAGGGCAGGCTCAGGAGCACTGACACTTGACCCAGTGCAGATCTTGCAATTTAACAGGTTGACAAATGGGAAAACAATTTGTGAAAATAAATGCTAAAACTGCATCTGTTTCAGCAGGTTTCAAGTTCTAACCTATTTCTAATTATTAAAAATATTTAAAGATATTAATTCATCTCACTATGAACTATTCTTTTTTTTAGGCTAAGTTTTTCATATTAAAATTGCTTTTTTTTCTTTTTTTTTGCAATCATTCTTCTAAAGGAACAGAGTAGTATTACTTCTTCGATACTTTAAATCTTTTTTTTTTCTTCAATAAAAACTAGAAATTCAGAGGAAAGGTCTCAAATCATATACTTTTAACAGAGCTTTGATGCTTCCTATTCACATTAATTTGCACGTATACATAGTTTTAGATATACATAAAAAGAAAGTAGGAGCTAGACTCTCCAATAACTCGTGCACATTGAACCTCAAGTGTGGCAGATATCATCCAGCCCTATACCAGTACAGTATTTAAGTTTACCAAAATACTAAGCATTTCAGTTCTTGCAAGGCAGAGCTCTGAACAGAAAAAATATAACAAATTATATCAGAAGATCTACAACCTTCATTCTTAGTTTCTTATAAAACAGGACCTTCAACAGGGCTGGTAACACAAAACACGACAGAAAACAGGAGAATATGCTGAAATACAATCTATTTGTAGGCCGGAATTATAAGAGTTTTTAATTTAATACCAGCTAGGAAGTCATTGCTATAACAAAGAAATACAATTTTAAGATGCAGCAAAAATAAATCAGGAATAAAATAGGCCAATTGGTAGCAACAAGTAGGTTCCATTTTGATATGCAATGGAGCCTCACAATCAGCATATCTGGTCTGTATGGGGCAGTTATTAGCTGAGACTCCCCCCTAGAAGATGGTTTCTTTAACTAGGTTGCTAGAAGATACCTGCACAGCAAGCATATTTTTTAATAAAAATTTATAAGCATGCAACAGTGTCCAAACAATGAGGAAACTGCTATAATCAAATTATAACACCAGATATAATTTTATTGTGATGTTAACCTAATTTAATTGTATTAGGAAAATATATATATATATAGCCATATATAGCTTTTCAGCGAGTACCCTCCTGAATAACGGTACTCCTGATCCTTCAGAAATGAAACTGAACATCTGAACCAAGCATCTACCTGACATCAATGCTGTGTGGTTACTTCTTCTGCATTCAACAAACAAGTCATACTATCCTATGTTAGCTTAAACACTGTCTCTTTCTTTTAAACTTGTATATGCAATTCTACTGTGTAATACAAAGTTCACAAAGTAATAATTTTGTTGTCATTTGCATAATCTGTGCAGCTATACCAGAGATTGGCCATTATAAAATTGCTTCCTGGCAAATTCATTCTATGAATCTAAGACAATATTAACTGGAAAGCAAATACAGGCTCTAAGAACCAAAATGAACTGAAAGGCAGCAAGTTGCTTTGTTCACTGTCACAGCCAGCCTGCTCTGCATGAGCAACCTTTTATTCTTATCTGACCTCATTGTGAAGGTGATGTCTTTCAAGTGTGGTGACTAAACCTGTTAAACTACAAATCAAGAGATGTACAGAATTGTTACAGAAGTAATAAAGAGCAGTTTAATGTAAAACCTACAATTAAATTCCCAAACTAAGAACCTCGCTCCAGGAAAATGTTAAATTGCTCTTCTTCAATACTGCTGATTAACATAATCAGAAAGAGACAGCACCTACAAGCTTATACATATGCTATCATTTTAAGCGTTTCCTTCTCATATTTAGTTTATGAGAAAGTACTGAAAGCCAATATATTGTCATATCAAACCTGCACATTTTAAAGTTTCCTTTAGATTATATTTATTAAATTTGCATGATTTTACATTAAAGTCAAATTTTAAAGTCAAATTTTAGAAGGCTACAGTCTATATCCGTATAACTAATCCAACCTTCCAAACCGGAGTTTAACTGCTACATCAGATCTGGGATAACATCTGGAGTCTGAACAATTGCCAGTTGGATTAGTTTCACCAGAAAATTTCTGGGTAAGATTTCATGTTTCCTTTTGTAACAAAGAATTCTTAGTAGCTCTGGATCCAGTTACTGAGGGGAAAAAAATAAACAGAAAAGGCAATATAACAAAACACTTTGTAAAAAATCTCACATCACAGGTCATTAACAAACAAAAAGAATCAATGCTAAGCCAAAACCTACTAAATAAATCTTCAGAAGACAGTTACTGCAGGCTTCTTTTCTACCATGCCACAGACTTTCCAGAAGTCTCTGGACAATCTTGCTCAATGTCTCTGTAAATCTCAATCTGAACAATACGTTTTCCTGGAAAAGGGAAATGTTATTTTTATTCAACAAGATCTCCGATAGATCTTTAGCTTCCAGTCTTGGTCCTACATGGGAATTTTTGCAATTCAGCTAAAACTTGGAGATGCTGCCTTCATAAACAACAGCTCAAACATTGCCCTGAAGTGCTTATTTCGATGGCTTACCTCAAGTAACTGTTCCACTTCCTGTTTGTTCTCTAACTCCCATATAAATGAAAGCAACATAGTCATAAAATTAATGTTCTAATAGGCAAATCAAGATAAATACTTGCAAGAATTACAGAGCAGCTTCATCACGCTGCAAAAAAACAGCAAAGTATGAGAACAGTCCAATAGGTTAGATGAGTTGGTGAAGAAAATAAGGCAGTAATTTAGTGCATTTTTCCAAAGATATACGAGAGATTGGGAAGGGAGGCTCCTGTTCTTTTTCATCTGAGCTTTTTGCAAATTGCTCACTAAGAGTTTGTCAATTAAGAAGTTTCCCCAAAATAACTGTAATTATTTTATACTACTAAGCATTCTTATTGTACTTTAGCTTAATTCCAAACTGATTTTCTTACACAGTAATAATGTCAAGAGAAAAAAAATATTGTGGAATGATCATTGCATTTTCAATTAATAGCAGACTCAAAGAAATAAGCTCTAAACTTCTTAAAGAACAAAGAAGAACCAGAGCTGACAAAAGGAAGGAAGTGGGCTCCAATATTTTGGTGGTAATCACCTCTACTGTTCAAATTAAGCCTCAGATCAAACTGCAGGCACAATGGTTTTGAGCAGAGTGCACCTGACTGAAAAAGGAGCACAGGCTAAAATGACAGACTTGAGAAGTCTAAATTAGTTCATGCTTCCTAGCAGATGCCACTTACTAGAGGCATGATATTGCCAAAACAACCCAAGAGTAGTGTATACACAGCAGGAGGAGTCTGTGACATATCTAATTGACTTTACTAGCCTAGAAAATACCCTTACGGAAGACAGGGTACCCTCACACCCTTTTGAAAATACTGCAAAGGCTTCCATCTTACCTCTCAGAAGCAAAAACCATAACACTTTGTGCTGCCACCCCTCTGCTGAAGGGAAAGGGCCCCGATTTCCCGGTGCTTCAGCAGGTCCCAGGGGCAGAGCGCCCGGCCTGCCCTCGACGGTGCGGAGCACAAACCACCACTTCCACCAACAACTGCCCGAGGGGAACGTGGCTCATACAGCAGACGAGACGGCACTGGAGCAGGCCGGAGAACATGTGAACACACCAGAGCCTACAGGCTATTGGGGTGAATTTCCTTCTTAAACATTAAAAATCTCCCTAAGTCACAACATACAAATCCATACAAAAAAAAAAAAAATCCATAGACTTTACTAGGGATCAAAGAAGGCTTCGGTCCATAAATTAATATCGTTCTATGCACATCCTGTTTCGTTTTGTCCATGTAAAATTCACGTGGCTCTGTCTTAAAACTTATATTGAATCAATAATTTCTCCAAGACTACAATGAAATAAACCCATGCTAATATGCTTGAAAGTATAAATACTTAAGTCTTACAATAAATTTCCTAAAACTCTCATCCTGGACCAGAACATCCTTTTAATCCAGAATGACACTGTGACATTGAATTATGTGGGGTACTGCACCTACATCAGTGGGAAATATTTAATAATAGTAAATAAAATATTATAGGCTCTAGTGTTAGTTTTAAAATACTCTAAAATAAAAATGCAGCAAACTGAAATATTAAATGTCCCTTGAACCCTTTCTTAGACCATTAACTCTTCTAAAGTCATTTTAACTTTAAAAATATTAAGTGGCTTTGATAATGAATCCTTGCATTAGAGAGAATAATAAAACAGATTTTAGTATCTCTAATAAAAAATGATAGTGTACAGACATAACATAAAGCACATCTTATTCTTTTATTTTTAAGGAAGATACAACTGCACCAAGATAAAAGTATTATTTCCAAGTGTATTTATTGCTAGAATCAGAGTGTTTTAACTGGGATCTTGAATGACCACCTAAAGTTTGCTAAACACTAAATTTATAAATATTGCTGCCATATTTCAGAAAATGCGCATGATCTTTTGGCCTATATTTTGTAAAATCATTACAATTTTTGTTTTATGACTTCACTGCTGCCAACTTACTCATTTGAATATCTTTAAATAAATTTATAATTTCCCCTCCATTCCAAATCTGAGTTCTCCTGTACTGAAACCTTCCCATAAAAACTTACACAGTAAATCTCATTTAATGACACAGTATAGTCAACTCTGTATAAATGTAACTTTGCTATATCTCTTTTGCAGAACATGCAAGGTTTTGTTTTCAAGCCGAAAACAAACCAGGGATTGAAAAATTGCTCCTTTTTATCCCACAAACCTTTCTTTATTTTTAGAATTGTATCTCCTTATTTTACTGATTAAGCCTTCCCTTATTCCTGTTATTTTGCTGACTCAAAAAAAAAAAAAAAAGTATATTTATTTGGGGTAACAACATCACTGGTTATTAATTTCTAAACGTGTTCTCCCCGATTCTCATCAAATTGTGTAAGTATTGCTGAACGCGATCAGACTTCATTGCTATTACCAAAGGTGTGAGGGTGTTAGAGCCCCTAAATGTGGTTCTTTATTAGGCTTTCTATTCCAACATCTAAGAGCTCCAAAAAAACTTTCAGTTCTGACTGGACATTGGCCAGGACAATTCTAAGAGCAATCGCTAGAAAAAAAACAAACACACAGTCATGAATTCACTACAATCAAAAGGTTTTCAGATTTTCCAGACCCACAATTGCCCTCCCTCCCCTTTCCCATAGCTTCTCATTAACTGTCTTCCTATTGTCACTGTTCAAGATGACCTAAAATCAGCTGTAAAATCATTTTCTATTAAAAATATGAAAGCCACAGCTAGCTTCAGCGCTCAAAAACAAGGGGTCTACAGCTGTAAAGTGGTAACTGCTGTTGGCAGAATATGTCTCAGAGTGACCAACATACTTCAATAAAGATGGGATTTGGAATACACTAAGCTCACTTTATTACATTATGCTCTCAAAGTGCATCAAAGAGCAACATAATTTCTAAGCAGTGAATTATCATCACTGAGCCACAGTTAAGGACAAGAAATGTTGCTAACTTTTGCACAACGTGTGCCATTGCAAGTAAGCACTGCTTTTCCATTCTTCTAAAAATGCCATTTAAGGGTTTCAGCAGTTTTACTAAACCCAGGCTGTAAGTGCCATGCTTGAATCTATTTTTTTGGATGTATGCCCAACAATAAATGATCCACAATGATCTGAGGACAGCACTCTCATCCAAGAACTTAATCAGATTAATGATGTATTTGTTTTATAAAAAATGAATAACATTAATCTTGAGAATACCTAATTTACATATTAAATGGCTGAAGGGAACAAAAATACTAGTGGTTTTATAAAAGTAAGATTACAAAATTGACTATTGCCTTGGAAATCTTTTAGTAAATTGCAGAGATGCAAAATAATAAATAAGTGTTCATTAGCAGTGTTTATGTAAATTCATGAGACAATGTTCAGTTGTTCCAAAGACTTAATGATGTTTACATTTACAAAAACGTCGATATCATAATATAACAATGGCAATAACATCAAACATCCCTATAGAACTTGGCAGTTCATTTGTCCTAAAGAAATACATTTAATACTTTAAATGTTACTGTACACTTGAGAATGTTCAAGGGAGTGCTGAGAAAGAGTGCTATAGAAGTAGCAATTAAATGGTTTGTACTGGGCTTAGCTCGATATTATGTAAATAGACGGATCTAATGGAATGAGTTAAACCACACAAAACATGGCTAAGGAAAAAAAGTCATAGTCAATATTCTTATTAATCTCTTCCACTTACAGATATTTGGTTTTTCCCTATGACCTTCACTACTTCATAAATTTTAGTTATTAACTATATTTTTCCAGAAATAGAAAAATAGCTTCCATTAGATAGATTTGCTTAAAAACAAATGAGTTGCTTTCACTGGAGAATATGCTTAATTAGCGCAAAATATAACATTTTTATTTTGTGACAACAAGATCAAGTAACTCTTCAAAACCAATACTGGTACAGTCAGTTCATTTCTGAATCCCAAAGGATTAAGTTCTGCACATACGAAAACAAACAAACAAAAAACAACAACAAAAAAAAGTGAGCGGTAGACGGAACAGCAAAGATCCAAGTTGGCACTTGCCATCTGGCATGGTAACTCTAGTGTCTACCCTCATAAAACAATTAAATATTATGCCCAATTCCACAGACGTTATTCCGAAGAAATTCCTACTGTCCTCACCCTAGAAATATTTCCATTAGATATGGCAGATTTTTACCTGGGGAAATAAAGTTTTGGAGATGAAGCAAGAGGAACCATAAACATAGCTTTTACTCAGGACACCTCTGGAGGCATTAGCGGGCTAGGAAAAGGGCATAATAAATTTGTACCAGTCTCAGCAGCCTACTACAAGCAGGACGCAGACTGCAAACCCCTCTGTTGCACCCTAGTTTCTATGTGTAACATAGAAACATAACATCATAACATTTGCATATGTTTGACAGATAATGTGTTTGTCAGTAGACACTCTTAGCCTAGTAAACGTTTTTATCATAAGATGATAAAAACTTTTATTTTCTAACTTAATACTGCCTCAGTGTTGTCCACAGAGCTATTCGATAATATGCATAGAAAGAAACCATGGCAATTAAAAATTATAATAAACAGTCTTCCCAGTTAATATTTCTCAAAATTCATTGTAGTGTTTTTGCAACATAGCCCTTTGATACAGCCACCACTACAATTAAGGCAACACACAGTGACCTTATACAACTTCAGCTTCCACCTCACCCCTCCTTAGGTAATATCCTACTAGATTTAGTGTAGGTGCTGGAAATATCACTATGCCTCCCGCACTGCAATACTTCATGTTTTGGGCCTAACTTGTAGAAGTTTGATAGCAGGGAGTCCCGTGTACGGCAGGAGGCTACCGATTGCCCTGTACCAGTCAGGCCAGGACCAGATGGGTCCAACACAGATGGAAGCACCCATGCTCCAAAACTGCAGCTGATAGAAGGAAGAAGCCCACAGCATCTCTGCTTCAGCTTACTTAAGTAAGAGTGGCAGCTGCTGGGGGAGGAGAAAGGAAGGAGACATGAAAGGACACATTGTTGGTGACCCAGTCAGAGACATGATCTTGGAAGGAAGCACTTCATGACAGAGTAGGTACATCGCCTGAAGGGACTGTGGCCCACAGTAAGCCACGCCACAGCAGGCATGCTCCCACAGTTGTGGAAATTTTTATGAAAGCTATTAAAACTTAGCTTGCAAATTGAGATGAAGGACATAGACGTCATGTCCAGCAGCCAGTGGTAAACACGCTTCTCTTCTTGTTGATATGGCCTTCATATGGTTCACTTGTTTACTTGTGCATATTAACAGGACTCTAGTGAAAAGCACTGAACTAAAAACATTAACTCATGATGACAGGTAAGTGTTCTGCTGCAATGCGACTGCAACGTGAACTACTCCTGAGGATATGCATCCATGTTTCTAACTTCGATTTTCAGAAAAATTTGCAATATTCTAAAGACACAATCATTCATATGTTTCCTATGTGGAACCAGCATTAAAGTAATAAATAGCACATACATGTGCATATTCTATTATTTTGATTAGATTAATAATAAATAGTGTTTTCTTCAGAGCAAAGAAATATTTGCTAGAAATTTGGAGGAGGAAAAAAAATATATCCATTTTCTTCCTGGTAGGTTCATGCCATTTTACAACACTCTACTACCAGGCTTTAGGGTGCTGTTCAAATTAACCATAACTTGAATAGAAATTCATTCTTTTTCTTTGCTGAATGAATGTCATTATTTAGCTGTGGGTTATAAGTACAGTTATGTTTCCAATAATTTTATTTCTATCTATAACAACTCAGAAATAGGAATATTACTTATGTTCCATTTCATAATTCTGAAAGTATTTTGACCCTACATAGAAATTTTAAGACCCTTTCTGAATAGGACCTCCTATTCACATAATGATTTTTTTCTATATTATTTTATTAATATAAATACACTTCACCTAGTGAAAGGAGGTCTTACATTATATACAAGAGGCATCTGACTATATTGTGATAACTTAAAATAGAGTCTTTTGACTATGAAACTTATTTTTTCTACATAAGTGGATACAAACTACCTGGGCAATGAAAAACATCATCATCTTTTAAAAATGACCTTCTGGCGATATTTAAATAAAAAAGCATTACATAAATATTTTCAGATCCAGGTACGATAGCTACAAAAACAAGCCTGAGCACCACAGCAGCAAAACAGATCATCATGTTTCACAGGACCTAGAGTTAAGTCCTGGGCTAGTACTTCGTCAGAAAATTGAGCCCTGTCATTTGACATTTTGTGCCTTTAGCATCTCCGTTACCTCCAGTGGCCTCAGAAGAGCATGAACCTGGTGGCAGCCTTACAATTCCTGCAATAGCAGCTGCAGTTCACAGCACCTTGGGACAACTTTTTCAAGATGAAGTATCTTTTAGCAATCTGCCCTCCATTTTGTCTCCAAAGTAGTTCCTATCACAGACTGCTGATTGAGCCATACTAACATCCTGAAGAATAAAGTAACTTTGCAATTGGGAGATTAAATGTGTCGTTGAAAAATGACATCTCCTTAAGAGTATCACTGAAGTTCATTAACTGCGATCAAGCAGCGCAATTCTCCTCCTGCCATGAGCTGGGCAGTCCCACCTTCCCGCTAGTCTTGGCTCTTCTGAAGAGGCTCCCTGAACAGCCTCACTGCGGGATGAGACAAGCACAAGTACTAATGAGAATATGAAATATTCAGCTGAGAAAAGATAGCAAAGGCCTATACATGGGCAGTGTTGCTGAAAGTGTTAGTTGTGCCACCCCGCTTGCTGTGAACTCTTAGTCCTGCCTCTTTGGTGCCTCTTTGTTTGCTGCTTGCATTCGCCAACTCCCCGAGTGTAAATGAGAGTCCTAGGGGGCAGGACTGGAAAACGCAGCCTTTTCTTTAGCAGCTGAACTAATTTAAATAGGCTTAAACATTCATGAAATCAGACTCCAACTACCATGGAGATCCATCCCTTTCCACCATCACTGTTTTGAAGCTGGGATACTGAGGCCTACGAAGCCAGACGTATTAACAAGCCGCATCATAGGTGTTTGCTCTCAGGACAGAAAGAAAAGCCTCAAAAAAAAAGCACAAAGTGTTATGTACAATAAAAAGACTTTGCTTTGAACATTATGGGAAGTAAAGAAATACATTTAGACAAAAAGGTGTTTGAAGATACTGCTAAAATCACTTTTCAAAACTATCTCTAGGTCAACAACAGAGGACTGTCTAAACGTAAATGGTTTAGGACTGTTTTCCACTTCTCACAAATGAGATACACTGCACATGCACTTGCCTGCTGAGAGAAGTCGGTTCACAGAGTATATTAACTAGAAATTCCTCTTTAAAGAACGAGCTTAAATATTTCTTTCTAATCCAAAAGGGAACAATACGCTTACTCTGACCAAACACGTTATTGTCAATTAGAGAAGCATGATAAATGTTTTCCTAAAGTGAATATTTTGTGTCTTGATGCATTTATGATCTACAGCATTATTTTAAATTCATAAAAATCTAAACGTGCAAATGATTTAAGTAGAAGCTGTGATAAAGTAGCCCTTAGAATACACGACTGCATCAACAGCAACCCCTTTTAATTGAAGCATCATTTAAAAGTGTCAATAACACTTCTACCACTAGTTGCAAACCCTCACTTATTTAACGTTACAACTTAATTTCTCGTTCTAATCTCATCTAACTTACCCTTATTTCCTTGCTCTGGATATGTACATTTGCCACCCAGTGAGTTTCCCAGCTTCCCCCCCCCCCCGCCCCCACAAGGAGTTACTCACTTTTAACAGTAAAACCAAACTATTTGAGGGGAATAAGCTCCCTGTAAACCCAACACAGAATAAAGAGCTCTTATTTATCGAGCATTTTGTGCCTTGAATTGAAGCATTATTGCAAAGAGCGAGCAATAAACAAAAACACCTCAGGGGCCTGGGAGGAGCAATGTAACCAATTACATTTAATTAAATCAAAGGATGGGAGCCCTAGGGTTGAATGAGCTGAAGAACAAATTTGCATTAACACCTAGCAGCCAAACAAGTAGTTCTTGGTTTAGCATGCAACTACAATTGTTGCCATCTATTCTCTGCACTGAAGGGGGGCCATTAGCTAAATTCTTCGGAATTGTTTGTCCACTGATGAGGGGCTGCCTTCCCAACGTTTCACTTCCCCACACATGACAATCACCTACTAAAATAAACAGCTCCTTCTGCAACCTAACAAACAAACATTGGTAGAGGAGGGACGAGTTTGCAAGTCTGTGACACCTTTGTTCCGGGCCAACAAAGGGGACAATGGCAGGACTCACACACCTGAGAAAAGCAGGGCCCGGAGAGGAGCCCTCGGAGGGAGGGGGCAAGAATTAAAGTTAATCTGACCACAGCGAATTCTATAAATTGAAACACCCAGGATAATGATTACCTAGAGCACTTCAAGAATGGATGCAAACATAGAGCTTGGGCTATAATGAGAAGACCTCCTAACACCAAACTAATTAGCGGAGCGCTGCATCGCAGGCATTCCTGTTCGCGGCCGGGGGGCCTGGAGGAGGCGGCGGGTTGAGAAGAGCCGGGCAGGGAAATGGAGAGCGAGAAGTATGGAAATAACAGAGCACTAGCAGCACGCGCGAAACAGAAATCATGAAAAGCAAACACGTAGAGAGTCCACAGGCCTGAATTTTCTAAACCATGATTCTGTGAGGGGAAGGAGTGGAAAAAAACTAAAAATGGTTATAAAATATTCTTCCCTCAATATCCATTACATGTTCATACTAAAAGAGGCTTTACATGTAAAAGAGGTGATTTTTTGAAGGCATCTATGAGGCATTTGGTAGAGTAGTAATGGCCAGAATTCCTATTATTGTAAAGACATATTTTCACAGACTTGTAAATATAGTAATTTCAACTACAGATTTAAACTTGTACTTGGGACTTGATTGTCCCATACATCATCCCAGACACAAAGTATACCTCTTCCTCACAGCATAAGTTAGTTTATCCATTTTAGGTTTATACAACAAATGAAAAGGAATGTAATGGTTTCAAAACACTTTGCCCTAAACATTCAGCTAAAAGGTTGAATTATTAAAAGAATTTTTAGGCAATCAGTGTCCATTGTGCCTTACAAGTGCAACAGCCAAGATTCTCATTTTGAAAAATACCGAACATTTTCTTAGCTCCTGCGCCTTGAATATTAAGGTGGGAAGTAGAAAGAACAATAAAAAAAAAAAAAAAATTGTAGAGGTCATTCCTATCTTGACCTATTAATTTTCTTGCTTGGAAAAAATTAAACTGTGGTTTTACTCTGCAAAGTGACTAAATAAAAAAAAATGTAATTTTATTCCACATTACCATGCAAACTTGCTGCCTGTATTTACTCATAGCTACATTTGCTTCTCATAATGGCAAATAAAAACATGTTTTTACTGCCCTTTTATACTTTGAAAAGCTAACACAGATCTAAATAGCTTGCCTTTAAGGAGATAAGAATTCAGCTGAAGTTTACATCTTGTGAACTGAGGGAGGACCAAGGCTAAAGTTAATCTGAAAACTGGGTATTCCAGAAGAAACATCTATTCAAGATGTGCTTTCAGTTTAAACCTAATTAAGTCTAACCAATTCAGCAACTGACGTAAGTGGTCCCTCCCTCTTCTGGACATATCCTGCCACCTTCTTTGTGTCAGATCTCATGATAAAATGAGGCTCTGTGGAGCTTTAGATCCATTTGTTGTCTGATAAGAAAGGAGAAAAAAAAAAAAAAAAACACCTCACACACACATTACAAGGGGGTCTAGGTTTCCTATTAGTTGAACTATGTGATCCACCGTTTTCAGTGGGGAAAGAGAGCAAAAGGTAGGGAGTGAAACGAGGTGAAACAGGATGACTTCCTTTGAGCAGCAGCTAGTTGCTAGGTCAGCCTATGGTATGGCTAAACAATACCAGTAAGTATCTAGCTTACCACTTACAAACACCTTAACTTAGACATGTTTCTCAACAGATCAGGGGTCAATCACCTCAAAGCAAAAGGTAATTGAGTAGGCAAGAGCTAATATGTCAGGGAGGTTGTTTTTTTTTGTTTTGTTTGAGAGTCTGCTTAGCTAACAGATTTTAAAAGGATGCCCAAGACAAAGCACACACTCTTATTTTCGCAAGTATAGTCCTAAACTCAATTAATCTATACCCACACCACCTAAATCCACACCACATAAAAATGTTCTTCCTCAAAAATAAGCATATCGCTGCACCTTTACAGATAAGCTGCTCCTGATGTCACTGTTACTGCCCTCTCCTCCTCAAGATAGCTACAAGACCAGGTACCTTCCCAACTTTTGGCCATCAGCTCTGCTACAACAGTAACTTTTTTTTCCCCTCCTTCTTCAAAGCCTGTTGTTGACACATCAGTGAGAACGAATACAGTTAAATTTGAGGTGAGCCACTTAAGAAAAAGGTTTACTAGTACATTTTGTAACTGTGTCTCAACTGAATTTATAAATGAGACCACACCTTACTGAGAACCTGTGAGGTTACAAGCCAGTCCTGGTGGTTAAGAAATTTCACTGCAAACTGAACTACTGCAGTCATCCCGTATCACTCTGTTGAATCTTGGGATTTATCTACCCATGGAAAATATACTGCAAAATGCAGCCTCCTTGCACACAAATGACACTAAACACACGCCTTTTGGTGCATTTGGTGTGGTTACTTTATGGGAAAGGTGCAAGCAGATCCACCCAAAATGTCAAACTACTCCCCCTCAAAAGGGAGTCACACAAGCGTAGCTAAAGCCATTTCATGGCATAAGGACTACTGTGCTTTCTCCAAGCCAACAGGTCTGCTCAGGAAAAAGGACAGCAGTTCTCATTCTTCACAGGTTCCCCCAACAGGAACAGGCTCTTCCAGACCAGATGAATGATAGCAGGACAACAAAAACAGATAGAAACACAGCAGAAAGGGTATATCAAGTAGTTACAAGTATAAGAAAAGATGGAAAGAAGAAACTCATACAATTTATGATCTGAATTAAAGTGCTAGAACAAACCTTAAATATGACACACCGGACTATGCTGCCATGTTAACCACACAACAGAAGTCCTTAGAGGGCTCAAACCAATGTTTAGACACAGAACACACTCACACCAACTACCTTTTTAACTACTTACTTTCTCACAAGATCTAGGAGTAGCCACATTGTGAAATAACATTGGAGTGGTTGTTACCTGCCAATGTGCTGCAGGTACAAATAGTAACCCAAACCCCTCCATATGATAGCAGCACAATTGCACAGAAATTTAAGATTTTGCATTAGTCCAGATGCAAGCAAGAAAAAAGGAAGTCAAGGCTGTTTCCAAACAATTTCTAACTAATCCTGAGGATCTGCACTAAAAGATATTTCCTGAAATAGACAAATTTGAAGCATACACTTTAAGCCTGTCAGATTAGTTTTATGATTTTAAGTGTTACTCTCTTTTTTTTCTGCTTTGGACATATATTACTTGAGTGTGCTTTAGCACTAGTGTATTCAAAATACTTTCTCTTGTAAGCATAAAATATTGAGTGGGTAGAATATAGCTTTTTTCTTCTGTTTGAGGTCAACATACTTCTAATTTCCAACAACATAACATTCTGTGCTTTCCTTCTCTAAACCTCATCCATTCCATATTACTTTCAGATCTGTTTTGCTTAAATATTCTTCAAAAAAACCATAATTTCAATTTGAATTCATTATGTCCTTTTTGTTATGCTTCTGTCTGTCTCAGTGGAAAACTGAAATGTGCTGCCTAATTACATGTTTGCTTTTATCATTCCAATTAATTGATCTCTGTGTTCCTTAAACAAGATTCATAAGATTCATCTTACATGAGGTAGGACTCAATAATCCCAAATTCTACTGTGCAATATATAGGTGAAATGGATAACTTTAAAATTTTCCACATTAAACCACTTTGAACTTTTATTCCACTGTATCTAACACTAAATATTTGATGTTACACTCTTAATGTGCTTAAGCCTGAAAAAAAAAAAATCAAAATAATACATGCATCTTGAGCTAAGTGAAGAAAAATCTTCTATGTCTTTACACATGGTAAATGATAGTAAATGGTGATAAAATAATCCAAAGCACTTTAACTAAAAACCATCCATTTAAAAAGATGTTAATTAACCCTGCAGGGTACATGCAGGATTTGAAATGAGTCCAAACAATGTCCAGCTTAATGCTAAGAACTTATAAAACGAGCTATCAGGGCCTATTAGTGCATTGCAATGGCTTAGATACTTGAAGAAGTGACCCTAAAATCTCTGTTCTGACCCAACTTTCAGAAATGGGGCAGAAGATTGACCTTCACACAATATAATCAGGAAAGGATCTAAAAAATGTATCTCTCTGTTATGTGAAACCACAGTTTTATTTACTCAGGCATGTTCACTTTGGAGTTAAGGTCCACTCAAGCATCATTTCAGGGTTAAAGGTTATAGTATAAAGCCATTATGTTTTCAACCAGAGTAGCATGCTACCATTTGTCTTGCAGTAATATCACAATCAGATGTTACCTTTTAGTTTGGCCTAGCAGGGAGTTTAAGAGCATGGAATACACATTATAAAATAGATTGCTACTTCCTACAGATAGAACTAAAATTAAACTTCAAGCCAGTGTGTATTCTGTCTATGCTATTATTTACAGACATACATAAGAAAAGGTTCATGATCTGTGATCCTGTACACGTCTAAGTACGCTGATTCTATGTCAATATTTAAACTATAAATAGACACAAAAAATTAAATCTATTCTTAAGTTTCACAGTTTGGTCACTGTTCATTTCAGAAAAAAAAAATACTTTTTAAAGTAAATATTTCGTAAGAGATTTAGGGACAATAAGGATTTAAATTTTTTTCAACACCCGTTTGAAGTTCCTTGCTATTGTTTACCTAATATTGATTACATACCTATACTAAATAAAGAACATTTGATCAAAAGATTAAAAAAATTAAGGCTCTGTGCAGCAACAAAATCTAGGTTTGATCACAGAAGAAGCAGCAAGACTTTACTCTCAACAGCAAACTAAAAGATTGTTAAGCCCATCATATTTATGCTAGATAAAATAAATTAGAAAATACTTACAGGACCAGGAATACAGAGAGCATGTTCTAATAAAAAGGGCTTTCTATCCTTACATTTCAAGACTTTTGGAGAGACAGCATAGGCGGTACTTACTCATCTACTTTCCCAAGTGCAATATATGATTCCTGCATGCCTTGAGGTTAGCTAAGTCTTGAGGAAAATAGATACATAAGATTTTTTTTCTTATATAAATAGTTAGATTTTTTTCTTATACAAATAGTTAGATTTTTTTTCTTACAGGAAAAAAATCAAAATTTAGAAAGAGAGCAACAATTTTTTAAACAACAGGTACAAACAAGAGATGTTTCCTAAAACAATGCATTCTTGATTTTCTGTATTCTTTGGATTGACATAGGGACATTCAAATCTACCACCAACCGCTGTATTATTGTATGCAATTCAACCAACATAAACTAGTAATTTCTATCAAAACATAAATATATATTTTAAAACACAATAGCATTATGAATCATGGTACGATTCGGAGTGTAAAGGTGAGACATATGCAGAAGCAGAATGCTTTCAGAAGAAGTTATTCCCAGCTACACTTCCTAAAACACATTCCAGTTTTGTCTAGGCAAGAACGACTTCAAGACATGAAAAATCCTTGGTTTTGTGATTTGAAGCCTGTATGCACAACCATAATAGTAAAAATTTCCACACAAAATGGCAAGAATTTCCATTAAAAGTCAGTGTTGCCAAGTAAAATATTTGAGTTAGGAAACACCAGTTTACATTTCTAAACATTCTACTAATGTTTCTAAACATTAGTTCAGAAATGTCAATACAACCTTAGCTGTCCAGTACGCATGTCTGATGATACAGTGCATAATTAATACTGTCACTTGCTATTCTTCGCATAGGACCATTACTTCCTCCTCTCTACAGGACTGAACACTAGTGTTCAATTAATGATAACATTTTAGCCTTCAGCTAAATGTTACCCCATCGCTCATTTTCCAAATTTTCCTTTTAACAGAGCAGGCCTCCCCAGTATTTAGCCTGAAAGATGCATGCAGGCTATCAGAAGAGCTCAGTGCCTGCTTTTCAGCATCTCACTGTCTTTGACACTCACCAACAGAGCAATCCTGCCAACCTACAGTCCTCGCTGACCCTATGTCTTAATCACATAACATTGTTTTTCCCCAGGAAAGTTGGAAGCAAACTGTTCTTTAGATGAGGCCTTGAGACACAGAAAGAAAAAAAAAATCCACTTTTTTTTGTGTTTTGTTTATCCCCAGTGTTTCAAACACCCAAAACACCTGGGCCACTTTATATCACTGTTTCAGTTGCTGAAATCACAGTTTCAGCTACCATCAGCTTTTGCAGATGAGAAGAGACTTTCAGAAAAATATAACTAACCCATCATCTCAAAGAATAAGAACTTGCCAGTAACTGCAAAGCCCTCATTTACATAGCCAGCTCTAAAATAATAATGTTGTATAGCATTTTGAGCCATGGACTCAAAGTTAACATCCTTCTTAACAAACTTTTGTGTGCAATTTCTAAGTTAAAAAAATAAACAACAGAAATTTCATCACCTGAAATACCAAGGCCTACAGAGGTCATTAGCAGGACTGCAACTTTCAGATCACTTTAGTCTTCTCATGCCTGTGCTAACAGAGAACCTGAACATGGGAGTGTTGTTTAAGGCAGCAAGAAGCAGCAATTCAAAAGACTGAAGATGTACATCACCTGTGAGTTCACAGGCAGCTGATGAACAAAGATCCTTGGAAATGTGGTTTTGCACAAGAATTTTTCTCTTAGAATATCAGGTACTATGTGTTATGTTGTTTACTTCATGTTCTCCAAAATTTGAATTCCCACTAAAAAAGAATGAAATTTCCAACTAATTTCAATGCCAGGTTTCAATTAGCATGTTCCTTATTATTCAGCACTGAAAGCATTTGAGTAGTCACCAGATTCTCACCTCATTCAGATTAAAATCATTTTTTCTTGGATTTTATCAATTTTAAAGAGAAGACAATGTTTTTTATTCATTTGACAAGCCCTGACGAAGACAATGAGACTCTCTGCATTACTAAGGCAAGTCAAATTTGACTTGTAATAAAAACAATTGAAAAAATATGACAGTAATGCCAAAGCTGACAGTGCTTTCAAATATTTGGGGAAAGATGGCACATTGGAGTTCTAGTTTCTTCATGGTACAATATTTACATCATCAGTAAGATGCTGTTTCAGACAAGGTCAGAGTACTAAACTGCCAGGTGAAAGAAATCTTCATGAAAATCTCTAATTAAAAAAAAAAAAAAAAGAACCTTAAAAATGTTGATTTCCTAGTTTTACCTTCTTATGAAAACATAGCATTCACCACTTAAAACTGATTTACTTAAAAGCACAGAATAATTTCTTCTGAGCAATATACGCATATTTCTCATTTTGTTTACAGAATAAAGCATTTTGCAGTTACACATCAAATTGCCATTTGTATATGCTCAGATTCATAAAAGGACCTCAAAGGATATAACTGGGCTCATCATTTTGATGATTTTCCCTGTTTGATTCTGGTTCACCTTCACAGAATTACCTGGTAAAACATCCTCCGTTCTTGTTAGCATGTCACTTACCCAGCAAATGATCAAACGTGCACCTGTGCACGCACTTTAGTACCAAACATTTACCGCATCATTTTCAGGACAGCATAAAAAAAGAATCCTCGGAAGAAAATACCATACTAACTGTGAGAAAGTACATATTTAAAAGAATGGGAATCAATATCCCTGTGCACCAATTCATAGCACAGTATATGCATCAAAACAATCTAGATGATTTTGGACAAATGAAAGCAGTTTGTGACAAATTCTCTATCAGCTAAGTAAATATTTGGAATTCAGTATTATAGATGTTAATTACTATTACCATTACATTTTCTTAGCAAAGGAAAATGAGTTGTTGCAAGTTTTGGACATGCACACAGGAGACACACAACTGGCTGCTCTATTATGCAAAGATTTTTATTGCAAAGCATTTCATCAGTTAAAAGAAAGACTATGTATCTGTCATTATTATGTTGGCCCTACCATCTTTTGAGGACCTACACAGCATTAAAAGACATTGGAGAATATTGCCTTTTCATACTACATTTAAATGTAATTAACTTTTACAATGTTTATATTATCAACTTTTATACAAAGTAAAACATCAATTTCTTCATTAGCAAAGCATCTCAGATAAAATTCTTGCAGAGTGTGCCTACACACAGCAAAGAGTAATTAAATAGATGCGTGCATTTGTTTCTAAACATTCATAAACTCTTTAGCTTGATAGGTATTTATCAGTTTCCTTACCAAAAAAAAAAAAAAAAAAAAACAATATAAGCTGCTCTTATATCAAAACCTATACACCAATCAAGAAAATCACGAATGTTTTACCACATATAAAGTAAGCACAAGCATCAGCTGGCACCATTGGACCAAAGGATTTTTAAGTTATTTCAGATATTATTAATCAACTAAAACAGATGCAGCAAAATCTGTCCCTGTTAACATTGTTCCTCCATACATTCCTAGAAAGATTTGGTTTATATATAAATATATATCTCAAAGTAATTGTTTATTATTATTATTATTATTTGACTTTTTATTCACAGGTATGTCTTTGAAAGCAAAGCCTACTATCTCAATTGGCAAAGATAGAAAAAAAAATACAGTTCTTACACACTGATGGCTCCCTGTTGCTTAGTAAGTAACTACAGTGAGAAGCATAGTTGAACGCTTTTTCTTCACAAGGAACTAAGAGTGGCTAAACTTTAAAGAGAAAATATTGTATGATTTAAAAATTAGATTCTGTTTAGAGACTAAGAGAAAATTCATCAAATGAGTTCTTAGTATAATAATGAACCTGTGCATCTGGCAAAGCTCATTTTTAGCAGTCTCTAATCACATTGCTTTGGGAATGTAAAATTAAATAATGAATAAATCTATGATACCCCCCAATTGCCACAATTTCAAAATGGTAACACAGACACAGTAAAGATAAGGGCCTTCTATACAAGTTCCTCAGTCATGTTTTATTCTATTACAAATATATTCCATGGAAATAGGTTTTAGCCTAGCAGAATTTGTGCTAAAGCTGTAAAATTACTTAAGATTGCACAAAACAATTTTAGGCACCTGAATAGGTAAACTTAGCTAAGCTAGTAGGTAGAGTTAAGCAAATATACCAAAGTATGTTTAATGTTTTTCACTTCTTAAGGCATATTTACATGCATTTTAAATATATATATATATATTATATTAAAATATATATATATATAAATATTTTTTTTGTACATTTGCTTACATCTATAAATTGATTACCCAAAAACATTCAATAATCTTGTCTTTTCTGTTACTGTCCAAATGGAGATCCAGATAATGATGCCATAGAAAGCTCTTAGCTCGTTCCCTCTGCTAAGTAAGGTGCGCTGGCCTCACCCTCTTTCACGAAACAATCTGTTGAGTGTTGTAACCTGTTTGAATCACAAAATCTGCAGCTGCCACCTGGGAGGTTAAAAACAGGGGAAAACAAACAAACAAACAAAATCAAAAAACGCATCACAGTTAGTACTTCTCTAGTTTTTGATGGACACAGTTTGAGAACCTAAAGCAAAGAGGGGAATTTAAGACTGTGAATACATCAGATTAGGAACTTAAACTCCAAAAATAAGCCGAGTTAATCACACCCAATTCTTTCCAGAATTGCTTCCCACTTGATGGGCCACCTGTGGTAAATTCCAGTCCACACCATCATGTGGGCAGAAGTGCCTCCTTATCTAAGGTAGGATGCAATTTTATTGGCACAGCATTTGAAGTTACGTTCAGCAATGCCCAAGTCTGTCTTCTATAACAGTTCTAACAATTTTATTTTAGTAACCAGAAAGGTTGACATTTAAAATGAGCAGATGCTCCCGAAAATGGAGTACTGCACAATGTAAGCAGCAGCGTAAGATAAACCCGCAACATAGGGTTAAGATGTCAAAAAATGGATCAGAAGTCAGGTCTTCTAGCAGCCTTCAGCATGCCATCACTTTAAAGTTTTCTTTGTAGTGTCTCCCATTTCTATCCCACAACCTGCCCTATAACAAAATCCCCAGAGTTGAGAGGATGGACAAAGAGATACCCTACCTGTAAAATGGATCTAAAAGATATTTATTTCACAGAGGTAATGCATAGAGATTAGATAATATGAAGAGAGTGCTGTTGGGGGTATATTACAGTATGCATTCTTCTTCTGACTTGACAGAAAACACACACTTAGACGATACAGCAAACATCGCCTTAAGCCTTGCAGTGGGAATAAATCTACAGAGAAACCTAACAAATCAAATGAAATATTATCCAGGATAATGAAAACCACATTTAAATTAGTAAATTTACTTCACAAGGACATGTCACAGTTTAACAATGAAACATCAATGGGCAAGAACTTAAGCACTGAAAGTAATAGACTCACGTTATTTTATCTCCAGTGTGTATCATGACTACGACTTGCACAGTTCCCTCCTCAAATGCTAACAGCACAAACCTATTCAAGTACTCCCAAATTAAAAATAATAATAATAATAATAATAATAAAGTATTATCTATCTCCTTCATACTTAGGAATGCTGGGAGATGAGGAAAACATGATATTAGCTCCTTGGAGACTCAGTTCTGTCCTGTTCACTGTTATCAGTGAAAGTGAGTGACAATTTTTGCTAGGAACATGTCACTAAACCACTAATCACCTCAATGGAGCTGAAGCCCTCCTTCAAGACCAGAACACAGGACACCACAGAGCTATTGAGGTTAAACCATCCAAAGATGCTTAGACAGGGTAAGTCTGGACTGCCACTGCTTGAAACGACGCTTTCAGGAAGCAAATGCGGTTGGAAACAAGGAAACCTGCAGGTGACTTTTAATGCTGAGTAACAAATTCTCTAATACCAATTCATTCAATTCATTCCTCCCCAATCTTCACAAACTTGAAACAGAATCATGTTTTTCGTTCTTTTGTTGCATGTTCCACGATAAAAGTAGAACATCAAAAAATAATTACTGATTTTAATTAAACAACCAGTTACTAGCACAACAACAAGCTAATAGGCTTGTGTATAGGGCAGAAGCAGCAGATGTGACTGACAACTTTAGAAAGACTTTTAACAATTTCATGCAAAACGTGGTCTAAATATAATTGTGTGTAATTGCGTGCAAAGCTCGTCCCAGAAAATTGACTGCAGAGAGTAAGGTTTACTGTAAAAGTAGGCTTTCCACAAGAGTGTATGCTAGATTGTGTTCTGCTCAGTGTTTTCATCAATCACTTAGAAAATGGAACGAGTACACTTATTAAATCAGCAGAATTTGGATTTCAGAAGCCCAGGAGCTGAAAGAGAGGCTTCAAAGAACTAAAATTATCAATTTAAAAGCCTGAAAACTCAGCATAAACTCATCTCTTCTGAAGAGGACCAGGATTTTACAGCAGGTCAAAAGCTCAACATGAGTCAACAAAGTCAAGCTGCTATAAAGGAGGAAAACACAATATTGGGATTACAGTGTACAAAACACTCAAAATCACCCGCTTTATTCAGCATTATGGAGGTCTCAGATGGACTATCATGCCCAGTTTCGACAAAGACTCCTCAAGAAAGATACAGACCAAATGGAAAGAGCTGAAAGAAATGTCAACATCTAGAAAAAAAGTACAGAAAGCTTAAGGAGTGAAGGAAACATGACAAAGACAAGATACAGGCAATGGCATGCGATGACTTCAAGTACCTAAAAAGCTATAACAAAATAAAATTTCAAAAACAACTGCAGTCTTTATTAAAAATCATAATGCCAAACCTCCGATAATTCATACAAGAATGCAGATTACCCATACTTTTCAGTCATTTTCCATCTACCAAGCCACTTGTACCAGGGGCTCTCCTAACTCATCAGGTTTTCCAAATAAAAATTCTTTAGATTTCTAAAATAACACATATCTATGTCTTTACATAGTACTGAAATACCTTTTACAAACTTCATAAAATCATACAGCTGAAACACAGAAGATTTAACGTGTCAAACTAAGTACACAAGTAATGATTGTTATATGGATTTTCATCTTATCACTATTATAAAGACTCATTTTCACCATACTTTGAAGTCCGGACTTTCATCAGACCAAAAAAATTTCAAGTGTATTTTATTTGGCAAAGGCTTTGAATTCTCATTTCCAGAAACTTTTTACTCAGAACAGTTCTGTCAGATTCACACCATTCTAGCTGCATTTGCATGGGGAAAAAAAATAAATAAAAAGAATATGAACCATCCTTACTACATCCACACTAAAGTTACTGGCATAAACATATTATCAAACAGCAAAGTGCCCAGCCTACCCAGAAGCAATATCCCATCAGCAGCTTTGAGTGGTTTTTAACAGAGGGCAGCCAGCCATGGACGTACTCCGAGAATAGCATTTCTTGGGCCTGTTTTTTCCCATGATGGCTATACTTTTTTTTATGATGAACAGCACTGAAAGCATGGCAAGAACATAGCAAATAAAAGGAATGACAAAACCAAGAAGAACAAAACCTCAAAGAGGCAGAAGTACTACAAATATATATATATATAATTTGATTTCCAAAAGAATTCCTTGAAAGCTATATAAATAAAATAACCTTCAACTATAATCTAGTTTACCACCGTAATCTAGTTTACGCTCTCAGGATTACTTACCCAGGAAATATCCAGATTAGTCAAAAATTCTCCTTTGCAAGAGTTTCTGAGACCCAGACTATTTTGATTAGATTCTGCCTATGTGCAACAAAGAGCAAACACCACATTCGCAAGATTTCCTTCGTGGGGGGAAAAATAAAAATAAATAAACAAATAAAAGTACTAGAAAGAAAGTTGTATAATTAGACTAATGGAATTCACATGTAAACCCGCCCTCTCCAAACTGCTACAACCTACTGCACATGAAGCTAAATTAAGAAAAGTAATTTACAACTATTTATTTTAATTACACTCAAATTTGAAATATTTTAAGAGGAAACTCTGCAATGCATTAGAAGATTAAGTTTAATTAATAACACAGGACATCTGAAGAGATGCTTACCATTGTTATCCAACCCTATCTCTTTAAAAGGTGATTAAGATAACTTATCTCATATTAAAGTAAAACTCATTCCTCAAATTAATTAAAATAATTCACACTCTTCTCCTCCTACCAATGTAATAACGTTATACCCTATCTTCAAATTCTTTTAATTAATTTAAATTGAAAGATTTAACTCTAATGATAATTTATTTAGAATACATAGAATACTTTCAAAATGCTTCAGATTATAGAAGGTCACCAGTGACCAACACCAGTGAGTAAAGTGAGACAACTAAACCACAGTACTTAAAACCATATTTTTGCCAACAATTTTTATAAAGACTGAGATAACAGATTCAGTGCAACATAAAACACACAAAAACTCAGCTCATACAAAATCGGGATGCCAAGGAGCAATGTCAGAGATACAGCAAAGCAACTGTAATTGCTTTAATAGATTCATATATTCTTAATGGAAAGCTGGCATTGGAATAGCCTAAACAAGCAAAACAATCATTACCAAAATTTCAAACCGATCAAGGAGAAAAAAAGGGGACTAAGAAGATCTCAGCTCGGTTTCTTTACCTTCCCCTTCTCCAAGCTGGTGCCATGTATGGGGACTTCAGAGAGAGTCTGGAATGATTATGTTGGAATAAATCATAGACAAAATTATTTTAGAAGGAAACAGATCTCTGATGACAGTTCTGGTTATTCTTTTCACGTATGGGCTCCTAGTCAGCAGATTTTAATTGGTGGAAAAAACAGAAAATAGTTAAAATGGGCAAATCACTTTCATTTCACCTGAGAATGGTTTCATAAAAATGATATTGGTAGCAAGAATAATTTCCCTCCATATACTTATTTTGTGCTCCGTTCTACAAGCTATATTGCTGGTTATGTCAACGAGACCGCTTGGGATAATGCTGTAAGCTGAATCAGTGGAGAGAATTGGATGGGGGAAGGAAGGGAGGAAACAGCTGTTTTTTTTTTTTTTTTTTTAAAAAAAAAAAAACACTGATCATGAGATGTTTTATTTAAAAGAAAGCTGCACAGTGAATAGCAAATTGTAGGTATCATAAATACGATATTTCATTCAAAACAACATGTATCGTTGCTATCTAAGCCCTTTTCCAGTCAATTTATTTTTCCTTGAAGACTTTTTTCAGGAGGGTGTGAGATTCTGACATGGTAAACAATATCAAACTGCCATGCAGATGGAATGAGGGAAGACTCCAAAGGCAGCGAATGGAATTCCTTGAGGTGAGAATACCTAGTGAGGCATGGAAAGGCAGGAAGCCTATCCAAGCCAGTAGGCTTTTCACCACAGGAAATAAGAAATTTCCTCTAAAGAGGGGGGAAGGTAAAAAAAAACACCAAAACAAACAAACAAAACAAAACAAAAAACAGAGGAACAGAAGAAATTTCCACAGCAGCACCCGCAGAAAAAGCGCATTTTTTTCCCTGGTTGCTTCTGAGTAACAGTACCCGAGATGCAGGAGCGGTGTGCACCTTTGCTGCCGACAAAGGATGTCATCCTGTGCTTTTCCCTAGGTAGCTTGATGGCATCTCCTCCCAGGCATGATAAATCAGGAGCTGCCACAACCTCTCCACAGAGGAGCTCAGATATCTTTGAATTACCCAGTGAGACCTATGAAGAAACAAGTAGGTCCCTGAGCCCAGCATCACATACTGAGGCTGGCAAAGATGACACACCTACTTCTGGTTACTTGAGAGGAAGGAAAAAAAGAAGGAAAAAAGGAAGGAAAAAAGAAGGAAAAAAGAGTTTTCTGTTTTAAAGTATTTTTAAAACGGATTTCTAATTAAGATAGAAATATTGAGAAAAAGAAATTACACAATTACATTTCAAACATGAAAAGTGAAATGAGGAAATTAATTCAATAACATTCCTTAATATTGGATTCCAAAAAAAAAAAATTTACTTAACAAGAAAAAAATGATTTTTCAGTTTTGTTATAATGAAAAATTACATTTTCAAAAAACATTTTCTAATTTATCTAGGTCATTAATGTGAGAAACATATTTATAAAAACATTCCAAAAAAGTTAAGTTTTGAAATTCAAGTTTCTTAAAACATATGTGTTCAAATAAAAACTTTTTTTAAAAAAAAAAGATGATGAGTAAGTGTTTTGTAATAAAAGCAATATTCAGACACAGTGTTTTCAGGAAATTGTGCAACATTTTCCAGACATAAAAATATTTTTTCTTAATCAAAAAACTAAAGCAAATATGCAATTCTATTTTTTTTGGATTTCAACATTTATTACCATTTTTTCCTCTTTCAGCTCCCAAAGACAAAGTGTTGAGGACTTCATACCGTATTTCCTTAAGCCTTTTCATTCATAGAAGTAACAAAACAATAGCATCCCTATTTACGTTAGTTGCCAAAGAGAATTATTCAATGTATGCTAGCAGACACACAGTCTGAAATGGCTAGTGCTGAAGAAAACAACCATAATCATAAAATCGTCAGAATTATGCTGACCTTCAGATCCAACAGTAATACTGTATTCTAAAAACACACTAGCAGGAAGTTAATTTCTACTGCACTGTGAAAAACAAGGAACAGAATTTAAAGCTATCCCATGTACGGATCCAAAGCTGAAAGCTTAAATCTTTGCAAAAATCTACCTGCTCAGAAGAGCAACAACTTTGCAGTATGTGCCTGGGCAGCTCTGTAACTGTAGCACCCTCTGCTGCTTTTTCAGTTCCAAAACATGTCATTTTACACTCAACTAAATAGCAAATAAAATTAACACATACTGAACATGTTGTTTCAAGTAAGGAAATGGTTACATTATTAACTAATGCTATGTGAAGTTTACAAGATGTTTTTTGTTATTCCACATAGTAGATTTACAACTTTATAGTATAAAAGAAGATTGAAATCAGTTACTTAAGTTTCTGTATTAACACGGTACATATTAGATGAAAACCTCAAAACACTTTTTATTTCCTTGCTTAAAAATTTGGCTTTACAAACACCCTGTAGCTTGCTTAGACTTGTGGCAAGTGGTAAGGAAGATTATAATTTGGCCCTTGATCATTTCACTCAAGTATAAATGTAATCTGAAATGATTACTGCAGGGATACAATTATATCAGCATTTCAGTTTGCATTTCGGTCTGCTTTCAGAACTGCTTCCTCCCAGTAGTGAAAAGCAGAAGCTGACGTTTACAAAAGATCATTTTTGGAGAAATTCCCTGCTTCGGGACAGCATTTTGCACAGGAGGGCCTTCTGCAAGGACGGACACGGCACGAGGCTCCCCAGGCCGGCTGACGTTACCCACAGAGCCACCACCAACCTCTGCCTGGGCCCTAGCAGAGCTTTTAAAAGGGCATGAGCAGAGATGGTCTTAGGACATAGCGTCCTTTTAACAGATCACATACACATACTCCTGTCTAAAATGAACACATAGATTCCGAACTCCATTCTGGCTGTCTTTCTCCTGCCTCCACACAACTCTAGCAGCTGAAGGCCAGAGCACTCTGCATTGCATCCTTCCATGTGAATAATTCATTCGGAGTTCTCGTATGCGAACCGCTTCGTCACAAAAGCTGAATAAAATACATATCCAAACATTTTCACATGTTTATGGGAAGTGAAAACTAATTCTGGTTTGTGGTTTAACTTTTTTCATGTCATTGTAGCCATCTTACAAAGAAAATGCATCTTTTGACCTATTTTTGGAAAAGACAGAATTTAAATTCAGGCACCAGGTTTGAACAAAAATTTGTACAGAGGCAATTTCCAGAGTTAACACTTCAGAACCTTGCAGACATGATTTACTGCTACAACAGTTATTTCCATTTCTGCCCCAAAGTCCTACTGGTACAAAGCTACACTTTTGTAAGCAGTCACAAGTATTCCTCCAAAGCTGCTTATTGATATTTTATATAATGCTGCCAGCTAGTGGCACATCTTGTACTGAGTTTATGTCTATGGAGAATATACAGGAAGTGGTATTAACCAGAATCTGCTCTACCAAGCATCTTTTGATTGTGCATGGTAATGCAGCTGTTGAAGGACTGTATGCAAAAAGATCAAAAGTGAAGCATGAAAACCAAGAAATGCTCTCTGAAAGAGCTTGCTTTAATACCAGGTAGTTAGGATTACTACTGGAAGAGGCCACAACAAACATCTATCTTATTTGAGACCAATGATTCTGTTTACAAATTTTATACTACGTAATTTGTCTGCTTTTACAAAAGATTATCTCTCCAACCATTTAATACACATATATTTCATAATCTAATAATCTGCATCACAACATTTTTCTTCTCTATAAATATCCAAAAGCGGGAGCCAAAATAAACATGCAGAACATTAAGTTGTTTATTATTTTTAGTAGGGAATGTCATTCCCTTGGATAGTCATACAGCCCTTAGATATTAGTTTAATCAAATCCAAGAACACTCATTCCTGTTAGACAACAGTCCAAGAATATATTTTGAAAAACATGTCTTTAACAAACTGACTTTTTTTTTTTTTTTAGTATTAAAATGCCAGTGTTTACTGAAACTTAACTTTAGATTACAAGGACTGGAGTTGGAGAAGAAACCTTCGATTTCAGAACTGGCTTTATGCCATAGCTTTGACAGGGAGGAAGATATAGATTTCTTGTGTATTTGTCAAGCTTTCAGAGATCCCCAGCTTTATTCTTCACGTTTGGCCATTTGAAAACAAACCAACCAACATGAGAAATACGGTAGGAATTATCAAACAAACATTACACGTGCACATATACACATGCATCTATAAATGTAAACTATATGATAGGAATTACTCATTACATCAAACATATGTCATCATTTCTGCTTGGTTTCTTCTCCACGATCTACCACAGTTGTATAATTAAAGCCCACCAATAGTGTAGAACATTTTATTCATAAATATACTTCATAGCTAGGAATTAAAGCCCTACTGGGTCAGACACTGAAGGTCACTGACGATTTGTCTTCTCTTAGGCTAATGTAGCCAGCAAGCAATGCCTAGGTAGGACAGAAGACTAAGAAAGGCATAGTTTCGGAACACATGTGATCTTCTAATTTCCAAAGCATTCTGTGGCAAGTAGTCTCACAACTTGACTCCACGTTTTCTTTTGTTCTTTTCTTTTTTTGAGCCTGTCCTCTCCAAGCTAGAAGTATCACTGGATGCTTCCCCTGTTCTTACACTGTTTCTTGGATAACCTCTGATAACCACTGTCTGAGTTGAATCAATAGATTAAACTGATTTTTGTCCAACCCAATTCAGTTGCTCTTATGTTTCCACTACAGTTAAAAAATCAAAAATAAATAAGCTGCTCTGAGAAACTTGCAGGTGTATCCACACACAGAATTCTGCTACATAAAACAGTCTTAACATATTAAACACTACAATAGGTAAATGCATATTTCTGATGACAGCAGTGGTGTTTCTCAGATGGCACTGAAAGCTCATAGAATAATATTTTATATTGACACGATTAGTCTTCTGTCAACACAGTACTGTATTTAAATAATCAATGACTTACAGACATTCCCTGTGTTGTCAAAACTGGTAAGAACATCTTCAACATTTAAAACTCCATTGTGAAATCTAAAAGACAAGAAAATAATAATTTTACCACCATATAAATAATCAAAAACTGTCTTCCCTCTTCAGAAGAGAGGTTCATGGCTTATGTTCATGTATCACAACCCCCCTTCAAAGATGTGTAATGAACTGGTATTATTTTAGCCACCAGGGGGAAAAGAACTGAGACAAGTCTTCAAAAAATCCATGACTGAAAAGTCACAAACATAGAGATTGTTCTCTAAGAAATTTATGCTTTATTTCTCAAAAAAAATCTCAAAAAGAAGAATTTCATGCATAGTTAGGGAAAGCACATATAGTAAAGAAGTAATTTTGGAAAAGCCAGTTCTTTTAAGAGGAAAAACAAAAGCCTGTATTTTGAACAACTGTACAAACATCCCTATTCCCTCCCACAAAATCAGTAACGTTCCATTTAATGAATGTGAATAATGAAACTGATTAATGTGTTCAGTGAACTGCATTTGTCTTGGTTTTACATTTGCATAACTCAAGTGACATAAACATTCAAAAACCTGGGGTAAATAATGAATTAATTGAATTTCACACACCACATTTAAACTTCAGAACAGAGCCTGCAAATTACTGACTGCTGCAAAAAGAACATGCTGCAAAGTTCAATTAAAAATTGTCTAAGATGCTGTCTGTATTCATGAAAATGTTACCGATAGCAGGCTAGCTGTAATTACACACAAAAGAGAAAAAGTGCAAATAAAGGTTTTTATTAAGTATTACAAGCTAACCTAGTCTCAAGACAAACAAAATAAAGAAGTTGCATCCTTAGCTAGCCATTAGATCATGTAGTTGTTTCATGAATTAATTAAAAATTCTAAAAAGAATTCAGCAAGGCAGTAAAGTACCAAGATGTAGCCTTCAACAATGTTAAAAACATGGCTTCCATGGCTGCTTGGGAACATATTAATCTGGAACATTTGAAAAAAAAAAAAAAAGTGGAAGGCATTTGTTCCTTTTGTAAATGACAGTTCTGGCATTTACAAAGTAGTTCCATTCCTTTATTTTCTGAAGAAAGACTGACACAATAAGACAAAATTTTTATTTTTTGCAAACATAAAAATGTAAACTTAGAGTGCAAAAAGACATTTATATTTTCTGAAAAGCACAAATATTAAAAAAGAGAAGCATTTAAATATTAATTTTTGTTAAGTTAAACAAACAGCAACAAGGTAAGTTCTTAAAAAAAATGAAATGAGGTCAACAGGAATTGAAATGGGGGCATTAATAAGGTCAAGAAAATATATCGGAGAGAATAAAAGCAACATTCAATGGGATCATTATAGCTTTTCATTATCTACATAAAAACAAACCAAAAACTCAATCCTTAGTTGTTCCAGAGGGTGAAAGCCTATAAAATTTTTGATAAATCATTTTGACTAAGAATGCAATTTGGGGAAGGGAGGAAGTTTGTTTCCAATAAGATGGGCCAACCCAGGCAATTAAACCGGTTGTTGAACAGTCACTAGAGCTAACGCAAGAAAAGTGAGAGGAAAGTGGGTAAGATCAGTAGCAGAGATCTGATCAGTTCTGCAAGCGAGAGCTGCTCTCCAAATTGTCCCCTGCTGGCTCCTTAGCATCCTCCTAACATCATTACCATGCATCTCTCTAGCATAGCGAGGGGCTCTTGAATGGCTTAAAATGTCTTATCTCTAAATGAAAGAAAAATTGAGGGAGGAAAAGAGTTGCAAAGAAATCAAAACCAATATTTTGATCTTTGTTCACATATAGAATAGTCCCGAACAAGACATTATTTCATTTTTTTCTGATTTCTAGGTGCACGCAGTGCATATACAAAGCAGACTTATCATGCAAATCTCCAATCAAAACAAAGATGAAGATGAACAATTTAGCACTCCAATGCCTGTAGTTCAACCAAGTGCTATGAAGAAAGAAAAATTGAAAGAAACAGCGGATCCAGGTCTAAAAAAGAATACAATTTATACGTTCCAGAGACATAAAAAAGACAAAGGCAAAAAGAAAAAAGTGATACAAATTTAATACTACCTTTAAAATTATTACTTAACCAAATTTCAGGCTGTTTCCCAAACAATCCTTTGTAACTGGAGAAGACAAGTTGATAACTTTGAGTATCTCAGCTTCAAGTAAAAGCTAAGATTCCATAACAGATATATGCCACACATTTGCCATATGCCACAACACATACATGTCGTTGAGGTTGTCCTGAATTTTTGTTAATGCGTTATTTAAGTCAAGGAAATTTTTCCATCTACACGGATTATACACTCAATTTTTGTTAAGGATCAGTTCTCCTTCTGATTATAAAACATTCTGTGCAAAAATAAAATCACTATGCACACAAATTTTACAACACATTCTTACATTTATTATTGAATGGCTAGAAGCTTGCAGCCTCCAAGCACAAGCAGGAGACAAGCCTGTGAAGGGGCCAGAGCACAGACCTTGTGAGGAGCAGCTGAGGGAGCTGGGGTTATTTAGTCTGGAGAAGAGGAGGTTTCAGGGAGACCTCTTCCCTCTCTACAACTACGTGAAAGGAGGCTGTAGTGAGGTGAGCGTTGATCTCTTCTCCAGAATAACTACCGATACGACAAGAGGAAAGAGCCTCAAGCTGCGCCACGGGAGGTTCAGGTTAGATGTTGGGAAGAATTTCTACACGGAAAGAGTGGAGAAGCCTTGGACCAGGCTGCCCAGGGAAGTGGTGAAGTCACCGTCCCTGGCAGCGCTCAAGAAACATGTAGATGAAGCACTCTGGGACATGGCTTAACAATTACGGTGTTGAAGGGTTACGGTTGGACTTGATAATCTTGAAGTTGTTTTCCAAGTATAATGATTCTATGATTCTAAGCCGAGTCTCTTGGCCAGCAGAGGAATTTTGCTATCCTGAATCTCCTAGAAAGGGAGAAGTAAGCAATCTCAACTGCAAAAGCACCCTCATTTTCCCCAGAAAACACAACTCAGGTCTTACAGATACTACTATTATGGACTATTTTAGACTATTCCACATCAATAATGCACTTTCTGAAGTCAAGCAGATGGTAGGAGAATAATTCCTCCTGCTGATAGTTTTCTCCCTGCACCAGGCTAAAGAACATGTTCTTAAATTCCATCAGTAACCACTTAAAATGATGGGAACCCAATCAAGAGGAGTTCTTGCCCTGACTTCCACTGCACCGACTGCCAAGTTTAACGTTGGGGGACAGTGTTGATGTACTTGTGAGGAGGGGAGGTCATGAAAACAAGCTGCCAACTGGTAACAGCCCCATGTTTTTCCATTCCGAGCTCTATTTGCATAGGCTGGAGGCAAACTGCACCAGCTACTTCCCAGCTCTTTCCCATCACAAATCTGAGGGGCAGGCTAAAAGTTACATGCATGGGTATGGCTCAGGCATTGATAGTTATAGAAGACAAATCTATGAATGATAAACTAATTTAATTAATGCTTCTCCCGATATGAAACAAAACAAAATGCCTTAGTTTGGGCTATGAATCAATTATCTTTGTATATACAAAGTTAGATGCTATATATGAGTTTCACCATCAATTGTCACTGCAGCCCAGTTTGAATCTGAGAAAAATTACATGAAAGCTTTTTATGTAATCAGATCACATTTTGGGGGGGCCACATTAGAGCAAGACAAGATAAAATCCCTTTTTATTCCAACTGAGCTCTTAATTTAATACAATAAGATACTCAGATAATATCTTCTTTGTCTACAAATTATTTTTTAAAATATGCAAGTCTTGGACAATACGATGGAACAGTCTTAGCCCGATCAATGAATAAAACAGGTGTCTTTGCCAAATCACTTTTTATCTTTCCTCAAACAGGTTGGCCTATGGCCAAGCTTTTGTGCTGCTTAATCCACACATTGTCCTTTAGCAACCAAGAGATGGAAGAGAAGGATTATCATATCCTTACAAACTGGCCATAAAGAGTAGACAATATTCCTTGATATCAACATCCCTTCATTCTATACATCTACATCTAAAAACAAAAACAAAAAACTTCCATATATTATTAGCAGAAATACCCTATAGGAATATGCAGAGGTATTCATTCTAAACCATCTTCTAATGAATCACTTACCAAGAACAAATATTACACCTCTCATTTCTAAACCAAAGGTCTAGAATTATCTAATAAATACCTTTCATATTTTTATCTGAAGGTTTGTTTTCAGAATATAGGCATAACACCCTGCAAAAAACACTTAATGCTCTTTAAAAAGATTTAACCCTTCCTGTAAGCTGCTGAAATTGTTCTTTCCAGCTTTTCATTTTAGTATTTGCAGTACCAAATTACTGATCCATGAAAACTATTTTACCAGGAAAATAACTTATTTTTTTCTCTAATTGCTTAAAATGAGCCTACAATTTTAAAGTAAATCCATAGCCTGAAAAAGAAAATTTAAAGATATCGATTGCTTCTTTTTAAAAACTACTCAAATAAAAGGATAATTTTCCTGTCTAAAAGAAAGACACCATGGCCAGAGCAAGACACTAAGTCTCTACGATCTATAATCACTTCATTGATAAAACTATTCAACATAAATTTAAATTTAAGAGCATATTCCTGACTAAACAGATGAATTTGGAAACGTTGTACGTTAAAGGTGATAATATATTTTTAAATGGCTTTGCTTGCTCACCAAGAAAACAGACACTTAACACATTGAATAGCATAGTGAAATACCCCCTAAATTAGAAAGAGCTTAAACAAAACTAAGAGATAAACTTAAAAACTTCATAGATAAAACCCCATTTCTAAAGGGTAATGGATCTAGAAGACAAGAGATAAACATAAAAACTTCATATGTACAAAGGGTCTAGAAGGCCAGAAAATGTGTGTGATGAAAAACACTTTTTTTGCTAGAAACCTCATTCAAAGTGAGTTTTATATTTGTCACCTGCAGGCTAGATTATTTTTGCTTAATTTATACAAATCTGGATGTGAAAACTGCAACAAGATTCCAACTTCTACTGTATACATCTGTCTACATTCTTCACATTAGACTGTCATAAACATACAGACTGATTCACAATCTGCTTTACTGGAAAAATGTAGGCATGTATTTTTTAATTAACAGTAACTGCAAACCACACTAGAGAGCAACTGCATGTATGCAACCACCCAATTCATATCATCATGTCCAGGACCCCTGGTAGGAACTTAAACTCAGACACACATCCAAATGAGACTAGACTAATCAAGTGAGATTCTATATTATAGCACAAGAAATCCATTTTTGACAGAACTTTTCACTGATAGCAACAACAACAATAAACACATGCATCAGACACATGTTTTCATATCCTGGAGTTATAGCAAAGAACCTCAGTACTGATAACATGTTACAAAAACTTCAAGAAACTAAATTCTGTCATGCACCATGGATCTACATTTGCTAGGCCTATGAGAGGTCACCAATTAAGCAGAAGTATGAGGGGAATTTAACGTGGATTTTTAAAATAATCCAATAACCATCCTGCCTTAAGAATCTATCAAAATGACACACAAATCCATAAATACTTAAATATTTTAAGCTAAAATTTGACCTGGTGATTCTGGCTTTCTGCTCTGGAAGACTCATCATCAATAATGATTCTCCACTAAACTAGCAACAGAAAAACATTGTATAAACTCTTCTTTCTCTGAATGTGAATCCAAACTGAATTTGGTTCAGGAAAAACAGCAGCTTATTCAACTAGCTGCTTTGAGAAGTTCAGGAAAACATGCACATGACAAGTAGCTCCTATTGAAGCTTCTATTTGCCTAACAGATCAGTCCCCAAGTCTCTCTAGTGCAGTAATTCCAGCTAGGTCATAGCATATCTGAATACACAATTTGATAAGTTTTGATAGCTCTTGAACTGATACAGCTTGACCTTTAGACTTTTTGCCAAAAGCCACTAACAACCTTATGAACTTTCTGAAGTATTTAGTCTTGTCAAGATATTAGATGACAACCCTTTTAACATCCAACATATGCAACGGGCTTTCCTGAGATCTTAATGCATGAGGAAAGCATATGTAGATGAAAATTCAAATGCACTTTTGTCAAGATTTTAAAGCAGTCACAGAAACCTTGTTTTTCCCTGTCAAAAGAAGGCTCTCCTTCTCAAGTGCAGTGTTCTGGATTTATCTGACTGATGCTTTTGTTATGAAAATTGTTCCAATTAATGAAAAGGAAAATAATTAATATGTTGCAAATAGCAAGAAGAAAACAGAGGAAAGAGTAGGAGGCATGCAGCTGAGCTGTAAGTTCCCAAGACAAGATCAGTTTCCAAAGATCCAGAATACTCATAGGTTTTTATCTATAGTTCTACACACACAAGTTTCAGCAAGGAGAATACTAAGCTGTTAATGTTTAAGCTCTTAAATAACTGCTTCTGTGAAAACAGGAAAGCTACCTTATTAAATAAAGACTTACTTTATCGTATGTCTCTCTCTATATAAGTATATGCGCAAGTATATATAAGTATAATTGTTAGTAGTTTCTGATCATTATCTCTAAAATTATCATTGTGATTATCATTTTTAAGGAACATTGAGTATTTACTGAAAAGGAGCAAAATAGGGAGAAAAAAAATTGCCCACCAGAAGACACTGTGCTGACTGTCCTCACTATAGTTTCTGAAATCCAATGTAAGTTGTAGCAAATAAGCAGTGTACATTTCTGTAAGCCACGCTCAGAGGACCATAAAAGGTACAAAACAAAGTCCTCCAATTCAAATTTCCATACAGTGATCAACAATAATAAATTCAGGCACAAACAAATATGCCTGCTTGCAACCTACAATTTGAGCTGTGTCCTGTCTCTTTGGGCAGTGCTACCATTAGCCAAGCTACAAAATACCAAGTAACGGGACGACGCAGGAAGTGAAGGGAACACAACTGCACCAATATTAACCCTGAGAGCAAGCCCTGTCAGACACAACTCTGACTGTTACACTGCCAGCACAGGTGAACCTTAGCCTGCCTCCTACCTTAAGACTGTTATCCATAACTAGTAGATCAAGTAAATGACACTGACCCTTACAAGTCGTTGTAGTGGATTAAGGAGACTGAATGAAGAAGCTAAGGATTGCAACCAGACTTGCTTCACCTAAAACAGACCCACATTCCTTATACTTGCTATTATGCATGTCTCTAAAGATGTAAAGCCAGCATATAGGCACTGCACAAAAAGATTAGCTGAATCCCTAGGTTCCCTGACAGTTCACTGAAAAAATGTGCTTACAAAAAAATCTGTATCTATTTCTATTACAAATAAACAGTACTTTCAAATGGAAAAGTTTTCTCTTGAAGCTTTTTAGCATTAGTAAGTATAAGCATGGAAAATGGAAAAATATAAAGCTTTAAGCGATTTGATATTTGGCTTTATACCCAGTGGCAAATTTAAGACAACCCCCAAGTGAAGCGGGTTTTTTTTATAACCTTGCAAAATGTCACAGCTAATGGTGGTCACTTGTTTGTGTTAGATCTTAGTCTCTAAGAGTGATTTAAAGGTCCCAGTTAAATAATAATGCACTTTACAATTTCAGTGAGTCAGGCTCTCCAGAATATCCTCCACTGTGCACAGAACATAAAATCCTACACCCTCAGCAGGGAAAATTACAGGCTGCAAAACAAGTATTAATTCAGGGATGCTTAAGTTACTGTTGTAATGATACCTGTTGAGGCATGAATAAGTTACATATATGTTCAAAACTGCACAAGGAAAAGGAAACAAAAGCAGGAGAGAAGAAAAAAAATCAGAGAAATGGATAGAGTTATAAACTTCTCTGTTTTGCTAAGGCCACTCAGAAATTGTTAACACTTCCTTTAGAGTTGTTTTTATTCTATCTTTTAATACAGATTTCATTTACTTTAGCTGATCTAGTATAAAACAAATTTCTTAATTAGGTACAAATTCTGTCTGTAAGACAAGGAAATTCTTTTATTCTTTTCTTTTGCAAAGTAACTTCCAAACTATTATTGAATTTTATTAAATTAAGAATTATTAAGAGGAACACTGGAAAAAAAAATGCAGATAACTATCAAAAAAGCTTTTGAACAGTATGAATAATATCATGTCATTAAAATGTTTTCTTAAGATAAAAAGTAAATTTGTTCAGTTCTATTACTTCTATTTATATCAAGAGAAATTCAAAAATCAAACCAGAAAGTTATTAGAAAGATTAAACAAACACTCACATTGGCATTTTTTATACGTAAAACCATCCATATTTTCTCTCAAGCTCTGGCACTTCAGTGAAAGGTACTGAAAGAAACCAGAATAGCTGCTACAAACAACTAAAAATAGCATCTAAGAGTTTATTTGTAAACTATGTCCTAGTTGTACAAAACAGTAGAAGAATCATTAACAAGTTTTATATTCAAGTCCTCTGCAAGATCTTAGAAAATACTTTAAACTTGAATGATGGTTACCTTAAGGACACACTATATTCAGGATGAAAGATGCTTTTATACTGAACCCAGGACCCAGTCTCGTCTTCTGTATTCCAGCCTTCTAATGAAAAGAGATTGAACGATGTGAACCTTCTCACAGACACTTGCTGGAGATGCACATCTTTCAAGTGCTTTTTCTTCAGAACCTTTGAAATAAAGAACAAATTAAACATTAAGAATAAAACTTTCAAGAACAGAAAAAAAACATGGGCTCATTTAACTGAAGAGGTAAGTCTGGAATTAAACACTACAGCTATGGTATTAGCTAACAGCTATGAATAACTAATCCAAGTATGTCAGGCATGAAAAACATAGCAGTGGTATTCATAGTGGATGTCACAGAAACGGGTTATGAATTATTGTCTCAGTAACTTTAGAGAAAATGTATGCCTGCTTACAACTGAATAAAATTGCCTTTTTTAACTCACACTCCAGCAAACCCATGCTGGACTGATCATACAGGCTGTTTTTTGTTTTTTTTGTTTTTAATTGCTCCTCACATCATCACCCCAAAGAAGGTTTCACAGACAAGCCCAAGAGTGCCCTCACTAAGCACTATGTGCATAAAACAAAGGGCATCTTCAGCAGAGTTCAAATGATTAAGCACTAAAACACAACCCTCAAGGGCCTCATTTTTTGCCAGCTGAACTAATTCCCAGCTTAAAACTCTCCTGCTGCACACATCCAGAATGGCTGTTAAACTTAGCCAAGTTGAGCAACTTGCTGTCTAAGACCCCAGACTATTCCAGAGCCCACACCTAGGCCGCTACCAGCCTCTGAAGGGGGCTGATGCATCAGTCATATGTAAGCAGGCCTCAAACACTTTGAGAGTAGATAGAGGTCCACAAGGAAGAGCACTACAAGAGTAGGAGAGTTCTACAATTTAGTTTCTCCATTCCCAGCTTTTGCAAACCAGAGTTAAACCCAAAGTCAGACAAGAAGCAGCTCTTCAGAATTACAAATATTGAAATAGAAGTTTTGCATCCTGGGTTTGTACAAGAAAATAATCAGCCAGTGATTTTGTTGCTACATCCCAGCCTTTGCCAGCAGTGATTTAACTGGAAATGACTCAGATCTAGTAGCCCTGCAATGTGGCCACAGGACCAACTGCATTGCAGGGTGTTTAGAAGCCCCATGTAAGTGAGCAGAGCAGTTATATTTGCTACGTACGCTCTTAGCTTCTCGTAGCCACTCTGATGGACCAGGGTCACTGTGCTTGGAGGCGTCTTCACTGGCAGTGCAAGTGTTATTATCAAGGTATTAAAAATGACTTGTCCACTGCTACTACTTGCTTCCACTTTTGTAACATATGGGAAAAAAATAAAGAATGAGGAAGCAAATCCTAAAACTGCGATTACAGGAACCCACATACACATTTTGAAAACAAACAAACAAACAATTAAAACCCACAACTATCCATTCCACCTACTCAACTAGCAAATACAGGAAAGTGTGCAAAGGATGATGTCTAGAAGAGGACCACCTTGTAATTAACCAAAACAGGTCTGAAAGCTGAAACTTGGACACATGAGCTATTACCCCTCTATCATTTTACCTATCTACCAACTTTCTCTCTTGAGAATGGAGACAAAAATCCAATCTGCTCTTTGTTATACACAGGTGCTTTTTCCAGGTTCCAGACTAAACCTGCAGGCACGGTTTGCACAAGATTCAGGCACAATGCCCTGCTAACCATCCAGTGTGACGTGGAGATCAAGCCTGCATGGCACGCAGGCCAGAATTCGTTCTGTGCTGATGCAAATCAGGCACCTCAGCACCAACCACTCTCCTCAAGCCCAGAGGAGCACAGTACAGTGCAAAAGCTCTTTGCATTAGCTCAGATCCAGATAAAAGTGTGGTTCCCAACTCAGCAGTGACCCTGGAGCCATCGGCTACATCCACACCAACCTCCCCCCACTTCAGGACAACTCAGGCGGGAGTTTTATAACACAAATGTAGGAGCAGCCGCCATCCCCATTGTGATTTGTACTTTGCTTTATAAAACCTGGAACTAAAAGAGGGTTGACTCATGTTTAGGCATTACACCTTCTGTCTCTGAAGTAATCAAAACCCATAATCCTGCCAAACTGCTTCAAACCAAGCAGTCCATCGCTGCCCATTGCATTGTAGGAGCCTGAGCTCCACTTGCTTGTTACTGTGTGTTTCAAAGGGTCCTTCAAAAGCGGGAAGGAGAAAAGCAACAGCTACCTGGTAACCGGCTCCTTGAACAACTGCGGCTGCAGCTCCCCAGACTCAGGAGATCCGTGTGAAAACAAAGAACTTGCCTGGATGCAAGATTGGAGTTTTGACCTGAGATGAACCCAGGCTCTGAGAAAGCCAGGGTGGGACTGGGTATAATTTGTAAAATTCAGCCAAATAATCCTGCAACAGCCACCTCTTGGTCTGAGATTAGCAAGAAAGCAAAAGTTGCTCTCTTCTGTAGCATTGCATTGAGTCCTGAGCAGCCGGCTAGCCATGCTGATACCACATTAAATTAGCTCGTTCAGCACAAGATCTGTGATGTAAAACTGCCCCTGGTGAAGTAAATCTCATCCTTCTCGGGGTCAAGTATACGGGGTAAGTATAAAACTCCAAATACAAATGAGCCAGCGATATAAGCAGAAAATAAATATTTGGTAGGATATTTCTAGAATCTATGTGAATAACTACTGAGAGTCATTCAAGAGTTTGTAAAATAAATAATAAAAAGCCAAAATAAAAGGACTATTTGTGAGGTCTGGATCTACCACTTCAGTCCAGAAATGTTAGAGATTTTTTTTTGGTATTAGTTACTGTGAACATTTTCAAATAAACTAGTATGGAAACTAGTAAATTATCACTTGCCTTTGGATGAAAAGTTTCTCTAATGAGGCATTTCCATTTAAAAATTCAAGTATACTCAGCATATCACAATTAGAGCATGAAAAACCCTTCTCATCATTAAAACACACAGCATTTTTGAACACTTGAAAATATCACTTAATTTAGAAAGACTCTAGTAAAATATTATCATGGATTAAAATAACAGGGTCCTGGGTATTTAATTAGGACCATACATTAGGACCATATTTTGGACTATACAATCTAAAACTCCATAAACAATATATTTGATTTGCATCCAGAAAATATTCAGGGAGAAAGGCAGTCACCTGAAATTTACTGTCCTTTCTCCATCGCAGGGGCTCAGTTACATTGAAAGTCAAATTAAGTTATAACTGATATTCTATGCAACTTCAATCAGTTAAATGGCTCTGTCTGGAATATAGTAATTTGCATATGCAGGAGAAATATCTACGTAACTAGATGTAACCTCTCTGTATACCATCAGTAGGATTGTGTGTATATATATAAGGTATGTATATAAATATTTATTTACTTTACAAATTGTAAATTGCCTAGTAAATTTGGCAAATAAACTAACTCAGACTAACAAAGACATGGAAAAAGAATTGAAACACACACATCATTTACAGAGATAGAAGGGACAATAAGAAAAGCTTTTAATAAAATTTTCAATTCAGACAGAATACAGTCAATGCCTTCTCCTCATTTACTATTTACTTTTTTAATCCTGGGAATAAAAATCAATTAATCGGTCACCACAAAAAAAAAATTCTATGAGAAGGGCTCTGAGATGAAGAGCAAGACATTGGCACAATACATTAAGCTTACAGATTTCAGGAAAGTTTTTCTTAAACTTTTGACAGCGAAAAAGGACAGCAGGATCCAAATCGCTCTCTCCCCGGCCACAACATGAGGCACATTATCGAACTTGGCACATGCCATTTCTCCAGCTTCCCTGCTAAACACTAAGGATAAAGCTATCAATTGTGCAAGTGAAGGAGTTCAAACACAGCCTCATAGAACTTATTTAGTCCTTTATAACGCATACCACGTATGTAACTTACCACAATATTTTGCTAGTAAAGAATATTTTCCGTGATTCTGACAAGCTGCATTAAAAAGTATTGCCAGTCTTGAAACTTGATATATAAACATTTTATTGATTAAAAACAAACAAAAAACCCCACACATGCAAAACCCTAGTTATTCTTCTTCATAGGATATCTGATAAAAGGGCTTTTTTCTTAATTAAATCAACACATACTCAAGCATCCTTACCGTAGCAAATCAATTTGTGTATGCACTGAACAAGAGCAAATTCAATACATAAACACACCACAGAACTGATCTCAAGTAAGGGGCTACTATTAGCAGTATGAAAAGCATTTTAAAAGCCCTGTAAGAAATACTTCAGCAGAGCTCCATTAAAGGAGGATATAAATAAAGGAAGGTTGGTGCCTTCCTCCCCTCCAGAGACACATCTGAGCATCACTGCAGCAAGGAGGGCACTTCTGCTTTTTGCTTCGCATGTACCACTAGGATTACTTTGATCCTTGCTCACTGCACCATACGCAATCGACAGAAAATCTGAAGAACGTGAAAAAGCAGGGAGTCCGCAGAGGGAAATTTTGGTCAGAGGCACGTGTAGTTCGAAGATGGACTGGATTCTCCCCAGATCCCTACCAACACCCCGCTCCCACCTGGTCCCGGTTCTGGAAAGACCCTTGCGGCTGGCTCGGCTCCCAGCGGGTTCCGAGCGGGAAGGCCGCGGCGCCCGCGCCGCTTTTGCCCCGCGCGGGCTGGCGGAGCTGCCTGTTTGCCTCCCCCCGTGCCCTCAGCAGCCCCAGCCCCTCTCCCGGGACAGCTACCACAGCCCGAGGGGGGTAAAAGGCCGTCTGGGTGGCACGGGGAGCATAACACCTAGATATACCTAGATATCTCTCTATATATCCATGTGCGTGCATACAGCCCCGGCGGCCCGGGCTTTCCGCCCAGCCTCCCGGCGCCCCCGGCCGCCGCAGCCCGCCCCCGGCGCAGAGCCCGCCCCCTCGGACGTTACAAGCCAACGGCAGCGCACGGCCGTTAACGGCTCCAGCGCGGGAGCCCGTTGTCCCCAAACGTTGCCTCCGCCCGCACCCCGACGGGACGGCACGGCAGCGCCTCCCGGCAGAGAGACCCCCTCTCCTCTCCGCGTCCCGCGGGCTCCCCCTACCTGTCCAAGCAGCCGCCATCGGGCCCTCGCCGCGCCCCCGGGGTGGCGCGGGGAGCCGGCGGCCTCGGCCATGCGGCGGCGGGCGGAGAGCCCCGCTCCGCGCGCGGCGAGCGGCGGCCCCCGGCGAACGCCCCGCAGCTGCCCGCGCCGGGCGCGCTAGGGCTCGGGGCAGCAGGGGCGGGTGGCCATCTTTGTTAAGGGCAGGAGAAGCGCGCGGCGCCCTCTCCGCCCGCGGCGCCAGCGGGAGGGCAGCGCTGCCGGGCGCCGCCTCCGCGCTGACTGCAGGAGCGCCTCGAAGCGGCTCCGCCTGAACCCTGCGTGGGGAAGCGGTGCCCGTGCGGGAAACGTGAGTGAGCGCGGAGTGACGGCCTGGCCTGGCGCCCCCCGCCGCGCGCCCGCCTGGCAGCGGCGTTGCCGCCGCCTGAAGCCCCCGCCGCCATGTTGGCTACGGGCGGCCCTTCCCGGCTGGCGCTGCCATCTTATCCGGGGGCAGCGGCCTGAGGGCAGGGAGGGCGGCTCGGGCCGCGGCGGTGGCGGCTCCCGCCGCGGGAGGGCCCCGTGGGGACGGATGTCCCGGGGCTGTGAGGCACCAGCGTGTTTATTTCTCCCCCTCTGCAAAAGTCGTGATTCGCCTGCGACTTGCGTCTGTTCCTTTGCTATTTGGTTGCTTTCCTCGGATAAAGTTTTTGTTTGTTTAATTATACTTAAAAAATCCTCCTGGGAACCTCTTTGGTTTGCGTGTATAAGCATTTAAACAGATGCACAGTTGCATCATCCTTCCGGCTCACTCATGGTTCCACTCGAGCTCAACTTGCGGCTCTCAGGTAGTGCGTTTTGGGGAAAAGGGGCGAGTTGATTTCCTTTCTGATTTCCTCAGCAAATTCTTTTGAAAGGTGATACACTGTTGCTGTTTTAGAACATCCTACTTAGGTTTTTTTTTTTTTTTTCTTAATGCATATTTCCTATATGCAGCATAAATAACCAGCAATTTGGGGACTTTCAGGAATTTCAGGTTGACTGCTAAGCAATGAAGACTTGGGCATCGCGTATTAGACTGCAAATATTTTTCCAAGCGCTGAACTTCAGTGTCAAATGCTACCCTAAACATGGCCATCTTCAAACAATATATCCTTATAGTCAAATAAACCCCCGAAAGTGCCTTATCCTGGACCGCGCAGGAAACGCATGCGGCAGCACCCTGCCACCTGGAAGCCTTCTGCAGAGGAGATGCTTTTCCTGCAAGGTAGGCAGCTTAAGCAAAGGCTTAATGTCAACAGCCGTTTTGACCCACCTGCTAAGGAAACCAGCCATGTTATTTCAAATGTCAAGGAAATGTTGGTGTTTTTTTTTCTGCCCCCCCCAAGGGTTTGAACGAAGCAGGGGGATAAATACTAGGATTTCAGCTATGATCAAAGACGCATGACATTTCTCAACCTCTATGCTGCTTTGATGTCAAAGTGCACTTTTGTTGATTTTGCTGGTCTAGCATTAAAAAAAAAAAAAAAAGTGACCCCTTCCCCCCCACCCCCCCCCCCCAAAAAAAGATTCAGTTAAAGTGTCAGGGAAACTGTGGAGAGACAATAGACAGTATAAAGTGGCCAAACTGATGATACCAGATTTAGCCAGTGTGAGCTGGCTCTGCTGCTCAACAAATTTGACTTCATCTATGCTGCCCTGCAAGTCACAATTTGCATCCTCTTAGATATTTGATGTCTTAAAGTTGCATTCACATGTGCCAAAAGTTCTTTGAAAAGTACTTGGATTTATTTTTCTGACTATTGTCGAAAGCAGTTGTGTGGATCCTCTAGTTTTACATTGGCCCTGAACCACTAATGAATGTTCATATATGTTCTTATGACTGAAGAAGTTAACAATTACAGGGAGTTTGCATCACACAGGCTTTGGAACGGAGGTTTTTGGAACTTTTTTTTTTTTTTTTTCCCAGAGGAAATATTCATAATGTTAATATTTAAAATCTCAAGCATTTATGAAAACAAACCAGGAGCAAAACAACAGTTATTGGCTGCAGAGTGGGGATAGTGTATAAGTGTATGCTGGTTTTGAAGTTCAAAGACATTTCCATAATATATTGAAAGCTATTTTGTGTCATCTGTGCACTATTGACTACTGCATTATTTGATATTTAGCTAGCTATTTTGCAACAAGCAGAAAGAACCAATTTTGTGTTAGCAAATTTAACACATTTCTAACATTTTAACAAGAGGAGATATGACTCTGTTGGCAGGCAGGTAGTGGTAGTAGTTTTCTCCTGGCTCCGTCCAGAAAATGACATCTATGAGCTTATTCTTAACTAAAATTGTTGCAGAACTTGTATCAGTTCACTGCTTCAGCTCACTTTCTGACCCTAAGAACACTTAAGCCAACTGTTTTGAGAAGGTGGAATTAGGACCAGAACAAGCTAGGATGGAGGAGGCATTGCTTCCAAGAGAAGGAAATAAGGAATCCTAATCTAAGATAGGAAAACAATGAGAAAGAACCTCTGAAAAAAGTAATACAATTCAATAAAAAAATTAACTGGAAAACCAGGTCCGAGACAAGAACAAACACATTCACATATAATCAATTAAGAGTATACATTAATAGTAACCTAAATATTGAAGAAAAGACCTTAAAAATGTTTCAAAAGTGCATCTGAAAATTCCCTCCTAAAAGATCAGGAAGAACTGAAATTTTCATCCAAACTATTTTTTTTTTTCCCCTCCAAATGACTCATATGCTTGGAATAACACCAAGTTGTTTTGTGGGTACCTGGCTAAGGAAAGATTATTATTATTACATAGTCTTATTTGAATACACTGCTGGCTTACAGCCACTGTTGTTTTTCCTTATTTAGCAGGAAGTGATAAAAGTTACTCGCAAAAGAAAAAAATTTCCATCTGTAATAACATCGGAGCTTTTGTACCAGGACCTTTTGAGATCAGAGCAAGAAAACTGGAAAGAAAACTCAGCAAGATACAGATCTATGATAAGAAGAATCAAGCAAAAAATAGAGGAATTGCATGACAAGTATGCACTTCATTTAAGCAGCCCAAGGGTAAGCAGTGGCAAATAATACAAAAATATGCCACGATAGAACGTAAATAAGAGACAGTGTAGCCGTTCCTGCCATAAAATCCTGTTTCAGTCTTTATTTTATGATGGTAGTTTCGATTTTTGAATATTTGATTTTTTGCTTTCTGGAGCACCTAAGTCCTTCGTTTCCCCTTTTCTCTACCAGGTGTATGTGGTATATTTTCTTTCATTTGTGTGTACATTATATTTGTGTTTGACGGAACGCTGATTAAATGTAGGGAATCCCTAAGAAAAAAACTAGTCCAGTCTTTAACAAATGACTAATATATATTTTACATAGGCATTAGACTTGAAACTTGCTTTGTTTTGCATTTTAACAGATTAGGTTTGGAGAAAATGTGTACTTTGAAGAAAATGGATGCATATTTCTTTCAAAAGCAGATGATGGTAAGAGATTTCCTAACTTGGTATGACTGAAAAATATTCTGCATGTATCAAATAATTCGGGTATTTTTCTTAATTTAAAGTATAATTGCTTGGTTTCTGGAAGTAGTGTAACCATACTACAAACAAAATATTTTGATAACATTCACTAATTATTAGTAAATAATTTTAGAATTCTCAATCTAAGTTGAGGTGAAAAGTATTAGGGAATACACAGTTCTGAGTCCACAACAGTAGATCACTGTAGATATTTATCATCTTTAATCTCTTTTGACAGTATTCCATACTTACTAGGATGATATGAGAGACCCATCTTATATTGCTTGGTAAAATAAATACTATATTAAGGTTCTCATCATAAATTGCTGTTGTGGGATGCTGGTAAGTTTCTGGAGAGAGAAGAGAGAAGTCATTTATTCTCAGAGTCCTGGCTTAGAACTTTATAAAAGGCAAAGTACCTTCATGCTTTTGTTTATTTTCAAAAAATTGTTTTTACAAGTATCAAACAAATATTTGGTGCTAGTAAATAAAAGTATACTGCAGGCAGAGTTGTTAAATCAAGTTACTGATTATTAACAATGTCTGTTTATTTTGTCAGTTCCTTAATTGCAGCATTTTTTGTTATCTGTATTGTTTTATGCAGTAGATAAAGCAAATGTTTTATTCAGTACTGAAGATGCTGGCTTTTCTGATGCCCATATTCAACGGATCAGAATTTCACCAGATCAGAGGTATATGGCCATCAGCTTAAAAAGTGAAAATTCTGAAGAGGCAACCTGTGTTATTATGAAACTTGATTATTCTCCTGTTTTGGAGAAAGTCATTCCAAATACTTTTAGTTTTGGTAAGTTGATTTTAAATATCCTATGGGCCACACCAGCTTTCAGTAAAACATTTTTCTTGGTCAACAACAAAAAATTGCTGGTGCTTGTTTTTAACAAAATGAGATAACCTTGCTGGATGTGATGCTTATAGCTGTTGAATTATTTCTGGACTTGCCTTTGGACAGCAAAAGCAGTAGTTTCTTTTAGCTTTTCTTCAGTAACACAGTATAGTGTTCAAAATTTGATATGCATTGGCCTTTTTTTTTTCCAGAATGGGCTACAAGTGATGTTCTGTTTTACACAAGTCAGAAGAATCTTAAATGCCAGGAAGTGTTTATGACAACTTTCACTGATGAAAAGCATACTAAATTAGTTTACTCAGAACAAGATGAAAGGTAATACTTATCTAAAATATATTAAGTTCATATATCCTAGAGTATATTTATATTTTATATAAAAAAGAAAAAATGAAAAAAAAATCATATCCTGTTTAAAAGGGTTCAAGTGATTTGTTTTCTTTTGCCGTTATTGCCATATGCAGTCTGAGAACGTGCTCAGTTCTCCTCTTGATTTAGGATCAACGAAGATTTAACTTTTCTCTGTTACCTCATGAGTTTAGCTGAGTTTATAAATGTCAAGGTCAGTCTCAGGTCAGGGTGTCCTTTAATGAAAGTGTGACAGTTTCATGCAGGGTTCATCAGACTGTGGATTTCATTTTGTTTTCTCTGCTATTGATGTCTGATGCATCTTTTAAAAAACAGAGAAGTTCAGGCGAATCCTTGCTCTGGGTAATGGATGAGCAAAATCATTATAGCATTCCCAGAGATGGAACTATTGTTGACTGAATACCCTCTCAATAACCTTTCTTTAAGCAATGGTTTAAGAATACAAGAAGGCTCTTGCTAAACTGTGTGCAAGACTAGTTTTTCAGCCATATAGCATGAAAAGATCAGATTTAGATGCTATACTGTAAATATTTATGATTAAACTCTATCCAAAGTAACAGGTTCTGTAAAGAAATTTCCATTCTTTCAATTATCTGAGGGGAAAAAAAAAAGAAAAAGAAAAATCTCCATCTGAGATGGAGTACATAAGATCCCTTTTTTCTAGCTGTATTTAATACATACATTTATAAAAGCAAGGTACACTGACGTGACACTTCCCTACAGGGAAACTGTTGGCATAATTCAGAAGGTCATAGTCATTATAGCAAATCTAATAGAAACTTACTCTAAAGGCTCATCTACTGGTGCAGCTTAGGTTGTAACTGAACTTACTTGCCAGTGGGAGAAGACAAGACATTCCTTTGAGACATTCCTTTGTATTGCCATTAAACAGTTCTGTGTCTTACTCTCTCTTTTACTTGTAATCAAATACATTTCAGAAGCTGAAGATTGCTTGACTCCCTTAAAAAAAACCCAACAAATTGACAAGTACGAAAACTAAGGCCTGGTTTCTTGGGAGGAGGTTTCAGGAGTAGCCTGTTTCAGCTCAACTCCTTTAGAAACGAGGTCAGTAGAGCTGAACTGCTCAAGTCCTGACTGCAGTATCCAGCTCTTGCAAAGCTTGTGAGTATAAGAGAGCCAGGAGGAGGCTTCCCTGCAGACTTCAGAAACTCAGCTATGCCTGCCTGCCTACCTAAAGATGTCAAGAGGATGTAAATAGGAAAACCAGTAATAACAGAAAAAGAAAACTGGAATTCCTCCTTCTGCAATGAATTAAAAACATTATCTAAAGCTTCATGTCTTTCAGCAGGCAAATATTTTGAAGCCTAAATGCATCACTACTGCAGTCATGTAACCTGCCCTGGGTAACACACATTAGGATACTCGGTCCTGAACTTGCTTCATGAAATCTGCTGGTGCTTGGTGCTGGAGCTGGTTTTGCTGTTAGATGTTCACTCCAGGAGATTCAGAATGACAAAGTGCCATGTCCCAGATAAGACATCCTGTTAGTCATTCATTTAGAAATAAGAATATGACTTTCAGCCTGAACTTCGCTAGTATTGGCATCCTGCCACTGCCTATCATTCTGTTTTCTGTTGCTAGATTTTAGAAAAAAATAAAATGGGGTATTTTCTTGGGCTATGATATTTTGGGGTATTCATGTAACTTAATTTACCTTGGACTGAACAATACTGGTCTTGTTATCACGGAAGAAAAAGCTTTGTTTTTCCAGGCTGAGTTACTTTTTCTGCATGCTTTACAATATAAATTTAATATAGACACAAAACCTAAATACAGTAACTCTTTCATTACAGTATCATCACCCTTCCCTTACAGGTCTGTGTGGTCTCAATGGTAGACTATATCTGTGTGAGCAGAGCCGCTTTTCTTTGAACTATCTAATATTAAATTTTGTACAGGATCTATTGCTTTGGTATCTAACACTTGATATTTGCCATCTCATTCAGGAAATTACTCCTAAACACAACAAATCTTTGTACAGTTAAGTCAGAATAAAACAGGAAAAAAAATAGAGGGGAGATACCTTCAGAGAAACTTTGCCTTTTCCTTCTCTCCATGTTTATATACATTAAACCTCAAACAGATATAATCAAGGCTGTCAAGAAAATAATAATACCCTCTCATGCCCACTGTTAATCAACCTTAAATCTTAGAAGCAGCACTGAACTGAATCATATTCAAAGCTAAGCAATATTATTTTTTTCATAGTATTTTGCGTGCTGTTACTTCATCTCCATGGATGACTTTTTGTTTCCTCAGTTAATTCCTTTCCTTGCTTGCAGCTTTAGCACTTCAGCACTGTTAATCTTGTTTCATATAGGCTTCTATGATCTTTTTAAAAGTTTATAGTAGCTCCTGCTTTCTAGAATTATTCCTGTTCCCATCTGATGTCCTTTGTTAATTTTAATTGCCCTTTATTACTTCTTTTGAAAAAGACTTACTAGCTCAATAGAGACTTCTAGGTTTTGTGTGGATTTTACAGCCTGTATGCAACTGTGACCTTTCAGTCCACCTCAGCAATGCAAAAACACTAATTCAGTTGGGCAACAACTGAACTGCTCTCCTTGCAGAATTCAGACTGCACGCACAAAATCAGTTTCCTGAATCCTAGGAAAAATACTACAGAAGCGGATTTGGGAACCACATTCTGGAACTTCTCCAATCTAGTTACAGGCCTGCAATCTCTTACCTGGTTGCTTCAGAATCATGTGGGGTTTTTTTTATTTTGCATTTTAACCACAAAATGTTTTTTTTTTTTTTAATGTCAGTCAGTTTATAAGCTTAGTTTTTTGTTGTTGTTTGATTTTTTTATTGCTTGCAGATTTTTTGTAGACATATATTGCACAAAGGACAGACGTTTTCTTACCATCAACAGCAACAGCAAGACAACCTCAGAAGTTTGGCTGGTTGACTGTAGCCATCCTTTTAAGCCGCCTGTTCTTGTACAAGCACGAACAAAAGGGGTCATTTATCACGTGGAGCACAGAAATGATGAGTTCTATATTCTTACTACATATGGAGAGCCTGCAGAGTATAAGGTAATCTTAACTGTTAATAAGATTAGTTTTGTTCATTCAGGTAGGTTTATTCACTCAGATCATGTAGGCTGAAGCTGCCTTCTAATTCTGTGCTCCACGCTTACTCTAAAATAAAGAAAATGATACATGTGGATAATTGCATTTCTCCAAAGATTGACAGTAGTATGTGGAGTCTTTCACACATGTCCTGCTGATCTGACTCTAACTCATCTGGTAACAAATGGAAATGATTTTGCTTTACCTGGCATTTATCTTGTATGAAAATAAGTTAGTGATTTCAGTACATATAGCCAAACAGCCTGCACCTCAACTGGCCGCACTGAAAGCACTTATTACATGTAATATACGAGAATGAAACTGACTTTTGCAAATTTTTTCATAAGTAAGTTTTCCTCTGCCCATGCTGTTTTTCTAGTCACATTCCAGTGTTTTCACTGGCTGCTTTTTCCTCATCATGGTAGTAAAATGACAGTATCCCAGAGAGTTTACCATGACTTACTGTGAAGAAACACTGTCCTGCTCCAATGGCAGGTTCTTGTATGCAGAGCACAGGTTGGAAGTGCTGACCTTCAGATAGGAAAACATCACCTTCCATCAACACAGTACATTGCTTTTCTGCTGTGAAAGGAACTTGGTCTGAAACCTTCCTAAATATGGTTAAAACAAGTTTTAAACTTGAAATGGGCAAGTTTTAGAAATAAGATTAATTTCTAGTTATTTTAAAAGGTCTTTGCAGAACAGGCCCTTCCTCCTAAGCTGCCTTTCAACAAACTTTTTTTGAAGGGGGAGGCTGGAAAGCCGTGGGGGTTCTCTCCTTCTTCTGCCTGGAAGACTGAGAGAACCGCAGTAGGAGGAGCTCAAAGGCTGGAGTTCAAACATCGAGATTGTGACTGCTTAGAGAAGCAAGCAGCAGAAAGGACCTTTTCAGAGGCCCCCTACCCTGCCCTGATACCCTGTCCCAGGGCACTCTGCCAACCGACTCTTCTTAAAGGAGTGCAATACAGTTGAAAAAAAAATGGCTATCTGTCACAGAGATCTTTCCTGCTATCAGTAAAGGGAGTTGAAAAGCTGACTACTTTCGCTGTAAAAATGCTATACAGGATCACGTGTATGTCTGTACATCTCACTACTCAACTCTCACTGCATCTCTTAATAATGCAGGGTTGTTCTTTTTGCTTTTGTAGTTGATGAAGGCACCAGTAGCTTCCAGTGGCATGGAGAACTGGCAGTTATTTTATGCACTGGAGGAAAAGACCAAGCTAATAGACTTGGAGATGTTCAGTAATCACTGCATTATGTTCTTGCAGCGCAACAGGCATCTCTATTTAGATGTGATTTCCTTTGTTTGTCATTCAGTTCAGTCAATTAAGGTATGTTCTAGATTTGCATTAAACAGCATAAATTTTTTCCAGCACTTTTTTTTTTTTTAGTATAAGGCTATACTGAAAGCAAAGGTAAAATCCAAGAGTCAAGGTGGCAAGGAAACTATGACAGTGACGATTTTGTCATCATGACTAATTGTAGTACATGAGGGTGTTCTTCAGGATGTCACGTGGTGGATTATTGTAGCGCTTAAAAAGTTTCAAAGCAGCTATACTGTGAGTCAGATCTTTTTTTTTCAGTTTATTACTGTCAGATTTTTACTGTATGGCCAGTTTTTCATGTACTATTTCATAGTACTTGATTCCCTAAACACTTTCCTTAGTTTTATTAGGCTTATTTTTCATTATACACCTCAGTGTAAGTAAAGAAATAAGCCTGTCTCTCCCAAAGGAGAGAGAATAGAACATTCAGAACATAAATACAGACACTGTGGCCTAATAAATGACAGCGCTCATATTGTGGTACTCCTTTGAATATATTTCTGCCCTTTTCTAGTTGTTGTTAAGTTCTTGTCAGTTAAAGACAAGGTGACTCAATTGAAAAACATGATTTCTGGAAACCATTCAGCCAAAATTTTTTTTTTCAGGGCACCAAACCAATCTGCATAGCTTATGTTTTTTGAAACACGTTACCAATGGTATATTCTATAATACTGCTATAGATAAAGGTTTTTAAACATGATGTTCTGTTATGGTCCCTGAAATCTTTGATTTTTAGAAACGATCTTAGTTTATTTATTCAGAAAAGGGCTGCAGTGCTGTAGAACTTTAACTTTTGCTGCCATTTCAGAAGATTCTAGCAACCTAACCCAAGTAAACTGTGGCCTGGCAGAGGGTTTGACTAAGTCCCTGCTGCTCTCAAAGAATGAATCTTGATTTCTTTTATTCTTAGCAGAGTTTAAAATCTTACATATAATAGCAGTAAGTGTCTGAGGGTGAATGTGCCAGGAAAAGGTTTTGTTCTTCACAATGGCTGGCACTAGGAACAAAGTTAAGAGGCAGGGGTTTGGAGTGGCTTAGCATTACTGAGCTAACTCACAGCAAAAGCATAACAACTGATATGGACTTGGCTGTATAATGTGTTGAAGTAGAATTGGAAATCAGAGGGGAAATAGATTCTGCATTGTTTTTGAATTTTAGAACCTATTTGAAACGTTCTCTTAAAAATGTTGTAATGCCCATTTAAACTGGATTTGAATTTAGATTTATTTTCCAGTTTATTTCATTGCTGAACTTTTCCCTTAAGACCACTCCATAAAGTCTTTCACTTTCTGGTTGTTTCAATACTAAATTTTGAAGACAGACAGTTTGTGCTAGGTGTAAACTGAAGTAGCTTGGCACTCAAAATCTTTGTCTCTGAAGGACACACTAGCCTAAGTTTAAAAGCAGTGTAAGGATCTCACTTAAAATGCTCTGTTTTCTCAGCTGCCTACGTGGGCCTGTGCTTTTGAATTGGAATCTCATCCTGAACACAGCACCAGCACTTGCTATTTTCAGCTCAGCTCCCCAGTACACCCCCCGAAGCGTTTTGCATATTCATTTAAAGCAAATAATCTCATTGAGCAGGCTGAGCAAGAGGTACCAATTATTAGGAATTGTCACACTACACGTTTACTTGCTAAAAGCAAGGTAAGATTTTTGTAGTCCTTTTCCTGTTCCCTTTATTCTTCCCTTCCTCCTCTCCCTTTTAAAGAAAATGCATTTGGCAGGGAATAGAGATTTTAAAAAAATATAAAGAGCAGTTAGTGCTCTAGTTACCAAACAGTGGGTGTTTTCTTCAGTGGTATAGAAAAGAACAAGTCGTGATGAGATTTTTTTTTTAATAATCAGGGTGTGCTAGAAGAGATAACAGTACATGATGAGTCAAGAAGCTTTGTATAATATAACTTGAACTTGATAGTTGATGGATGGTATCATATTCTATAAGATGAAAAAGAATGCCAGTTCTTGAAAAGAACACCCCACAAATGTCAACACAGTACAAATCAAGAAAGGAAAGTTTTAACAGCCTGAGGATAAAAAAAAAATGGATATGTTAATAAAGAGTTTGTGCTGCAGTAAGTGGTAAACTATTTTGTTAATAATAGATATTCTTAATGCTAAAGAGGGAAGGAAGACTTGGGTACTTTGATAGTTTAAAAACACCTCAGGTGTTGCACTTAAATGAATTTTATACTCTGCATCTGTAAGTCTACACAGCAGAGGTTCAGTCTCTTGCTTTATTTTTCAAGAGTACTCTGTACAATCTAAATGAAAAAAATTACTGTAATCAAAAAAACACATTTTAAAATAAATAATTGAAGTTTTCATTGCCATGTGTCATTGAGATTTCTAAAATATCCTTCATTGTAAAATACTCCTTCATTTTCAGGATGAAACTTTGGTGCCAATTACAGTTTTTCATAATATAAAGTCTAAAGAACTGCACAGGAAACCACTTCTCATTCATGTATATGGAGCTTATGGCATAGATTTGAACATGAGCTTTAAAGAAGAGAAGCTGATGTTAATTGAAGAGGGTTGGATATTAGCATATTGCCATGTTAGGTAAGTCAAATATAAAGTGAAATCAAGAGTTTTTTTTTAATGGGACACAGTTGATATGAAACTGAGCAGGTAAATGTTTTTTTTTTTCATGTAGCTGTACCTGCTCCTTCGTGCTGTTCTCTTTATTAACTCTGTTTCTAGAATTGTTAAACAGTTTTAACAAAAAGTAAATTTTCCTAGGCATATATATATTTAGAAGACAACACACTGGGTTCACATTTCTTAAGTCAACAATATAGCTGCATTTAGCTTACAGCTTTAAGATACCTCAGAACTACTCATCTTGTCCTTGCTCGGAGCAGTTTTGAGAGCATGTTCAAACTGCAGTGTTGTGCTACCATCCTCTTTTTCCTGGGGTATTGGGTGATATCAAACTAATATTTGATCTGCTTTCTGAAAAGCTTTTGTCTTTCTGCAACAGTAACTAAGGGTTCAACCTGCACATCTTGTTCTCTTATTGGCCAAATCCCACGTCTCCTGTTTAGCTACAAACCTGCTAGTTTTATAAAACCCCTACGTACAATAGGCTTCACGTTTTCATTTAGATAATAATGCAGTAGACAAAGAAGGTAACAAAGGACTCAGTTCGGTGAGAAGGAAGAGGGGGAACTGAACAACCATTTGAAATACCCACTGCCAAAATAAACTCAGCATACAAATATATTCAGTCTTATAATACAGTGGGAAGCTTATACAGCTCTTCCTCCCACAACTGTCTCCTGACATAAGTGGATCCTCTTTATTTTACAGTGGCAGCACTAAAGAGGAAGAGTACCAAAAGAGGCAGTTAATTAACTTAAAACTTGAATAAGTTAACCCATTGTGTAGAAGGGATCATAAATTTCAGTTTAAAACTCTGTGAATATTGCAACCTCTAGAGTTCATGTGGTATTCAAAATTCAGAAATGAGAAAAAAAATGAAATTAACTGACAGCTTTGTAATTTAAGTTGCACAACAGGCAAAGTCTGAGTGTTTCAGTGAGGAACGAAGAAACATTATTCCCAGTTATTATAAATGAGCATTATTGATAGAACAAAGGGTAATGGGTATTAATTAAAACACAGGCAGTTCCATCTCCATGTGAGGAGGAACTTCTTTCCTGTGGGGGTGACAGAGTGCTGGAACAGGCTGCCCAGAGAGGTTGTGGAGTCTCCTTCTCTGGAAATCTCCCAAACCTGCCTGGATGCCACCCTGTGCCACGTGCTCTAGGTGTCCCTGCTGGAGCAGGGGGGACTAGATGATCTCTAGAGGTCCCTTCCTACCTCAGCCATTCTGTGATACTGTGAAGGAGGAAAACAGCACTTCCCAAAGTGCTTCTTTCCAGGTAGAAGCACATAGGGATGGGTGGTGCAGAGGTGCCCTGATGCTGTTTGAGTTTTCACTACTCATCACACAAGGATTTTTTAAAATTTACATTTTGTATATTTTTGCCATTAAGGACAACAAAAAGACAGGAATAGAAGAGTTAATTAGGAAAGCAAACTGGTTTTGCAATTCTGTGGCTTCATTATAGCTAAAGCTTTGCTGCTTAATGTTTTCCAGAGAATCTCCAACTTGAACTGTTTTGATTTCAGGGGTGGAGGAGAGCTAGGCCTTGGCTGGCACAAAGATGGATGTCAGCTCAATAAACTCAAAGGTCTCCACGACCTTCAGGCTTGCATTATGTTGCTGCATGAATTGGGATTTTCTCAGCCAAAATCTACAGCAGTAGCAGCCGCCAGTGCTGGGGCAGTTCTTGCAGGAGCTCTGTGCAACACTGATCCAGAACTGATCAGAGCCGTGGTCTTGCAGGTGAGGTGATGGGGATCCCTTGTGCAAAATGAGGTTGAACTGTTTCTGTTTTGTTTCACCTGTTTCAGAATTGGAAACATTGCAGTCCAAATTCATAGTTTTCATTTGTTTGAAAATACCTTGACATTGGTGTTTGAGATCCTGTCATGTTTGCCAACTTTTTTCTTCCTTTTTTTTTTTTTTTAAAATAACTTTTAAGGCTCCTTTCCTAGATGTTCTAAATACAATGTTGAAAACTCATCTCCCACTGACAACTGAAGAACAGGAAGAATGGGGAAATCCATTAGCAGATGAAAAAACCATGAAGTATATCAAAAACTATTGTCCTTACCAGAATATTAAGCCACAGGTAAAATTGCCCTTTCTTTGTCAAATTCTGCAGTAATAAAAGGATAGTAATTTCTAGGGAAATAATAGAAAGTGGGTAACTGGAATTTCTTAAAATTATATTTTACCCTTTTGGTGCTTTAAACTTCAACACTTAGGCTGAGCTGCTTACTTACACTAAACTGAATCATTAGTACAAACAGAAATTATTTCAGCCATAATAAAGTAGTTGGGGTCATGATGATTGTTGAAATTAACTAAACTCCTTCCCTTAAATGATCACTTGCCTTCAAAAGCCATTTTTATTATAGGGCAGCCATGAAGTAAGGATTTTAATAGATCATTGTGCAACCAATACCAACCTGTGAAATACTTTTCCTTTGTGTGGAGGTTCCATTGTTCTACTGGGTTTTCCAGACTTCCTCCCAAGAGGAAGGAGGTATTTTCCACACAGAAAATACACTTAAAAGATAAACAGTGTAAGGAAAAAAAAAAAAAAAAGCTATGGCTTTCGTATTGTTATCTCAGAGGAAATTTTTACTTTACTTGATGTGCTAGCTGTGTTACATAGGTTCATTAATAAGCCAAATCTTACACATATTAAAGTAGCTATTTTGATACTACTAAAGTAGCTTTTAGCCTTGCAAACATACATCTTAACTTCTATCCTGACTGCTTAAGGTGAACCATGGCTATTGCTCCTTCCTGTGGTAAGCTGCAGCAGAGACACATGCATTAGCCCTGTAGGAGTGGGGACAGGATTCATGTTTTTGTGCATCGGTAGCAGGTAGATGATCCCTCCCCCCTGTCATTTTCAGACCAAAATAAGTTTTTTCAAGTAAATTTGGAATTTTTTTTTTGAAGCAGGTAGTTTTGTAATAGTTACATTTTAGATAAACATAACAAGTAGTACAGTAAGATATATGGAGAAAAATTGTTTACTCATTTTATGTGAAAGTAAACTGTCAAATATTTAACTCTCTTTTCCTAATTTCAGCCTTATCCTTCAGTTTTTATCACAGCTTATGAAAATGATCAACGAGTACCACTAACAGGAATTTTAAAATACGTTCAAAAACTTAGGAAGGCTGCAAGAGATTATACCAGCAGAACAGAAAGGGAAGGTGAGAAATACGCTACAGCTACATGAAGTTAATAAATCAAAAGATCAATAGTCATAACTGGACAACAGTACAGACTTCAACAGCTCCTCCTTAAGTACTTTCACTTGTGCCCCATGATCCAGTATCTAAATCTCCCGGTAGTTTCTGGTACCTGCCAAGATGAGACGTGCAGTCATCCTGACAAATGGATCAACCTCCGCTTCGGAGATGTGCCCTCCAGAGCCCAAAGAGACACCATCAGTATCACAGACCTTCTTGAAAATAGTTAAATCAGTGTGTGAAACATTTATGACAAACTACAGCAGGTTCAGGAAACCCTATGAGCTGAAGGTGGCTGTACTCAGGGAAGATATAAGTGGGGATTGCTCTTCCATAGGCTTTATTGGATGGCTACTGGTGGAACTGCTGGACAGGGCTGGATGAACCCGTAACTTCAGCTACTGTTCTGATTATAGTGCAGTTCTCAAAAGCATATTGATAAAATCTTGGGTTTATGCTCTACAAGAAACCCCTTTTTCCCAGCTTACTGAAACTGCAGACAATAGTCAAGTTAGAATGATAGTTATGCTTAGATATATTTTTATACCTGAGACTTGCCACCATCTCCGGGAGTGTTTCCAGGAAAAGCTGCCTTCAAGCCCTATTATTTGGCAGTAGCATCTAATATGGTGAGAGGCTTCTACTATCAGGACCACACTAGCTCTTAGATTAGCTTCTCTAAATTTCATTATGACCCTTCTCTGCTGGCAGCCCAGTTGCAAAGGAATAGCTGATGCTGCAGCTGCTGTCTTCATGCAGAAAGAGAAAGGCCACTTTTCCAAAGGGACCCAGAGAATAAGCATACACAGTGGACGTATAAACATTTTTCAAAACTGTAGTTAACAAATGCAGCTAGTCCATATAGCAAGCCACTGAGTCCTTTTCTTTCCAAAGGAACAGCAGAAATTCTGCCAGGATAGAAGGCAGATTTACCTGCACGTCCCTCCATTTACCATCACATCCCCGCTTGACCTTTCCTTGTTCCTTTGGTGTTTAGTGACCACGAGGTTTGTTGTTGTTGTTGCAGGAAACTGGATCCCTAACATCATCTTGGACATCCAGCCAAAGGGCAGTCACTGTGATTCGTCATGGGAGGATTCACTAAATGAGGTATGCCCCCTTCACTGCACCCTTCCATAGCACGGAGCACGCTGGCCTTTCAATCAATATTTAAGTCTCAATAGCTCATGCAGTCACGCCGGGTAGTTTGCAGCAATTAAAAGTGCTGGAATTAAGGTTGCTGTTGATGAGGCAGAAATAAGAGCCAATGGCAAAGCCAAGTACTGAACCTCACCATTCCTCAAACCTCAAAATACTTTTAAATCCCCATTGTAATGTGCTGAGAGCTTGGAATAAAAGGTTAAGTTGTGCAGCACATTATTCTAGCAAAAAGTCTTGCACCAAAGTCTTGCACCATACAGTTAAGAGCTTAAAGCTGTTACACTGATTTTTCATTTACTTCCATCTTCCTCATGAACAAAAGAGACACGATGGGTTTGATCTTTATGTTTTGGGCTGCTTGGTCTGTACTTCGGATTCAATGGCTCATGTTTTCTGCAAAAGCATATGCTAAAATAGCTGGCAGGTGTGGCAGATTTTTTCCCTAAATTAAAACTTTAGTATAAGGCCTTGTTTTGCTTAAAGGCAAGGCAGTGCTTATCATAAATACGGGAAAGGAAGATTAGAACAGCTGTACCTGAAGGAGTGGTATTGTTTTATAATAAAATGTTTTTGTTGTTTTAGATTGCAAGACACCTTGCTTTTCTGAACAAAGAACTTGATAAAGAATAAGGTGCTATCTGCAACATGACATTACATCAAAGCCTGCAACTGGCCCATGGACACACTGACCACTCGAAAAACTTCACATCAGATTTGTGTTTATATAGAGAGTAGAAACCCTTTTTATCCCTCTTGGGTGCCTGTTTTGTGGACATAAGCAGACAAGAAATTCAAAGACAAAGTTGTGTGTGGCTTATAAACATAGAAAATGAGCGTTAAATTTCTGCTGCCAGTTAGTACAGAAGTAGCCTCCTGCATCACCCAGTTAGTTCAGGCCAGTTCTGCTGACCACAGCGAGGAGCGCAGCTCAGGACAGGCAGAGCTGCCTCGGTGCAAAACCCTTGGTGCTGAAAGCTTCAGTTGTGAAGAGCTGAACTCTGTACAGGCAGCAGCCCTATCTGAGATCTCCAGTCCAGGACAGAACTTTACACAAGGCAGGAAAAGTGATTTCAGAGCCCGGTGACCTCCAAGCAAGGCCATCTTGCCATGATGTTTATCAAAATTAGATGCCTTGTGCACACCTGGCACTGGTACAAACTGCACTAGGGGGCCAAAATGTTCTCGGACCAAAACCACTTGCACCAACTCAACCCCCTGTCCTTCCTTTGTGTCACAGCAGCTGCTACTGTAGATGCACCAAATGCAAATCAAAACACACAAAAATTGGGATATTCAGTTGTTCAGTATTGTTGGAGTTGCTAACTCTTCCTGCAACTGCTGGATACACACTTCACCTCCATCCTTCTTTGGGTAGAAAAAGAAAATATGGGAATGCAAACTATTCTAACTCAGCCTTGGAGGGGAGGAAATATCCATGGAAAAATCAGATGTAAGAGCAGAATTGGATATCCTTAGCCTGTTCTTGTTCTTCTCCATGATAACCTGGAGGATATTCCAAGGTGCTAGAACTGATAAAAGAGTTAAACCATAAAGACTTCTACATATTGGTCCACATACCTATTTCAACAAATCCAGGATCACCCCTTTGTGAAAATCATGGGAAAGTTACGTAACTAAAGAGAAATCCAAAAAAGAAAACACACACAAAAAAAACCTACCAGGGACTGTAAGGGGCAACAGCCAGAAAGCAACCAACTCTTTTCTTACCCTCACACAAAACCACATGCTTAACCGGACTGCTCCAGTAGGACTGGCCTCCTTTCCTTCTCCACAGTCTCTGTGGGAGGCTCTAAACAAATCTTTGTTCACCTTTTCCTCACCAGCACAGATGCAAGACAGTCAGGTATGAAATTTATTTTCTAAGCTGTTTATTTTACACACAAAGGAAGTTTGAAAAGCCAGTGAAAATTCTAACATTCCCCGAAACCAACATTTTCTGAATTAATGAGGGCTTGATTATTCTAGTTCTGCACTTAGCAGTTCATGTAGAGTAAATTGAAGGCAGGGGAATAACATGCTTTCTCTGCCACAAAACAATTTTCTTGAAAAGCTTCCATAGCATGAACTGGCTTTCCTGTTTTGTATTGAAGGACTAGGCCTTCTCCCACGTCAGTTTTAACTATTTGGGTATTGACAGCTTTACCAGTATTGCCAAAATTAGTACTTAGCCTTACGAGAGCTTCCGAGGGGAGGTTGGGAACTACAGCTTTCAAGTCTACTGTTGATTCCTGTCCAAAATTGAGAACCATCATGAAGACCCTGTCCAACCCGTCCAGCTCCCGCACGTACACAAAGACGTCACTGTCGTTCCAGATGTGGCACATCCAGCCCCGCTGAAGGGGCAGCTCCGTGTTGCGGAGCGAAGAGAGCGCTCGGTACAAATTCAGGCTCGAGTTGGACTGAGTCTTCTGAGTCTGCAACAAAATCATCACACCGTTAACAGAGCCACTTCTTTCCACAGAATAAAACCATGTCCACACAGGCCCTTCAGAACACAGCTGCTGGAAATCAGTTTTGACAATGGCATCTCTGCAACTTCATCTGCTAATTCCTCTGCCTTGGGAGCTGGGCAGTATCAGGGGCAGGACAGAACTTCACTGACGACTGCTGCTTCCCCCCAGGGTGTCCCCGACAGTACCAGGTATTTGGCCAAAAGCCACAGCTGGACCTTTCTCTGAGTCAGATCTACTGCAGTCACTGGGTTTATCTGAAATGTTTGTCTCCAGGTCTGGCCAGCACTCCAGATAAGTGTGTTTAATACACTACTCCACTGCCTTCAACATTGTATTACCATTTTATGTTAGACATGGTCTATGTTCATTTCTTGTTGCAAGGACAGTGCTTTCTATACTATTATAAATGAAAAAAAAAGATCACATTTCAATATAATATTAAAATCATTAAAAGGTTGTTAAAGAACCAAATTGCATCTACATTTTCTACATCATTGAAGTTGTTTTGCTTAAATGAATACAGATGAAGTAGACTCCTTGCCACAAGGATTTCCTTTTCTAATAAAATTTGCTAGGATTCAGTTCCTTTTTATTGTCCTCCCTTGAGTTTGTTTATATTAGCTATACTGCCATTCCCACTAGGTAAAAGAAAGCTCCATTTACAGATAGATAGATCCACTTATTAAAATATTTTTAGCCCTCTGGTACATCACAAATAAATACCTACCTCAACATTTACACTTTCATAGTCAGGGTTAACAGGTAACCAGCTACTGTTGCCTTCAGTAAAGCCAGCATTAAGATTGTCATTCCACTGCATGGGGGATTTCTCTGGAAATGTCTCCTAGAAAAATAAAAAAAAGGGATGTTAGAACCATTACCAAAAAGTAACCTAATTTGATGATATTGAAAGCTCATCCATTAAACTCAAATCTTCTTCCACACCGTCAGCACCCTCAGTTTTCATTCTGTTTGTTTAAATTGAGATCTACGAAGGCCTGCTCCAAATCTAGAGAAATGGGGAGCAAACAAGAGTAACGTCAGTCACTGGCAGTGGGGGGAAACAAATGGCAGTTATAGGTACAGCAGCAGTAGCCAAAGGAGTCGAGTAGCGCCCGAGGCTGCCGGCAGCTACGATGCTCCAACAGACACCGGCACGGGCAGCTGGTGAAAACGGGGCAACGAGTCCTAGGGAGAGAGTGGCAACAATAACCACGACCAGTTCGGAAACGCTGCTCCGTGTCCGTTGTTTTATAGTCACAACCCTTTCGCTTCGGCTTAAAGCTTGTATTTACAAGAGGTAGAATTTGGACAGCGCTTTTTACATTGGAAAGATAAAGGAAGTGTTCACACCTGCGGGGAAGTGCAGAAACTACTGAAAACCTGTTTGTAGCTGGTTAAGGAGTGTTCAGCGAAGACGACTGAAATTCTCACTTTGAAGATTTCAGGAAAATTTTGAAAAAGTTTTCTCACTTTCAGAGAAGAGCTTGCCAAATGATCTGACACTTAAGAATTTAATGATAACAGAGGTTCTAAAATATTTTGCATATACTTTGATGGTTTGTTTTCTATAAAAATTTTTTTTTTTGTATAAGGGGCACTTTCCAATAGAACCTGTCAGAACAGCAGCTCAACAAAAGAAGTTGTCACTTTGCTTTGTGACAATATAAATAATGGGTTTCTCCTTTTAATGTGTTCTGAAAAGCAGAAAAATAATAAATCCTAAAATTTCAACTCCAGTAATGCTCAACATCTTTTTTTTTTTTTAAGCTTCAAACACTAGGGCTACAAACTATGCCCTGAGCATAGATGCAGATGCCACTTTGCATCTTTTCATCTTTCACCTATTAATCAGGGATTCCTCCTCTCCAGATGGAATAAAGAGCAGTTTTGCTTAGACAGAAAACTCTGAGCCACAGGGAAACCACTAAAGGAGAAAACCCCAGGAGCCAACCTCAGGGCAAGCCACTTTGTGAATCAGTCCTGTTCAGTCAGCAGCAATAAGAAAACTGAGATGTTTGGACCTAGGTGTTTTTCAGAGAAAGAGACAGTTTTCCTGGAGCAGAGGAGCACTTCATGGCAGCTGAATCGCATGATCCTGCACTTCTGCAAAAGCCTCTCTTCCCCCACGGGCACCAAACTAGCTGATACTGGTGGCAGCATCATCGGAGGCTGCCTCCTTCCACAGCAGCAGCTTTCCAATAAAACTGAAAGTTATGCGGGTCAGGCCAGTGCAAAAGGCAAAGCCCCTTCATTTTCACCCCTTGGCTTGGAATGGACTTCTAAATTATTCTGCACTCAAATGTCCTGCTCTGTGCCATGACTAACCACCATTAAATGAGGTGAGCCCCTGGCTCCCAGGCTCAGCTACCTAAAACTTCTGTAGAAAGGGATCTAAAAAGTAAAAGAAATGTCCTTTAAAAGGTGTAGAGAGATTGCATTTAGTCAGTTAAACAAAAGGTACTATTTTTCTGAAAGTTCTCTCCCTCAGAACTGAATAATCACAGGGACAGAGCTCATAAGCTCTTTACCTCTTCTGATGCAATATTTTCCATTCCTATTTCTTCACCGTAGTAAGTTATAGATGTGCCAGGAAGGGTTAAGAGCAGCATGTTGATAACATTGACATACTCCTTTCCAATCCGAGATGAAATCCGAGCGCTGTCAGGGTTTCCAACCTGAAGACAACGTGCAGTTAAACACATTACAAGAGCCAAGGTAAATGTGAAACTAGTTAAAGATTAAAAACAACAACAAAAAAAAGGGGGCTTCAAACATCATTTATATGGACCAGAGTAAAGAGATAACAAATCCATTTAAACTTCCATGTCTTCACACTGCCATATGAAAGAGAATTGCAGCCCCTCTTCCCTTGTAAAATAATTTGTCCAAAACTGTCCAAAATAATTTTGGGTGCAGAAGCCCTGTCAGCAGCGTAACAGGCAGAAACAAGGGAGGTTAGAGCTCAGCTATGGGCACAGATTGCTGCCGAAGCCACAGAAATCTCGTGGCCATGGGGAAGTTTCTATCATCTCTGCTACGAACAGACCCTTCCTAGAGGCCTGGTCTTACCGCCCAGTTTGGCCATTTTCCTTCAGGCATGTTTTTCATCCACAAGTTGACAGCTTCAAATACACTGTTACCCGATAGATTTTTCAAGTTAATTAGGTAGAAATTGAGGGGAAAATCTGCTTCTTCGCTAAAAGATGTGCCATAATACATCATTGTTGCTTCAGTGTCTTCCTCGTCATCAGCATCAGAACTCATAAACCTACAAGAAGGGCACAGATACCTTCTTTCAGCTCATTTCTGGTTTGGACAGGGTTGAAGGAAGCTAGGAATGCTGTTTAACATACATAGAAAAACAACAGAGCTTGCCTGATGTTTGCTCCCCTCAACTCGAGGATTAACATAGAGAAACTTATAAATATTTTGTAAAGCAGATAGTATTAAGGAGACACACTTCTTGTAGATTTTTCCCAGGAGTCAAAAAAAAAAAGTCTTTAAAGATCCGATTTGAGGAATATTTTTTCAAAACCGTACTTGCCTAACTCCATTTTAACAATTTCAGACTATGTATCCGACATTAATGTATTATTAATGCTAGAAAATAAACCAACCTCATGGGCTTTAATTACAGTGGTCCCACTGGTAGCACATCCTGCATACTCCTATATCCAGCCCATACACATACCAGAAATATCTGGGCCAACTCTCTGCCCTCCTCCTTCCCCAACGCGTTGGGGAGGAGACCGTACAGCCTATGCTCTGCCATTCGCATTCATAGAAGACGACACTGTATGTGTTTTATGGCATTAAAAAAGAAAAGGTTTTGTTGCTGGTGAGAGGGTGATAACGGCAAGGAAATCAGTGGCCACACCAACCCGTACCTGTAGCGGCCCGGCTCGCTGCTGTACTGATCCATGGTGTGGCGGAAGGCCCGCAGGAGGTCATGCATCCCCACCTGCGTGGTGGTGTAGTCGTGGTAGAGCTGCGAGTAGGCTGTGATATCCTCCTTGAAGACCAATACGACATTCCCCATTAGTCCTCTGGTATTTCTGAAGCCTCAACACTCCACCTTCTTCCTGTCCTTCGTAACTTAAATGAATTTGTTCAGCACACTAAGGTGGCAGTGAGACAAGCCCGCACTTTTAAGTGCTGAGACTGCAATTTGGTAACTTCTCTGGAAAGGAAAAGGGCCCACGAAAACCCACTCTGCTTGCTCAGGTCTTGCTGGCTCAACTCACTCGCTCACACACCGAGAAGCGAGGATTCTCCCTAGCAAAAGCACCTTGCTTTGTGATTACAAATTTAAACCAAACACACAACACTAACACCACAGATCCCAACTGCACTCGGGGGTATAGGAGTGGCAGGGGAGGAGGGCTGGCTGATTTGGCAGCTCTCCATCAAGAAGGAAGGACCCGCGCTCAGCCCTGGCCTACAGGCCCCACGTGCAGCCGCTGAGACCATGGAGGCCGCAGCCACAACGCGGCCCGGAGAGCGGGAAAGGTGCTGTGGTAACGTACGGGACAAGGAGGCTGGTCCAGCTGATCCCGCTACGTCAGCGCGGCAGCCGAACTGCGGCCTAGGGCCGGCTGGCGCCGTCGGGTTCACAGCCCCAGCGAAGGCAAGGAGCAGGAATACCACATTTCATGCTCCTGCATGTGTCTGCCACACATTGCCAAGGTAAGATGCCTTATTTTTATTCAGCTTCCTGCTAGCAATTTAGAGGGAATGTTTGTTAGTGACTGCTCTGGGATCTCAAGTGAGATAGAGATTTGACCCTACTACAGCAGAAGGGCTCCCCCACAACAACTGATAAATTATTAAAACTCAAAACCCAGGTCTTACTAGACTACAAACAAAAAAGCTAATTATTTTAGGCAGAAAGCTCAAAACAGCCCTATCAGAACAGAAATAAGGATTCTCCTCTGTGTGGGTGAGGAGGCACCTCACCCTTCTTTAAGCCACAGTTAAGAAACAAAGCAGTAAAAAATGCCCTAAGTAGAAAAGGGGGAAAAAGACAAGACAGAAAAATGATACATTACTGGACTCTCTAACTTGTTCACTTGAGGCTCATCTCTTAGATGCGTTGCTTCAAGAAGAAATTTAACAGCATTGAAACTAAATCCATCGATTCCTTTGCCAAGCCAGAATTTGATAATATCCTAGGCAAAAAAAAAAAAGTTAAGAACTCCAAGTTAGCCAATCCCATTGGAAACACATTCAGTTTTCTTTATTATCAGCATGCTACTAGCAGATACTAATATGTAACTTAATTTCGATTTCGTACTTCAAATTTTACTAAAAATTAAGGGCAAGTCTAAAGGGAGTGTTTAGGGAAGCATCATGCTGGAGAGGTTACTAGTGGGTTTGTTCGGGGATGGTTCTCAAGGCCAGTCTCACTTCATGTTTTCATTAACGTTTGTGACCAAAGATGTTCCTCGATGCACCCACAACCACCCCAGAGAGCACCGGGCCCCAGAGAGAGGCAGCCACATGATAGAGCACACCCAAGTTGGGCAGCCTTGAGGGCTGCTGCCAGAGAAACACACCAAAATTCAACAGGACAAAGTACCAGGCACTTAGGGCTAATCTCAAGGCTTAAGCTGGGAGACCTGCATGCAAACCATTTCCCCTCTTTGTAAAGTTGTCAGCTTTGTAGATAGACCAAAACTCTTAATTCTTCCTTATCCACAAGTCTGGGCATTCCTTTTAACTCTTATCAGCATTGCCTCAAGGACCTGAAGAGGCAAACACCTTCTAGAGAAAACTCAGCATCATCAGCCTGTATTTGACAGGCTAATTAACAGCTACTTGTGTGAACAAGGACTAAAATTTCTGTCCACTCAGCTGAGTCAGATGTGTTTGAGCACAAGCTCCAGTGCAAGAGACACTATGTTCCATGGTGGTTCTTCCATTACTTACTGTGCTTGATACAGCATCCAAATGCAATAAACGTCTTATTTCATTTAATCATCGCTAGTAAGAGACTAGACCAATGGCGATTAATAGCTTTGAGGAAGCAGTAGCCTTAGACTACTGAACTACCAGCATCCATCTTCAAAACAAGTAACACCAGTCAAAGGACATAGCGGGGGAAGGATTTATGCCATTGTGCAAGATTCAAGCTAGACATCTTTTCTGGTGAAGTGTTTTTAATTCTGGCCATTCCCAATGTGGAAAAACAAAAAGCTGCCCTATTTAATCTAGCAAAACAAAAGCTGAAAGGGGATGTTATCAGAGCTGAAAAACAAACAAGCCTAAAGAAGAGTAGAAAAAAAACTACTTAAGCTGAAGGACAAGTTTGGTTCATAGAGAACTACACATAAACTGAATTAGGTTAGACTGAAAAGCAGAAGGCTCCTGCAGCATCAGTGTAAAGGAATCTTGAGAGCACCTTTAGCAGGAAGGAAAAGGGGACTCCTTTTCAGATGCAATGTCCTGGTTCAAGGGCCTATCCAGATCGTGTTGCCAGGTACTTGGCAGAGGAGGGGACATCAGCCAGCAACAACGGGGCACCTTTCTAGACCTACCTTTCTAAGACCCAAAATGCTGCAACAAAACCCACTGCCATTTTATATATATATATATATATATATATATATATATATATAAATTAAGAAGACTCAAAGCCATATAGCTCAATACTGCGTTCATTATACACCGTTTGAATTTTGCTTATACACTTAATGTTTGTCTAGACACTTCATTCTTTCAATTGTTTGCGTAGGTTTTAATCCTTGAATTACTTCCAACTAGACTGTCACTTGTGTAAACACAAACACTCAAATCAAGTGTAGAACCAGCTGCTTGGCTAGCAGCAGCAATATTCTCCTTGTGGGCAGCCCGCAACGCGCGCCGGACGGTGCAGCGCGCACTTACGTGGATCTCTTCTTGGACAGCAGCATTGCGAAAATTTAAGTCTGGTTGTTCTTTCCCAAACTGATGAAAATAACACTGCTTTCTCACATCGTCAAACTGCCAGCTGGAATTCCCATAGACACTCACCTGTTCACATAAGGAAAAAAAAAAATCAGAATTCAATTTAAAAAAACATTTACTTGCTCACATGCTTTAAAATATGGTGCACTACAAGCATAAAATAAAGCACAATACTAATAGACTAAATTTTGAATTGACTTTGATGCTTATTTATATTTCCTATTTCCTTCTCTGGTTAGCTGTTCTTGCTTTCAGCTATGCTTCGCCACATCTGGTGCTTGCGGTTTTTGAGATGTTGATGCATTTTGTGTTCTTTTTTTTTTTTTTTTTTTTTAATGGACTTTCACTAGGGATAATTAGGAATAGATGGGGAAACATGGGTAGGAAGATTCTTAACATTCTTATTAAAAACAGTTTCAATGTAGAGTTTCTGCAATCTATCATCCCGATTAAGCTCCTACATCAATATTTATATTTATTTTATTTTTTAAAGTCTCTGTAAAAGTCTTTTCTGTGAAAAAAATTCCAGGAACTACAGCTAACTCTTACAATTCTAGTTAAAACAAAAATTGAGGCTAGATATGACAAAGGACACTACAGCTCTGTTAACTCCACCTTGAGCAGTTCCAACCCACAAATTCCTCTCCTACACACCTCAGGTCGGTTTCACAACAAATCCGCATATTCTGCTGCTTTTCCCAGAGGGCACAAAACAGGCAAGGCAGGTCCCTGCATGTTCCCCCTTGAGGAAAGAGGAAAAAAGCCCAGGACGAGCTGTCCTGAACCGCCCCCCTGCACCAACCGCTGTGGTTGCAGAAAGGCCAAGAGCTGCTTTTGGGAGCAGAGCACCCAGGTGGCCAAGGCGGTGTCCGAGCCACCTGGGCGCAATTCTTCCTTTTGCTCTTCAAAAGAGGAAATCTAACATTTGGGAAGAGACTAAACAGTTTGGGGGGGGGTGGGTTGGGTTTTCTTCTAACCTGTTTGAAGTAGGAACCCTTCATCCCTGTGCTGGTTTAGAGCTTCACGCACCCGAGCTCGTCAGGTAGCTTCTGCGGGTACCCCTGCAGAACCGCTCACAGCCTGGCACGCGCGGGGACGACAACGCTACGGTGGGTGTCGTGACACGGTGGCACCCTGCCGACCCGCCGGTGAGCGGCAAGAGCCTTCCCCCCCGTACCCAGTTGTTCGGAGGCGTGAGGGAGCCGCCGGCCTGCGCGCAGTCCTGCCAGACGTAGTAGTCCGTGTACTTGCCCGTGCGATTGCGACTCAGCTGGAACCACCTGTGCTTGTCGCTGGTGTGGTTTGGTATTAAATCCATTATCAGCTTCAGCCCTTATAAATCGAGGCAGGAAAAGGATTAAATTCAGCCGGTTAAGACAAAGTTCACGTTTGTGAGGGCAGCTCCCTCGGGCACTGCCGGGGAACGGGCAGCGCGCAGCCGCGGCAGCAGGGCCCACGCACAGCCCGACAGAAGCCCCACGACCACCCCAACCAACACAGCTAGGGCAGCAAGACCCTCTGATGACCTGCAGGATGGCTGGTATATAGGCTGGTCCTTTTTGGCTTTATTTTTTTTTCTTCCCCCCTTCTTCTTTTCTGGAGAGTAGAAAGGAGGAGGAAAAAAAAAGAAATTGGAACAGATTTTGTTTCACAAACCCTCACCACTGATGGTGGCTTGAAGGTCTGTCTCCCACCTCTCAAGGGAGGAAGGTGCCAACCCCTCTAGTACCAGGGAACACAGGTTCTTCCTCACCCTTCCCACAGGCTAGGCGGTTTTTAAGATGCTTTGGGGCCTGGCAAACCACCCTCTGCTCAGCTCAGGGAGGAAACACCTGAGCAAACGTGGTCCAGGGCCCAGCCACACGAACCAAGGAAGCAACTGCAGGAAGGAAGCACAAGCCCCCTCCTCAGCTCCCAGCTGCTTTCCTGTGCTCTCCAGGAAGCAGCCATCCACAAGGAACTTCCAAGGTGGAAAGGAGCACATGCTCAACCATGCCAGCCTGCCACTATGGACACTCTCATGGAGGTGAATTTCTTTTTGGTTTCTTTTCTTAAAACTTTCTAATAGGTGAATTTAATGTTTAATATAATTTAATATTTAATAACATTTAACACTTATTTTCATCATGGCCACAGTTTTACCTCTATCATGTATAGCTGCAATCAGGTTCTCAAAATCAGTCATTGTCCCAAACATGGGGTCAATATCATAGAAATCCTCAGCTCCATATCCAAGGTCTTTTAAGGGGGATTTATAGAAAGAGGTGATCCAGATGTTTTTTACATTCAAGTACATGATATGGTCCAGCTTTTCTTGGATGCCTATTTAAAAGAAAAGGATATCATCTGTTTTGACAACACACACAATTTTTGTTGGGAAAGAAAAATAAATAAAAGAGAGTTTGCCATGGGTTCTCGAAGACAAAAGACAGATTCTTTTTCCATGTAACCATGCCTGAGCTTAGGTAGCCTCACAGTCTTGAAATATCATAAGCTGACAGCATCAAGGCCCTTCAAAGCCAGTTCTAAGGATGATAAAGCTGAAATTTAAAAAACATCAAATCCAAGCAGATTCCACTCTGTATTATAAGAACATTTATAATCTCATTTATTAAATTACATTTAACATTTTGTTCTGAAAACAGACTCCTGTATTCATTAAAAAGCAACAATTGGATTACTTTCCCATTTCAAGGAATGCCAATTAATCCTCCAAGTACCCAACAGGAAGATGAGTCCAGTTTTAATGCTAAGATTCCAGTTTTTCCCTCCAAGGAAGACCATTACGGGCATCACACTGCCTGTGGGTATCAGGTGAGCCTTCTCAGAACACCCATGGGAGCTCAAAAACCCCACAACCTGAGAAAAGAGTAACACATCTTCCTTTACTCTTACGCTGCCAGCTTTACTTTTCCCCCACTGCTCTTTATGGAGAAGCTGCCAGACCAGCATGACTGTGTATTGGAGACTGCACATCCTCCTGCTCGACCTTCACCTTGCGAGACATTCTGCTTTGATTGCAGCTGTATTGCTGATTGCTCTCGGCCCCACCTCTGAACATTCATTCCAATGCCAGCCTCACATTCAACCAACTGAGCAAGCAGCTCCCAACGGGATCCATTAGTGACGCGGGAGCTGCAGTCAGCGATTACAGAGACAGCTTCTCTTCTCTGGACAGGTGACTTCATTGGACATATATAGAAATGCACACACACATATCGCTACACGTATCTATCTACTTGCAAACACACATATCCACGGCACACAGACAAGAGGCATCCAGCTTTGCAAGTAAAAAACATATCTTTACGCACCTTTCAGATCACCATTCCCATCCATGTCGCTATCCTTAAAAGAACGAGGATAGATCTGGTAAATAGGACTAGCTTGCCACCAGCTGAGGCACTTGGGAGACAGAGCAATAATTGCAATGGTAGAGCACACCAGCAGGACTGCCGAGGCGATTATAAGCCAGAAGAGAATCTCTCTGGTGACTCTGTAGCGGGCTTGTCTGGAGAACTTCAGCAGAACTTCCTTCGGCATCCCAGCATACGGCTTCAGAGGCAACTCCTCCAGAGCCGCAGGGTTCACACCAACAACACACGATTTTGGTATTTCTTCTTGGCTACCTGCGTTGGTCTCCTTCTCATCAAAAGCCTCATTCTGAACAAATCCGTTGTTCTCCACACCTCCTTTCTCACTCAGCTCCATAGGGAAGTTCTTTGCTTCCTCGTCACCCATTTCAGCTGGAGTATCTTCTGCTGGGAAGACTCGCCGCAACAAGGACGGCTGCCAAAACACCTTTGGTCAGTGAAATGAGAAACAATGCAATTAGCAGCTGGGTTTATAAATAATCCTGACCTGACTGATCAAAGTTCAAAAGAGACAAAAGGGCAAAGTGCTCCCATTCTTCTGCATAATAAGCATCTCCACCAAAAGAGCAAACGCAATCACATCACCGTCCTCTGGAAAGGCAGCCTTATTTCTTCTACCAACTGAGCGAAGTTTGGCTTCCCGTTACCCTCTCCAACATCCTAACTAAGCCTGTCTTGCTTTGGACAGATGTAGAAAAATCTCAGATTTTAACAAATAAAAAAATTTAATATGCAACTTTCCAGACTGGTAACATTCCAAGTAGCCAAGTAATCCCAATCCAAGAAACATTAATGAGAAATTTAAATTCAAACAGCAAGAACAAGTTGTTGACAACTTCAGGCCCCAAAGCAACAGAACAAAATAAACAAAAGATCAAGAAGCCTCTTCCCTTGGTTTCTCACAGCTCAGAAAAACAAAACCCAAAAAAGCCTAGCGCGAACCCAGCCCTCCCACAGCAGTTAAGCAGTAACCATGATAAAACACATACCAGATCCTGCAACTGGCTGCACCCAGGGCCGTCCCAGGTCAGGGAACCTCTGCACAGGCACAGGCTGGACCCAGGCGAGAGAAACACTCTGCTGACTACTAACATTCCCTACACGCTACTCCTTTTTTTTTTTTTTTTTTTTTTTTTAAATTACAAGCAGAGAAGGAAATCTCCTCCTCCCCCATCCCTAGCACTGCGGCTGTGACCAAGCGTTCCCAGAGCCTGGAGCGCATGCACCGTTTTACCCACGCGTGCGCCCCGAGCCTCCGGTGCCTCCGGTGCCCCAAGGAGGGGAGCTGCCCCGCGCCGTGACGGCGCTGCCAGGGCGGCCGCGTCGGCCTCTCTGCAAGGCGGCTTGCTTAGAAACTGGGGTACAACACGGTTTTTATTAGTTTTGCCTCAAAAGTGAGAACACTCTAAGAGTCTTATAAGCTAAGGACTATAATCCGGAACGCAACATTCCACTCAGTCACAAAAGTGTTATTTTTCAGTAGCTGAACCAAGAGCTAGAAGCTCTTGGAAGAGCTAGGAGGTCTCTTTATCTGACCATTTTAATCCTATTCTTCCCCTTCCTTGCAACGTTGGCTCCCTGCAAACCCCCCTGTGCCAGCTCAGATAGCGGCAGGAGGTGATCACTTAACAGGGAACACTTGAGATGAGAGCAACAGTTTCAGTAGCTGTAATTCGGTATTGCCAGGGAATTCAGAAGCAGGAAATTTCTCAAAAGTCTCCCTTCTAGTGGATCGACAATCTTACTACCAAGGTAAGTTCAAGTTTCCTAGGATGTGTGGTGCTGTCAGGGCATAGACTTACACTCACTACCTGATTACCTCAGTACCACAGACATGTTGGTCTCCGCTATATGTCCTTATACTTAATAAAACTTTCTATGTAACACCAGCCACTTTTCCATTTCAGTTATTTAAGAAAATATATTTCATTTATTTCTTTAAAGTAGGGCATGCTTAAATGCAGAAAATTTTTAGATCATGTCATATCCATCTTGGGACCACAGTATTCTTTCCCCTACTTTTTCTGCAAATAAAGGATCAAACATGTCCACAGATTCCTGCCATACCCCAAAGCTACTGCAAACATTCATGCATAGCGTGAAGCAAAGCAAGCAGGAGGCAAGAGCAAAGAACAACTTAAATCCATCCACTTACCTTGGATAAGCTGAATAAACAGAATTTAGGGTGGTCAAATTTACACAGAGGACTTAAGTTTGGTGGAAAGCTGGGAAAACCCTGAATAAAACAGAACCAACTTGATGACACCCCTGTTATTTTCTTCAAGACTGAGAGCATGTTTTTAAGTTAGGGGCTGCACATGACAATATATGTGTACGTATTTACAGAGACACCCATACGGCTGCGTTGGTGTCTGTGTCGCTCATCTGCTCAGCTACCACAAGAAAAACAAGGCAAGTCCCCCAGGCCACAACCCTGGGTAAGGGCAACACCGAGAAGACGCAGCTTGACTCCTGTTGCGATGTTCAGAAAGGCAAAGCTAGTAAGTATATAAAAAACATTTTCAAAAAGGAAGCTTGCTATAAAGAGTAAAAACCAGCTAGGAACAACATTGACGAGCAAACTGTGCAACACTTACCCAAGTTGCAGTGGAGGGTTTGTTGTGTTTTTTAAGTGCGTTCCAAGCCATAATACAGTCTGTAAGAGCAGCTGCCACCCTGCAAATTCCAGGTCATTTCTTAAGAGGTTATCAGGAACAGCAAAAAAAATCTGGCTGCATTTGTAGAAAATCAGAACATATTCGTGATGGAAGACAACTGCATGACAGAAAGTAAAACAGTGACCCAGGAACAGGGAAATTATTCGGATTTTCACAAAATCACAGAATGGTTGAGGTTGGAAGGGAGATCATCTAGTCCAAACCCCCTGTTCAGGCAGGGACACCCAGAGCATGTGGCAGAGGGTCACATCCAGGCAGGTTTTAATGCTTTTTTTTTTTCCTCCTCCTGCTTCTCTCTCACACCTCGTAGCTGACACGTAGAAGAACGAAGCCGAGTCCAGCTGTGCTGCTGGTTTGCTTGGCCTCGTGCAGTGACAGCACCAAGCGGGACGTACCGCAGTCACCGTCACCCTCTTTCGACGAGCGCACTGTGAGCTGGAGGATCTTTGCACATGACATTACATGGCACGGACACACAACGAGAGGGGGCAGGAGCATTTGGGTACGAGAGATGCAGCCTGGCACTTGTACAAGCCCTGGGAGGCATCTCTGGCAGTCAGTGAGACACTGACATGTAATTTATCATAGGAAACTGCAACTCAACAATACTACACAGCCATGACTCAAGATGCAGTTTTGCATTTAATGCACTAACATTGAATGTTAATTTAAGGAACTCTTATCCTTGTCTTACTCCTGCCTTACCCTGCCCTAGGTGAGGTGAAGTATTTAGGAGGCTATGCCATGAACCAGAGCAGCAAACTGATTCAGCAGAACCCAATCTTTTCCTTGTTCAGGCAGATCTACTTCTAATGCACCTGGACACTGAGAGACCACTTGAATGTCTGTGCCAGCTCAGCAGCGAGGAGGGCCAGGACCGGCAGGGAGAGGGGGCCGGGGAACAAGGTTCAAGTGAGCGCTGCTACCAAGCGCCCTAGTCAGGTCCCACACTCCGTCCCACGCTCACTGCGGCGCGTTTCTGTCCATCCCTTCCAGAAAGGGGTCACATCACTGTGCAGAGCTGGCAGCCAGGCACGGAGCAGTCAAATCACACGTTGGTCACACGTGTGAGCCCTTGTTTTTCTGGAATCAAAACCAAATGACTTATATTTCTTTAAGGACTTACCTGTATCAGGGACTCAGCCCCATTTCACCCAATGAGTATTGCTGCCTAAAACACTGCTGAAATTCTAGCTCAAAGTGACTGATACGTTTCCTCCCCAGTTCTTTGTTAGTTGGTATATTTTTGGTAAATTTAATGCTGATAATCACCTGCAGGGCTGCTTGTGCTTGAACAGAAAAATACAGGTTGGTTACCCCTAACAAGCACACCCCTCACAACTGATACAGGGAAATTTAGTATTAAAGGAGTGTGAAACTACTGCTGAACTCTTTACATGCATTCAGGAAGCAACTACTATTTCCCTCCTCTTATTCAAACATCTTCCAGGTGCAAATATTTTGTGTATGGATCTTGCCACATTATTTCCTCAAAGTAGCACCTATCACCCTCATGCAATTCTTAAGTAATGTTAAAGGCTTCTTTATACCCTAAGCAGGACAGACCGTGCCTTAACTGCCAGGCATCCCGCAGAAAACAAGAGGATTATTCTGCAACAGCAGAAAAACGCCTAGGCCAGGTGTCTGCATCTCAAATACTAAGAATTCTTCTGGGAAATCCAGAGAGAAAATATTGCTAAAGAGCTTAAAACACAGCCTGGAAGGTTACCTAACATGGACCCTGAAGCGCAAGCCCAGGAATCTGGTGCTTCCTACTCCTATATTTTTCTCCTTGTAGACTCAAAATAGTTGGCTTCATGCAACGTTTCAAAGTAGTCCGTTTTATATCACGGCAATACAGGTAACAAGACCCAGACAAGACGCGCCTTCGTACAACTGCCTCTTTCTCGCAGAACTGTTGGAATACCACGGCTACATTAAAGTAACGGATAGCTTATTTATTACATTTACAACCACAATCGGGCATCACAGATGTCTGTATGGCTTGTTAGCACAAGTGCTAGGCCCCAAGACTGGTATACATGAATTAGCTCCAAAACCACACAGTTTTTATGATTCTATTACAGAACTATTTCGTTTTTACTCTCGAGGAGCCATTTGCCTTAAAATTAGCTGATAAAAAGAAACCGTAAACTTCATCTTGAGAGAGGCAGATCAGCAACAACCCCCACTGAGCCTTAACTTTCCTCCTTTTTTAAAGTATATTTTATGTATGCAGGCATTACGCTTCTGGCTTGCTCTCAAGCAATTCTGAAACAGTTCCCTCCTGAGCAATTTTTATAGTTGAGCGGGGAGCAAACTAGCAGAACCCACTGAAAAGCATTGAAGAGTAAAGAGCCCACTTCGTGGTTTGTGCCAGTCGCTCTGTTTACCTTGGTGGTAGATAGGGAAACAAAACCCATCGGCACAGGGGTAGTAATAGCTGCCGACTCCACACAGATTGCTACAGTTATTTCTGTGAGATGGAGGGGTTCATTTCCACGAGCGTTTCTTCTGTATAATTATTTAGATGCACTGGCCGACTACGACGTCGGCTGTTTGAGGCTATACAACTGCCACGGCGCTTGCCGTTACTCCCTAGCACACATATTACACCAAAAAGCCCTACAAAGGGCTGATTAAGCACCCTAATGTGATAAGTGTACGAAGATGTTTATTTTTAAAAGTTCTTTTGCTTAATGCTGTTTCATTAAATCTTTTGTTATCGCTGAAACGGGTCCGACATAATGCATTTTACATCTAAATATAACCTTATTATTTACAGGAACGTGGCCAAGTTAACACCCATACAAAAAGGCCAACGTTATGGCTGTAGATCTTTCTTCAGTGACTCCCAGAAGACTGACAGCTAATCTGACCTTTGAAGCTCCGTTTCATCTAGCATTAAAAACGTTCTCCCCTGACACAGAAGGCAGCCAACAAGTGTGAGACACCTCCAGAAACAAGTTTCCAAGAGGGAATCTTTAACCCCAGGGGACCCCAACCATATATGAGGCTCCCACCATCAGCTTGCAGTTGAAGTCCTAAATAGGGCTGTGGTCACTCTGTGACTATTTCTTTAATTTATATTTATACCCTTAGCCTGCTAATGGACTACACGATTAAAGGTTAATGGCTCTATAAATGCTGTAATTACCTCCTGCTCGGCTCAGGCAGGGTTTCAGGGGTGGCTTTGGGGAAGGCAGCAGCCTGGGCACCTGCCAGACCTGTGCGAGCGCGGGGTGTCAGTCTCCTCCCTCCGTCTGCAACGTGGGAATAGTTGACGTCTAAGTCTTGCTGTTGGCCCATCTGCAACTGCAGCAGCGTCAGCGCCTACAGCTGCCTTCTCCTACTGAGGATCAAAAGGAAAAACTCAAGAGTCACAGGAAAAGGTCTGCTGGATTCCTGTTCATCCCAGGAAATGACAACCTGAGAAGAACTATCATCTCCAGCCCAGTCCTTCAAACCTTTGCTAACACGAGAGATGGACCTTGACTTTACTCTTAGCTTGGCTGAGGATGCATTGCTGAAGCTTAATGGCTATACCAGGAGTGACTCTGTTTCTGAAAGGTCTCTGACCTGGGAGCTCCACAACATGGCAGATGGCACATCCAGGCAGCCTGACAGGAGCCCGGCAGGAGCTCGGACGCACAGGAGGACGCTGCATCGGATCACGGCATCCAGCCTCCAGCTGGTGACCATCCCATGGCACGCCACAGTTACTCGTGCTGCGGATTAGGCCTTCCAACAACAGGATAGCGAAGAAAACTTACTGAGGAGTAAGTCCGGGTCTGTTGAACATTAAGCAGTAAGTCATACAGTTGAGAGCATTTTCAGGGATGAGCTTTCAGGTAACAAATACCACGTTCTCCTCCTGACTCTGCCAACAACCCACTGCACAACCAGGACTATCACCAAGCTACAGAAGCTATATTGCTTTTCACCGTGCATCCTGCATGCACCGCACACATATCATCCTATAATTATGTACAACATCTCACAATGAGCCTCACTATGTCTTAATGAGATTAATCCTTCCCTGCCTCTACTGCTTCCTCCAGATATACCCTGCAATTTGCTTCTGCCCGCCCCCGCCTATATCAAATTGATAACAGCCATGTGATCAGACACACTCAGGTCGTGCTCCCGTAAAATAGTTCCCTGAGGAAGGAGATCAGTCTAGATCAGAAATTGCTGGTCTTTGGGGTGCAGTTCAGACTGCTGTGTGAAGTGAACTGCTAGTGAACTGGCTGTCTGAAAAGCCCACTGACTCCAGACCAGATCAAGACACTCCAGCACCAGGGAAGTGAAAGGAAAGCAATGCAAAGCAAAACAAAACAACGCATCACAACCAAAAAGAACATCCCAAACAACGCAAATGGCGGGCATGAAACCAACATCCTGGTACACACGCATATTTTGTATGCATACATACAAAAGTCCTTCAAGTGTGCTCTGAGACTAGGTCATGCTTAAATTCTTTTTTTTTTTTTTTTTTTTTTAATTAAAATGTGGAGTTTGGTTTATGAAAAGCCTTTCTATTTTTGCAGTGCTGTGACAGTCATTTAATCATATTGTCTTTCATACACCTTCCTCATGAGAATTTTGTGGAGTTATTGGAAAGAGTCCAGCGCAGGGCTACGAGGATGATCAGGGGCCTGGAACATCTGCCCTATGAGGAGAGGCTGAGGGAGCTGGGCCTGTTCAGCCTGGAGAAGAGAAGGCTGAGAGGGGACCTGATCAGGGTATATAAATACCTTAGGGAGGGAGAGAGGAGGATGGGGTCGGTCTCTCTTCAGTAGTGGCCACTAACAGAACTAGAGGTAATGGCCACAAACTGAAGCACCAAAAGTTCCACAGGAACTTAAGGAAAAATTTCTTAACAGAGAGGATGACAGAGCCCTGGAACAGGCTGCCCAGAGAGGTTGTGGAGTCTCCTTCTCTGGAGATCTTCAAAACCCGCTTGGACGCAGTCCTGTGCCACGTGCTCTAGGTGACCCTGCGTGTGCAGGGGCTTGGACTAGATGGTCTCTAGAGGTCCCTTCCAGCCTTAGTGATTCTGTGATTTTATGATTAACTCCTACCCCCACCTCCCTTAGTAAGCAAGTTTCTGCAGATGTACTAACACACTCAGAATGCAGCGTGTTCAGTTTGGAAGAAAGGTTTATTTTTACATAGACAAGGGATGCTCTAATAAACAATGCACAGAACTCGGGACATTTCTGTTTCCCCACAGCTAATAGCACAAGTGTCTCTAGATGGGTTTCCCTTTATGAAACGCGCACATCCTGCTAATCAACCCGACTCACATTAGATGCCTCAGGCACCTCATCCACAGTGCTTTTTTGATTATTAAAAGCTACTGAGCCTTTTTATAGGGCAAGACAGACACATCTCTACGTGTCTACTTCATTTGTCGAGGGCACCAGATTGAAACAGCAATGCTGTAAATAACATCAGGCCTACAATCCTCTATGGCTTTCAAATGCTCTCACAGATACTACCAAGACCCAGGGTAACTCTGAAGACTTCTGGCAACACCATGTCCCTGACTGCGACCACCAACCGTAAGCAGAAACCAAAATCAAACGACTCTTAGAGGCCAGATCCTGCAAACCCTTACGCAAGCAACTAGCTCTGGGCAGCCCCACGAGAGGCACTAATTAACAGTTCTGCAAACACGAGGCATTTGTCAGTGATCCTAACTCTGCTCTAAAAATTACATTATTTGCAGGTTCTTTCATACTCTCCTCTCCCTACCACAGATATATGCCATTTCCTCACTTTTAGGGCATTTCTCTCTCAGTGCTCTTGCAAAGGAGGAGATATCACTCCCAGTCCAAAGACAAGGAAAGGTGGCAAAGGCCAGAAAGGCTCATGAAACGTTCTTGAACTTGTATTTGGAAAGTGATTACTTTTTTACTGGGCAATTGTATTTACTTAGCCCAAGACACACTGACAACCTCCAAGCCATCGTATTTCTCTCTGGAAGAGCCTCGAAAGGCATTCATACATTTCCCATAGCAGAGCCCTTAAGAGAAGCCCATCTCTTCCAAGCTTGTCATTAAATTAGCAATGAAATCACATGAGATTCAAGAGGGAACTCACAGGAAGAGACAGTCATAGGACAAGGTTTGAAGTCCCCCAGCAAATTTGGAAAGGAGGAATTTTTTTGGAAGCAAGAGACATGGAGGTAGCAGATTGCCTTTAGTTATCACATAGGCACAGGTGGCTCCTGAGAACCTGGGTTACTCACAGCCAGCTTGATCCAACCGAGCTGTCCACCAGCAGAGAGGAAACGCGCAGCGCGGGGCCCAGGGACCCGTCTCGGAGGGCAGCGGCTGCGCCTTCCGCAACAAAGCCCGTAAGAACCCCGGCGTGGGTACATTCCAGTCACAGTTGGTACCAGGCAGGGCAGAACCTACCTTGGCTTCGGAGGACGTTACTCTAAAAATACTGGTAAAGAAGTGTAGCACAGGCAGATTTTTTTTTTCAAGTTTATTTCTTTTATTATTGTTGACACAAGCTTTTCCTACAGAAATTCCAATTACTTCTTCACTTTGCTAGGTACCATTATTTGCAAAAACATTAAAAATACGAACTATGACATACGCTTTACGCACAAACTTTTGCCTGAAACTGAGTTATAACAATATATGCTACCTGAAGGCACACGCGCTCCCAAGCGCCTGGGATCTCCTGTTCCAGTCGCGCGGCACGCAGCGATCCAGCTCTTCAGCACGGAAGCGCCGTGCAGGGAAAGGGCAGGAGGGCCCTGCCTGCAGCAGCACCAGGGTGCCCGTTTTGAGCTTGGAGAATCCACTAAAGCGCGGGGGCTTTTCAGGTGCCAGCTCCCAGATTAGGGGCCTGTATGAGATAGAGGCAGACACTTCTGACCTCGCTCGTCCGTACTAGTGCAATACAGAACTATTTAACTCCAAACTGAGCAATTACTTGCACAGTGCAATTTTTTTTTCCTACTAGTCACTCAAATAGCAGAGTGACAGCTATCAACTCCTCGACCCTGAGGATAAATTACAGCAATCGTCTACTTTTTGTTATAGGGTGCCACCTCTGATAGTTTTGATGCTTTAATTTTTCCGCGATGCCTAGGAGGGTGCAGTACCAAGTACAGTGAGGCTCTAGCTTACTCTGAACAGGAAAGTTTGCTTCTCAAACATACATCTTCCAGTCATTCCAGAACTGAGGGCTGAGAAACACCGACAAACATTTTTAAAATCAATGGCAACGTAATACCCACCTTGCACACTTTCTTCCTTTTTCTTAATTTCGCCCAAATCCTTCTAGTCAATGCAGTTCAAAGCACAGGGGCTACAAAGGCAACATTAATAACATACCTATAAAATATTCTAAATTTGCACAAACCTTTTCTTATGCCTATTTGATCTATGTCTCATCAGGTAATTGGTATACATTTCATTAACTAAACATTTAAAAGGAAGAATCACAGGGAAAAATATATTACAGAAAATCAAGCAGGAAGAAGCAGGAGCTGGTTTAGTCCTTTCCTTACTCTGAGGTAGCAAAACAGCACTCAAACTCAGCAGAGCCCCTTCTGGTGTTAATGTGGCTATGTTTTCCTTTAATTCGGTTCACAGAAGCAGCACTTGAAATATGGTAACTGCATATGAAAAAAAAAAAAAAGTAGCTACAATTACTTACATACTTGGGAGTTACTGCAGTTACTTCCCTCTAATAAGTTTAGCAGGAAATTAAATGCAGTAATTGAAGTCTCTTGGTTAATAGCAGAGAACTTGCTAAATATTTTTAAGATAAAGATGATTAGAAATCTGAATTCCCCGTTTTAAAGTCTATCACACACAACTTTGTATTTGTTCATATTTTCATAAAGGCAGACACTGAAAAACTGTAAAAAACACACTTCTATCACATTGCTTACATTATCAAAGGATTTATAGAAGTTTTCACCAAGTTAAAGACTTTACTTATACCTTATTTATAACAATTATCCATTATTAGCACTCACTGTTCCCCAAACTGTTTTATGCTTCAAAAACATACAAAAATCTACCCATTTTATCTACCCATATCAAAATCCTTATCCTTCATTAAAAATCTACATGTTTTTGCAAACTGAAGATCAGAGAAGAATTAAAAATAAACAACCTCACACATAGAGCATCTCCAATTTCTCCTAAAAAGACAATATTATTACTGCAAGTTTTATACATTATTTGTCCATTATTTGACCCTTTTGCATGCTTGCAACATATTTGCAGAATGAATATAATGGTTGATGGTATAATTAATTAAGATGGTATAAATAATTAAGAAACTAAATAATGAAAATGTTCCTTTCTTACTGCATCATAGTTTTAAAATAAATGCATATATGCTCCTGTAATGTTTCTGTTTTCCAATTAGCATCTAAAATTCTGGAAAACCAGACTATGTGATCACAACACTGTGGCTGTAGGATGGTCTCAGTTTTATTGAGGTGTGTTTTCAGGATAGTTCATCTCTTAACAAGTTTAAAAATATGTGTGTATTTTAACTTTTTCAAGCTGAAATAGATACTCCTTCAAGGACTGTAAGAAGTTTCTAAAGATTTCTGGGCACCCTTTCAAATTCTGGCCACAAACTCCCAAAAGAAAGTGTTTAACCAAACAAGGCATGGGAAGCTCATACTATGAATTTTTGTTCGCTTTCTTTCAAGCTCTGCAGCTCTGTCAAAGTTATAAAAGCAAATCTCAGTTGGCTGTTCTCTCAGATAAATTTGTATAGAGGTCTTCCTGCTTGAAAAGGACATTCCATAACCATCCAGCAAAACGTAGAAGCAGCCTGGAAGGATGAACTTTCAATCTTCTCCTGATGGCAATCATCAACCGGATGGCTTCCAGCTTCTTACAGCTCAACAGCACGGTCCTTACAACACCAAACACTACTACACTGAAGCCTGTAGCCTCAACTTTTCCACAGCAACTCACCTTAAACTCAGAAAGTCTGAGAAAGCAGCAAACAGGCCAACAGTCATCTCAAAGGCAGATCTGACCATAGACAGTATAACTAATTGGAACGGTACAGTTGGAAAAAAATAGTCTGCCACACAAGTCTTCTGAGTGGGTACATCTTCCTACTAAGGGGTGTTTTCCTTTCAGGATTCGCAAGAACAAGTACTTTGAGAGCAAGAACACTGAATTGAAGGAGAATGACTTGCCTTCTTCTCCTACTGTAACCCATGCCCACGACTTGGCTTCTTGGCAGTCTTTGACAAAGCTTTAAAAGCGTGTACTGAGGCAATAATTACTAGATGGTAACCACAGCACATATCACAATAACACTAGAGTAAAGCTTTTCCTGCTGGACATTCCTAGGCAAGCTGCACACAGACAAGAACAGACAAGGAAAGAAAAAGAAAGTACTGGTCAATGGAGTAGGAAGTTACCAATAATCCCAAAGAATCTTTTAAATCCAGATATCGCAGCAAAGTAGAGCCCTAAGAAAGTACTGAAGAAAGAAGTAGGCAAAGACAGTTGCATACAAAGAGTGCAAAGCACAGCAGCACTGATTAAAGGGGTGTGAAAATGAACGAAGGAAACAAGAGATGACCTCCAGCAGCAAGCGAAAGAAAAAAAAAAGAAAGAAAGAAAGAAAAAGAAAAGAGAGGTGCAGGTAATGACAAGACATGAAAGCCATTTGTCTTTTGTTGACAGAGGAGCAGCTGGGGGGCATGGAAGATGGTACACACAAAACACAGCTAAGCCAGATCTTCACAACAACAGTCTAAATGAACGAGAGCAGGACAAGATCGGACTATCAAGTAGAGAGAAAAGAATGTTGCAGAGATTCACGAGGTGCCATGTGGAGTTTCACCAACAACAGACTACTTACCTGATCACACTACAGTATCATTAGCTGCTTTCTTAGGCTTTTGGTAAACTGCCTTTGTTACTGGGACCATCCAAATGGTCCACTTGCACCAGTGGAGCTACCTCCCTCTGGCTTATTTGAAAAGATAAAAGCTTAATCAGACAATTCCTAAATATAAAAGTTGGTGTTTAGCCCAACACAACCCATATTAATTAACAGATTTTTTAAAAAAATTTTTGCAAGAATATACTTAGAATAGACAGCTACAACTTGATTTTTGCTTCAGCATTTGTGTTTCAAATACTAGGTTGTTATATTCATGCATTTACTAGTGCAAAAAGTGCTTTTCAGAACACAGCAAGCAGAAACTGAGAATACTTTTATTTTCTTGAAATTGTCATCTTTCACACCATTCTACTCAGATGTTCTTCTGGAATCATTCTGTGTGTTTCACAGCTTAGTTATTTTTGCCACGGGGCAAAATTAAAAAGATTAATTAGTTGCCAGCCACATAAGTCTTCAAAGTGGATCTGCATACTGAACAGTGCTGCAGCTTACCTTTGCATTTATTTACGTGGAGACTCTCTGTTACTCTTCATTACCATGAGAAAGTCTTTCAGAAGTAAAAAGTGCCTGCGTGGCCTCAACCAATCCCAAGTTCCTACTGATTTTACTGCACCCAGGCTGCCAACACGAGCAAGCTCCAGCTGCAGCAGCTCACTCGAACACCTGCCCCCCTTGATACGTGGTGTATCAAGCAGCACTAGGGTCACCACCATTTAGCATGTGGTGCCTCGGAGAGCTGACACCTATTCATGTGCACAGCTGATCTTGTTCATCCCTTTGCTTTACCTAAGCAGCAGCTTCAGCAGCACACACACCAGTGGCATAAAACGCGGGCTGTTTTAGCCCAGAGCTGCGGAGGTTTCCATGTAGGCTGAAGTACACAAGAAGATTCATTCTATTAAGTGGAGGTTATCATTGTACTTAGCATTTCATATAAACCGATCAAAGAAGGCCAAGACCACAACACTTACATTGACATTCAATTCTTTATTCCCTTTCATTTACCATGGTTAAAGAGGATCAGTTCCTAAAAATAAAACCAAATCTTCATCTTGGATCAAGATGATCAGCATGCAGATGTGAGAACAAGACTTCATCCCTAGTACAGGAGAACTCAAAAATGAAGGGAAAAAAATTAGCAAGCTGAATTTTGACATGCCAGAGAGATCACAGGTAGAAGTGGCACTACCCAGTCTCTCAGCATTCTCCAAAAGTATTTTTATATTAGCTCCAAAATGGTGATATAATTGAGAAAATGTAACTTTTAAAAGAAATGCTAACAAGCATACAGTAAAACACATGAACAAATTTTAATCAAACATCTCAGATTTCTCACACTAAGAATACAACATCAAAATGCATGTTTTGGTTTTCCCCCAGACCGCTGACACCTGAGCAGTATCTAGATGACACTAACACCTTTACCACTATCCTGAATGCGGTGGATATACGAATGAGAAGCAATGCTGCTTTACAGGAGGGAAAAAAGAAAAAGGAGTCTTGATTTACCTTCATAGTGTAGCTGTGCAGCCTGTGGCTCTACCTCTTTCTAAAAGCTACATATACGCTTCACCTGTACGTAAATGCAACGGCTTTGATTTTGGGCAGCCTAGCCACGTAAGAAAATATATATGTAAAACATACATGTAAATATATGTAAATTGAGCCTATGGAATGCAGGGAATCTTACTACAATGGAATAAGGTATTAAAACTGGCAGTTGAGGAAAACATGCAGGGACTGTTTCACAAGCCGCTCCAGAAGAGTTTTAAGAGCAGCAAAACACTTCTCAGAAGACTGAATACCAGGCTTTCGTACAGACTGTTAATAAACCCACTCTGTAACACTATATATCCAGAGCGCTTATTACAATGCAGCATCACTAGTATGAAAGGTTTGTTTTCCTTCCCACAGATAAATAATTCCACTAATAAGATCAAGATAAGCTTCAATGTGACAGTGCTCCTGTTATATTTGTATCTAAAACCACATATAACAGTAAAGCTTTAAAAACCTCAGATCTTTAAGAAACTTAAATAATGAATTTCACCTGAATATTTTTAGCTTTCCCAAAGCTGGGCTAAGACTAGTTCCAGCTGATCTTGGACAGATTCACCCTAGCAAGCTTGACGTACTCCTCGTACGTGCTGCCTCCAACCGAGACACCTACGTGGAGGTTCTGGGCTTACCGTCACAAAGAACCATGTTCCTGATCCAATGAAAACAAACCCATCAATATACCAGAAAGGAAGCAACACCTTGTCAACCGTATTTGTCTACCTTTGTATACACCACACTTCATTTTCTTGATAAAGCTTTCTCAAGAAAATATAAAGCATCTCACACTGTTTTAGCAATCCTTTATTGAAGATAACAAGTTGGTTATGTTCACTGTATTGTATGAAACATCACAATATCATACTGGGAAGGTACTATCAGTACAGGGTTGGACCAGAGCGGACAGTCTGAACAATAAACCATTTTGCATTCTTCATTCCCTAGCTTTTAACAACCCCCCCGCCCCCCCCCCCCCCCAAAAAAAAAACAGTAAAGGGACAAATACCTGTTAACATCATCATTTAGAACACTTTAACTTACAAGGCTAAAATCTAATGAATAAATAAAATATACTGTGGCAATAATCCTCTCTAGACCAAAAGAAAAAAAAAAAAAAAAAAAAGGATCAGATACACAGTGAATTCAAAATGATTGGGAAAGCTGGTCTTAGGCACCAGTATGAAAGAGCATGTGGTTTTTACAGACTCACCATGGGGATAAAGTTACAGAAAAAATACCATGAATTCCATTTCACACAAAACCAGGTGATGACTGTCATTAGCTTAAAACTACACACAAGGGCAATTACATCCTCGCTGAAACACAGTTTAAACAAATAGGAAAATGTTTACAAGGCATCCACAGCATGTAAATCATGTACAGATGGATACATTCATTGTTTCCCCTCCCCAATAGCTTTTATTTTAGATAAATACTTTACTCTTCTCCATTTTCAGCATTTACTGGACTCATTACATGCACAACTCAAAGAAGTCAGAAAAAAGTCAAGGTTATTGCAAAAATAGAATTAAACTAAGAATCTTCAAGTACCTTACATGACAGCCACTCTGTACCATGCCCATTGCTTATAAAATGAAAGGTCATTGAACCCATGAAAATATCTCTAATATTTTCTTAATTTAAAATAGATAATTTTAAGTGTATTTATAGTAATCTCAAAGTGATAATTTGAACTTTGAAAATAATGCAAACAATTAAAAATTATACCCATATTACACAAGACTTTCATCTGTATCTTAAGCTGAGGAAAAAAAAAAATCAAGAAACTATAGAAAACCACATACAGAACAAAAAAATCACAATTTACATTATAATAAAGGCAAATTTTCAGCATTTTTAAAAAAACCTGCAGCTGTGAGAGATGTCAAAGCAAGTCACTAATAGCTATAAATTCATCAGTTTGGTTTTAAAAGATTTTCTCTAGCAAGAGTTTAAGGGTGTGTTGTACACATGCGTAAAATTCTTACTGTTTTTAGATGCCTAGAATCTTCATATATTATTGCCAAATACACTTATCTTCAAGCAAGCAGTAGGCAACAGATCACAATTTGGACACCGCAGGGAAACCTAACGGTCTGGTAATACAGGTAAAACTGGAAAAATTAAAAAAAAAATTAAAAAAATACACATCTGATAGCATATTGCCCAATTGAAATTACTTCCAAGCCACAGAGCTGCAAAGCCTTCCAACTCGGTAAAAGTGAAGTCATGTCTCATACAATTACTTGCACTCTTTCATGCTTATACGCTGTAAATCCCATTAAGCCATAGTGGGTCTTCAGAGTACAACTACAATCCCATGCACCTCAGGTACATACACTGATCTGCTGAATCCTTCCTTCCTTCTTTCCTTCCTCTTTAGGGCCAAAGTTCATTACAGATGTAATCAGTATGCCTGAGGCTGGTAAGAATACTGTAGTACAGGCAATGCTAAGAGTGGCAATATCAGAAAACACAAAAATGAACAAATGATGGAAAATTCTATTATCTTTCTGCCCATTTCACAAAAAGTTGGAAATCCACCAGAATTTTTCCCTTGTATTGAAGAAAACTGATTTAAAAGTTTTTTTTCCCCCTTTCAGAATCAAAAGCATTTTAGTAGATTTGTAAGGCTACCACGGATCTTCTAGATCTCCAGCACCCTACAGGAAAAGAAGAGGAGAAATATTACTACTCACCAAAACAAATGGAAACATTTTGTTGCATTTTGGATTTAACTGGCACAATTAAGTAGAACACTTAAGCATCAGAGATGACAAATTCTTCTTTTCATACTTTCCCCCTTGCACATACAAAAATTCTTTATTACTCCTTCAGGACACTTGCATAAAACATGAACCCAGTAGAGCTAGTAAAGTATAAAGATTTAAAACCAAAAAGTATCTAAAATTGTATTGAATCATAGGTATCAAATGATATTACTACAGAACTTGGGGGAGCGGTTGAGGAATCTGTAAAATACTAAGAAATTCAACCCTTAAGAGACATTCTTCATTCACAAGAGATTTCCATAGGATTATTTTCATTAAGGTAGTGAACTTTGCACCTATTCAGAACAATATTTTTGTGTTAGTGTTGGAATAAGAGCTGCAATTACCACATAGCACAAGAACTTCAGAACTAACTTATTAGCAGATTAACTACCACTGAAAATTCTCTGCATTATCACTAACCTCCCCAAATGCATATGTACACACGTGTCGAACACCACAAGACAGGAAAAAGATTTGGAAGAAAGAAACCTCAGATAGACTATCCAGTTCGTTCATTTATATTGCTCAAGTGTAACTTGCAACTGAGAAAAATTGCCCAAATACAATGACGAGTGTGTAAAACCCAAAACTACTGAAATACTTGCAGAAACTAGTGAATATCATGAGTTGTATCAAAGGCTATGAAAAGTTTCAAGCCATGTCAAGATGATAGCAAAGTATTTATTACTTTAAGCTGTTTAAAAGACTCAATATGCATCCAGATATTATTCCACAGCAAATTCTTTATTTTCACTTAAACACAAGTTATTAGATCTTGACACTAGGTACTAATTCTAAGTACATTTTCATTTCTGGTTAAGCTACAACCTGGAAGTATCAAAAACACAGTTTTCTAAAAACAGATATTTGTGATAAACAGTGGATACAACCTAAATGGAAAGAATCACATTTAATGAAGAGTAAGGGATTTAACTTAAGGTGTGATACTTTCTGTAATTCTAGTCATAACAAACTATACACAATTCAAATACAAAAATGCACAAGGTAGCTTATGATGTTGGGGAAAAAGGGTGAAGCACTTACATAATTCAAACAATATGCACAATACACATATGTTTAAGATGTGAATTACTTTACAATTAGCAAACATGTACCATCAAAATTGTTAAGAAACTTCTTACAAGAAAAGGGTCTTTTTTTTTTTTTTTTGCATTAGTATGTTAGATTCTTGTGAAACCAACAACAGGATTTAAAAACTGGTCTCCTGAATAGGAAGTTAACTGCTTCTTGCTACAGAATATAACATGTCATTACTATAACATACCAAAGTTCCTGAATTTTCAGGGAAAGAACAAAGCGTCATATAAACAAACTGTACAGATAACAGAGGGAAAACTCGAGGGGCCTCTAGGGCAGCTGTGACAAGCGTGGAGCTGTGACCACAGGAGCAGTGGCCAGGAGAGGCGTCCCCCTCGCCACGCGAGGCACCCAGGTCCCTGTGCCCGCTGGTCTCGCGTGGAGCTGTGACCACAGGCGCAGCCGCCAGGAGAGGCGTCCCCCTCGCCACGCGAGGCGCCCAGGTCCCTGTGCCCGCTGGTCTCGCGTGGAGCTGTGACCACAGGAGCAGTGGCCAGGAGAGGCGTCCCCCTCGCCACGCGAGGCGCCCAGGTCCCTGTGCCCGCTGGTCTCGCGTGGAGCTGTGACCAGAGGCGCAGCCGCCAGGAGAGGCGTCCCCCTCGCCACGCGAGGCGCCCGGGTCCCTGTGCCCGCTGGTCTCGCGTGGAGCTGTGACCACAGGCGCAGCCGCCAGGAGAGGCGTCCCCCTCGCCACGCGAGGCGCCCGGGTCCCTGTGCCCGCTGGTCTCGCGTGTGGAGCACGGAGCACGCAGGAGCAGCCGCCCGCGGGGCCCTCAGGGCCGCTCGCCGCCCGTGTCGCGGGTCCCCGGGCGCTGCGTGTCGGCCGGCGGCTCCGCGGGGCTCTCCGGCCGGGGGGCAGCGTGTCCCGCGCCGCTGGCTGAGGCGGAGGCGGCGGCCCGGTCAGCGGGGCCCTCTTCTCCCTGCAGCTTAGCTAGCCTGTAACTAGTCAGCATCTCTTCCAGGAGGTGGCGGTAGTTGCCCCTATGATTAATTCTCATCTGCCTCAGCGCTTCCACCAATTTCCCCTGTGTTCCACTCGCCTCGGCGTCGCCAGGGTCCTTGTTTCAAGATTCAAGACCCCGAAAAATCAGTAGTTAAACTAGGATATTTTAGAAAGACATTTAAATTTTCTTTGATGAAGAAACATCACTGTTGTCATACTTAAATACAGAAACGCCTTATTAGCAACACACACTTTATAAAATAGACAAACATGGATGATGCACATTTTTAAAAACATGATTTAGAAAGAATGATGCTTATTGAAACAACATTGAAATCACTTCAATTTATTCTGAAGGGCAACACAGCACCAGCTCCCCATCAGCTCCAACTTGGCTGCCAGTGGCTTTCAGTGCATGTAGTTTGTGTCCTCCCCACAACGGTGCTCGTTTGTCAGACAGTGGAAAAAGTCAACATTTAAACTTCTTTCGACACCGGGAGAATGTTTTAGCTGACCTTTTGCACGGCCCGTAGGAGCACAGCTCTGCAAGAAGGCTGCTAACTAAAAGCCCCACATAACTCCGCCGCCGGCAGTTTAGTTAAACTAAGGGCTCGGTGAACATCCCCTGCACATGAGAGAGCCAATCTTTGTGCCCATGACCTATCAGCCCCAGCGGGGCTGCTGTGTGATCCCTGTAACATACTGGTTTTAGTACTCGGGGTATCTATCCCACAGAAAAAATAATTTATAGGATACCTAGTTGAGTTCAAATTTAGTGACATACGTCTGAAAGCCTGAACACCAAGCACAGGTGAAGGAGCCGAGGGCTCCTCTGCAAGCCGCCTGTTTGGTAACAAACCAATTACCAAAGCAACCAGAAGTCAGAAGGGTTTTTTGCTGGTTTTCACAAAAAAAGACTTATGCCTCTGTTACAGTACTCAGACTGATACCAGGTATTTTTACTTTAGAGTGCTAAAAAGCCATGCTGTCACTCTGAGGGAATAGTACACCTTAAATTATTAATATCTAGCAAGTTATCAAGCTAGGCAGATAAAGCTGGATCTGTGGAAGCTGGCAGTTTTTGCAGTACATTACAGGCAAAATCCAGACTGCTTTCTTCTCATGCTGACCTCATTTTATTGTCAGCTACTGCAAAAGCTTGAAGGGCTACCAGCAGTTCAATCACTCCTTTACAAGCTCAACAGTAGCATGAAGATAGCACCTTGGGATCACCGAAATTACAGATGCTATAAAGTTGCTGGAATAGAAGCACCAAGACTATTCAGTACAGTTTAAGCTCTGTGAGGGGAACAATCTCACCCCAAATAAGGGTATTACTGAGTACAAGGCTATAATTTACTGCATAAAGACATATGTACGTAGTTCTGCTATGGTTTCCTGATCTCTGCCTCTCATATACTTGCATTTTCAAATTCTGATAGATCTTCAACAGCTCACTGAACATAAGTAAAAAAGTAATTTTAATGCATAAGTGAGAATGTTTTAGTGTCTCTTGAGCAAAAACTCAGTGAAAGCTCAGAATATCATAATGAGCTGTGTATCTTATTTCTTAGATTTGGACAGGAAATGCTACTTATTTATCTCGTAAATATTTAAAAACCAGCATGGCTTAAGACTACTAGGTTTTGAAGTCCAGAAAGCCTAAGTTCCACACTCCCTCTCTCTCAAGCAGTCTTGCTCTGAGGTTGGCATTAGAAAACATATACCCTTAACCCCTCACGATTACACAAAATTCAGATCTTTCAAAAACCCTTTTGGCAGACTAAGGTAAACGCTTTTGTCCCTGCTCAGCATGGTGCAGTAAAAGCAGTAAGCAATCCAAGAGCACCACAGACTCATGAACAAGCCCAGTGTTACCAGGAGCACGAGCGCACTGTTACTGGAGGGTTTCTGAGTGTGAAGCACACAACCTGTTTTGCTCTGTGCCCCCATCTGATGAACCCATCTGCTTCGTTCTTCTGCCATCTCCCTCCGAGTCAGACATGAGTAGGACAGAAACCGCCTGTTATATGCTATGCATTACATTTTTACATATATTATTATTACATACATTTCTCACTAATGATCTGTGCCTAATATAGAAAAGGTCCCCTCAAAACCCTGAGGATAACAAGGAGTATTCCCCTAGCTAGCATTTGCCTTCCCCAGTGCCCTACTTCAACTTACTGCTACTAATTATTAGGGGTGGAGGGAAAATACTTGTAGCAGCCCTTAATTAACAGGACCCAATTTAGCAAGTGTCAGAGCACTGTATTAATAGAAGCCAGAAAATAAGAGTCTCCATCAAGACACTCAAAATGTAAACCTGGCTTTGAACAGATGCCACTGAAACTGGTAACAGCTCAGAAATTTGAACTTTGTTCCTCACAGTTAAAGCTACATGTACTTCCAAGTAGCCCATACAACCTAGAAGTAGAGCCACTGAAAAACACGAAACACTTCTAACAGAAGTCTACTTCTGAATCTTGAGGGGAATGATTGACCTGACAGTATCATTACAGTACAAGAGCAGTAATTATTTAGCTACAAATAAATTACATTCCAAAGAGCTGAAAACACCCAATCCCCAATACACAACAGATTTCTGTATGACCAGAGAGGCACTCATACTGAAACAGAAGTCAGTACATTTATTCCAGGAGTCCCTCTAAAGAACCGCTGTCAAAGCCACTGCAGGTGAGCCCAGTGCTGGGCTCATTTCAGCCCTGCAGTTACCAAACACTTTTACTGTAGCCAGATACCCACTTTACACAATATCTGCTTACTTCAACCATATGCTACAAAGATTTTCAGACAAACTCAACAAAAAATATACCTGATGAATAGAAAGAAGTTACTCCAAGAATCACTAGCTCTGATGGGGGAAAACAAAGTCAAGCAAAAATTAAGTCAAGCACAATGCTAAGTGAAACCTTCATGGTGCAAGTAAAAATGAACCTAATGAAAAGAGATACTGTCCTTGTGCTGATTTAAATGTTTCCCAGGACCCGAACTGTCAAGCTGTTATGTTTGAATTCCCAGTTACTCAAGGTCATGGCTCCAAAGAGTTTGTGATGTTCATACTAAAACACATACTCTTTTTAATAGGAAGTTGAGCTGGCTGGTGATGGTAAGTGTTGGAGTGGGGATGCCTCTGCATGTGGGCGTAAGTGTTCTTTTTTACCCATATTCATTCATGCTTTAACACTTAGTAACATTATTGTTTTACCAACGGGAAAAAAATAATAATCTTATAGAAAATCATCATCAGTCAGATTAAGATGACTATCACATGCAGACTTCCGGGTTAGTAAGACAGCATTATGCATTACAGCCAATTTTCAAACACAAGTACACATTGTTCAGCCACATAACAGGAGAAGATTCTCAAGTGCAAGCGAGCACATCATGTTCCGCAGACTTCCTAGCTGTCTGCAGTCCCTGTTTTTAATATAAAGCACTTCTCTAGCTTCATACTAGAACAGGAAAATTATACTTATATTTCAATTACATTTGTAAGTATCATCACTAGGATATGCTGCATCTCCTTCCTACCTTTGCTTCCTATTTAAAAGTGAGATGTGTAGCAACATTAGTGCAACATATAGACATTATAGAGAGCTTGATATTGAGTAATGGAGCATCGTCCTTGCTTCCTCTTGCTGGCCTTCTGGCTCCAACTATTCATCTCAAAAAAGCTAAGATCACCACCTGGAACTACAGACCAAATGAGACCAAGAAGGCAGTCACACGTTCATCGCCTTGGAGACTGAGGCCCCCTGGATAGACTCATTTCCTCTCAGGGAGAGGAAGGAATTCCTGCTTGCTGGGAAAGTGCAAGAAGAGGAATTGCACCCATCACCCAGGGGCAGCAGCCTCCCCTCAACCCTGCTCAAGGTCAGAACCACTTAAGATGTAGCAGAGTAAAGGAAGTGACCGGTGAAAGACATCTTACCAGAAGAGAAAATAAAAGTGTATTTAACTTCAGATTACTATAGACAATGATTTAGATCACTATCAAGTTTTGCACTAAATACCAAAGACAAGCATACTGCTTATTTCATAAGAAACAGAAAACCAAGCAAAATGCTGCTTTTTTCCAACTGCAACAGTTTTAAGACCAGAGTTATATTCCTGTACATGCATTTTACTGACTTATTTCAGATAGCTCATTTTATTAAATCATAATGGATGATGTGCAAAAATATCCAGATGTAGCCAGTATCCCCAAAGAAGTTTTGTTGTATGTAAAGACTTTTAGCAAGCTTTCACAGCTATCTAGAAATAAATTTGGGCTTAGAAAAAAAAAGAACACGCCACAAGCTAACTATGGAATATGAAGAAAATAAAACCTCTTCTGGAAATGTTTTAAAGGCATGGTATAATCTTCAAACAATTCACCTCCCCCTGTAAAAGTAGGAACAAAGTTACTGCTAAACGTGAGCAGGGATAATGAACTGATGAAGGCCGTTTTCTGAAGGGCATAGGAAGCTGAAGAGAGGGAAATTTTGCAGGTACAAAGCTGAATTGTCCAACTTGTTTTTTGGTACTGTGATATAGTTCGAAGAAAGTTAAATCGACAGTGTATACTCTGTCAGTCCTGGACTAAAAATCGAAGAAGTACAAATCTTAACCTCTTCTACCCAAAATCTATTCAAAAAAATAGTGAGAGGACTTCTTTCTTTCTCTACTGTAGCAGAATAGTGGCCCCAGTGACCTACACAGCTTTAACCTTTGAGAATGAACTAAGTAAAGTTAATTGAGAGAAAAGGGGACACTGTGAGGACACAAGGGTTATTGTAATAAGACTTTGCACGTCGATATTGTGAATATGCCGCTAGTCTTTTCAAAGTAGTCAAAACACAAGCTGACATTTCCCAACACCTGATGACAAAGAATTTGCAGGGTATCTTCACGGATTACTGTGTGCAATGTGTTTTTTATTATTTCTTATATTTATATCAATTACTACTGCTACAAACACCAGTTCTTAGTAAATCTTAATATGAACCCCATAATCAGGCTTAAAGTGATAGTAAAACATTTCTACATAAAAGAATACATTTCATTTTTAAACTCAAGAACCAGAAAAATGGATAAAAACCATTTTAGAAATCAGAACTGAAATGAACCCAAAGCTCCTCTTAACACTGACCTTACACCATTACACATAGCATAGGTAAAGATAAGACTAATGTACTAATGTCAATTAGTGTCATCTGTTATATTCAGTGAATGCACATCTTGTAGGCATATAGGAGACAACAGGAGATGTGTTGTTGAATCTGTTCTATGACATTATGACTGCTATCCAGTAATCCACAGGTGAAGAATGAATATGACCAGAACTTTCACAAGAATAATCTGTCATTTAAAGACCTCTACAATGTAGCTTCACAGATTTGACAGAAAAGCAGTAATCTACTATTGAGTGCCATTGAAGTAGGCTCTCTGCTTGAAGTGCAGATAATTTAGGGTGCAAGAAGGATCAAGATAAACGCTGTGCTATGATACACAATTCATGTTTAGAATACTTTCCTGGCAATGAGGTGCTATTTTACTCAAAGTATGAAACTATTTTGATGTTCTCATTAACAAATAAGCATAGCAATCAAAATTGGAACTTACCCCCTCATTGTCTCTGTGTGGATTCAGTCTACTGTACACAGCTTCAATAATATTACGCCTAAAAAGAGAAGTTTCAAGAAGTTTGAGCACAATGATAAAGGATTACAAAACATTCAGATGTTCTGCCCTTAACTTGCCAATTAAGAAGATGAAATCCACCATCAAATCACAGTCTCCAAATCCACCATCAAATCACAGCTTTTGGTGTGTTTGGAGATTTAATACATAAATTGGGACTTATGAAGACTGAATAAGGCAAAATACTCTCTTACCTTCTACCTTCCCCTTCCCACTGCGCTTTTATCTCTTTGCACTTTTAAAAATTCCAGCTGCATAGTCAGATTTTTGCCAAGATTAATGATTAAAACTGCTTTGCTTATTGCAACAAAGTTACTGCAATTAGCTGTTCTTCTTATCACCTTCCTTGATATGAAATTTGAAGATACTTATTTGTTTTATTACAGAGACGGTCTAAAACTTGCCTGGGAACACCTGCGGTGTGTTTTTCCAGTACCTATAATTTCTGAGGCATATAGTCCAGCACCTATTCACATTGTAGATACTAAATCCCAAACACCACTAGCTAGATTTCTTTTGGGAGCATCATGCAAGACTAACATCATAAACAGCAGGCAAGAGAAGCAAGATTTAAGACACTTAAAGAATGGAAACAAAATTGAGGGAGGTGGTAGAAAGAGGGAAGTTTGCAAACATATAGACACTCACAACCCAAAGAGAAGTATTTACAAAAAAGTAAACCTTTCTTCAAGATGTCAGTGTAAGGAAATCCCTGATCCTTCCCCCCTTAAAAAATATGGGAAGATTTTAAAGTTTTCTGGAATAGTGCTGCTTTGAAAAAAAAATTAGCTGTTTATCCAGAGTTCAAGTGAAATCCCACTTGGTTGTTCTACAGATAACAACTGCAAGATGAGCATCAACACTGAAGAAGTGCAGAACATTCTAAGACTGTGTAACAGGACAATAAATAAAATTTAATGTAATTCAATTCTAGGTAAGAGACATGTGAGGAGGCGCAGCGCTTAATTCACATACTAAATGATGGGCTCCAAGGCAACCATTAGGCTCTGAAGCAAGATTTCGAGGCTACTGTGCGTTTTCTCCATGAAGACTTGGGTATAACAACAACTAAAAAGGTGAATCAAAAGCTGCCAACTAGGAATTAACAGAACAAATGCCTTGGCACACATCTTCAACACAGCATACAAGTTACATCACTGCCTCTTCAAATCCGAATGAGAACTGGAAAAAAAGCTTAGAGAAAGGATGGCAAATATGATCAAACACATTAGTGACAGTTTCCATAAAAAGGAATTGCTACATGAACTGGGAATCTTGAGTATGGAAGAAGCCAAGATTATAAAAAGAAGTAACAGTGGGTAAGTACTTCTATTACCTCTTCTAAACAAAGAGAAGAAAGAAGTCAGAGGAAGACAGTAGGTGACACGCTTAAAAACAAGAGGTGAGGGCCCTCGATTCAACAGAAATATTGGCATAGGACACTAAGGATGATAGAAGTTTGACTAGACTTCTCTTGAATGCATTTAACTTATTGGAAGAGAACTTTTCAGAGTTTACTAAATGCATAAAAATACCTTAGGCTCAATAAACATCTGAGCTCTACAGTTGGAATCTGAAACATAATTTAGGAAGTATTTTATATATTTTCCTGTTCTTCTACTCCCCACTAAGTATCTACTTGCAGCTATTCAGTAGACAGCATATAGAGCTAGAATGATCCTTGTTCTGACATAATATGACTAAGTCTGCGTTCATACCATGGAAACAAAACCACATTCAAAACAGAGATCAGTTCTTCCTGCAACCCTCAGATTTCCCAAGTGGATCCATCTAATTACAGCCCTTCCACAGCTTAGAAACTCCATTCTGGTAGCAGGTGTCACCAAGAGAGAAGACTTGGTCTATTCCAGAATCAGATACATCCAAAACAGCTGATGAAAGTGTCTCCATTTGACACTTGAGTTCTACCAGATTGAACAGATATGCACTACAATTAACTTGCTAGTGACACTTGCAAAAGTAAAGCCTGATGCGAAAAGCCTAAAGAACACAGGTTCTCCAGGAATAAATCAACCACAGCCAATGTTTAAAGAAAGGAAAGTCTAGAACAGTTATGTGGCTGAGCTGGCATAGAATCAATCAAGACTGAAATATGATTTTCTTAGAGGAAGAAAACTGAATCTTTATAGAGAAAACAAAGAGAGGGCTCTCTAGATAATTGCACATTTAATGATGATGGACAGAAACAACACTGACTAGTTGTCTGCACTATGCAAAATAATGGTACCTCATACTAACCTAACACAGATCCGCTGGACAGTCCAACAAGGCCGCCACGGAAGCAACCAGCAAAGAGCCATTGGAGAGGGTTTAAACAATACTTAATGTTCAGGCCTCTTGGAAATTTTCCCATCTTTGCAATTCATTGCACTTGCCTTTCTTTATACAGCCAATTCCTTGCACTTTCGTTCAATGGAGAATTCTGCAGCAAGATTTTAAGTGCAAGTGTTAATAACCAAATGACAAAGGAGCTCAGAGGTTTTGCTGTCTTCTTCACCAAGAACCCTTCTTTTGGTAGCATTTAAAGTTACCGTGAAATATGAGTCAGGCCAGAAGCCAGTCCCCGAAGAGTCAGCTTCTTTTAGAAGAATAGCATATCACAATCCAGTGACCAAAACAGAACTGACACTTCTAGATCTCCTGTCTCAAAAAAGAGTCACGACTGGCTTCTCCAAGTGAGACGCTCAAGGGCAGTATAGAATGCCAAAAGGAATGGAGTCATTTCAGAGGCTGCTATGTCCTCGAGGCTTGCAAACATACCCTGGTCAAGGTAACATCACAGGGTGTTTCTCCAGCTCACATGACAGTCAGGTGCAACTATAATTGGTACTAAAAACTGGGCTATCAGCCAGACATACTCTTTTCCGCTGTTCGAGCCAGGTTCTTGGAGTTCAGATGCAAGGACAAAGAATGTAAATTAACCTTATTACCCTGATAACATCACAGGACAAAGGTCTCAATACTAAGAAAACTCTTAATTGTATCTCTCTTACTAGGACAAAAGTTTAAAAATACAGTGGATGATTTGGGGTTGTACAGTCATGCTTCTTCAGAACTTTCACTTAGGGCCTTAATCTGCAAGTAAGTTTAAGTAAACATATCACAGTGGCTCCACCTCAAGTTTGAAGACCAAGTAGTTCACCAATACGAAGTGATACTCCCTTAACAGAAGCTGCAGGCATCCCTGCCAACAACAGTCTTCAGCCACACAAGACTAAAACAAGAGACAACCGGAGGAATAAGGCATAAAAAAACAAACCCTGAACCAAAGTCCATTAAAAAGTAGTGATCTGTGCCACCACAAGTAATTAAAATAGAATTTACATGAAAAGACTCAAAACAAACAAATAAAACCCACACATGATGAATATGATGCAGTCAGTGAGCAAGTGGAGAATATGCTCTTATTCATTCAACAGCTGGAAAGGACTAAAAAGAATAGGCATCCCAGCTTCTCTGAAAGGCCCAGAGAGTACGAGCTCTTTTTAGGCTAGAGAATATAATCACAGAAAGCAGCATTTATTATGCATACACATGAGTAGTCAAAAGGCAGGACTTCAGTTTTTCTCAGGAGAAAATCTCACAAAAAAACAAAACAAACCAAAAAAACCCCAAAGGATTCTAGAAATATGTAAGATTGCCCAGCATCTCAGGGCAATGATGGATTTCTATTTGGGGAATCTTAAGTTAAAATATGCTTGTGCCATCCTAAACCCTGTTCACTGAGATTCTTAAATTATAGGTTGTTAGATATAACCATCAGGCTCCCCAGAAAAGTGCCTTTTCTGACCTAGAGTGAGCACTCAATTTGAGTTTTAAGATAGACATCCCAATTTTTAATTTCTTCTCTAGCATTCGGTTGAAGACTAAACAAAAGTGATTTTCCATGACAATACAACCTAGGCAAATGGGCACTGATCCAAAAATATAATGGACACTGGAGCGAAGAGAGCGGAAGCATGACATTGTCTAAACTGATACTTTGATATGATCCCTATTACATTACTGCTAGGCCTCAACAAATGAGAGCAGTAAAGAAGAATAAAAAAGCCTCCCCCCCACCAAATTATCTTTTAAAATGGGCCATATGGAAAGAGTAAACTAGTACTTAGTGTACCAGACCATGATCAATCTGTTTTTCTTACCATTTGAGAAAGGATTACAGAAAAGAGTTCTGCAAAACGTAAGCGAGCTTAAAACACGGAAAAGCAGCAGCTTTGGAGTTCACTTATTACACAGAGAACATTTAAATACAAGTATTTATTTCAGTGAACAAAACAGTTATAAGTAACTTCAGTACTGTACTCACTTGCCAGCTAAACCACCTCCTGGCGGTAAATTAGGGATATTCTCCGCAGATAAAATGCGAATGACATGAGCAAGATCAGGCATTCCTTCTTCACCCGATTTTTCCATAATTTCTAATTCAAAAAGAGAAGAGGTCCTCAGATGAAAAACATCTTTTCCTTTAGACACTAACACACAAGATACTATCGCATATTACACAGAGACATCAGACCAAAAAAAAAATTGCATGTGAAAAGGAAAACATTTTTTTACATTATAGTTAACATTATAGTCGCATTATAGTTGCATGGTGCAATAGTTGCTCAAATTCATAGCCTACCTTTCCAGCATGCTTCTAGCCACTCTAAGTAACTAAGAATCAGACTGTCAGCTGGATAAAATATCCTGGAGACGGCAACATCTTCTCTCCCAGACAAGTGACAGCTCAGAGCCCATTTCAAGCACCTTCCCATTGCACTGCAGCACACACTCACAAGTCACATGCCAGGAAGCCAGGGCTTCCTGGGAATTCATTGGCATGCTGCATGATGAGTTAACACCTCACATACTCAAAGTCCTGAATCTCCAGGGAATAAACTGCGGCACTATCGCACAGTGAAGACAGATACGGTTAGCAGCTCACTGTCACTGCAGTGGCCAAGGCACAATATGGCACTGCCACAACCGGTAATTGACTACATAGTTGTCTATTTTCCAAGTAGAAGTTCACTTTTTCTACAGTCCAAATTTCTTTATTACCCCATTATATCAGTGTAAGTTCTTCTGTCCTGGAAAGAACTGCTTCGACTATCAAGTTGATCTTTACACTTTCTTATTCATCAAAGCTGAGGTAAGGCAGCCCAGTTCTATAAACACCCACCTAGGCATAACAGCACTAGCTTCCAGTTATCAGCCCCAGGTCATGCAGCCTGTCCACTGGGATTTTCCATGTATTTTGTCTCCCTTGATCTTTATTACCTATCTATGAAGAAAACAATACCCAGGCTCCTCTCAGGACTCCTGAAAACAGAGTACTTGGTAGCCCCTGCTCATTGAGAGGGAGTGCAGGAAAGGCCATCACATGGCTCTGGATAGCTCAACTAACCTGCATCAACCACAGCACTAGGCTTCCAGGTTGCACTTCGAAATGAGCACCATCCAAGGACGCAGAACAAGCAGATTACTAAGTATTAACGCAAACATAAGGTTTTTGCATTTTCTCAAGAGAGAATTAAAACAGTCACAGCTGGATTAATATACATTTCTTTGTACTGCAGTCTTTTAATTTATCATGTACAACCACTTGCTTGAGAGTTTTGACCTGAACCAAGAGCAACTTTACTCAGTTTTTCCAAGGTATTGAAACTTTATTAGCAATCCTGGTGAACCTGACCATCTGCTGCTTCCTTCCCTGTTGCTAACATGAATAATTTTATACATAATCTTTAGTGCGAAAAACACACATTTTCTCTTTGCCAAAAACAGCTTAATAGAAAATCCAAGTATAAAGCAAATGACCAAACTTGACCTTTTTTCATTACACATTGGTTAACACGTACATACTGTGGATTTGCTTGACAAAGAAACCACAGGGTTTCAGAATTCAAGAAACCCCACACGTCCTCACATGTGTTTCAGTCGCGTATGAATTTACAAGATACTCACTTCTCTAGCATACTAAGAAGAACCCTGCAATTATTTTTTTTTGCCTTGACTGTGCAAAAAACCCATGATTGCAACTTTACCAACAGAAATGAGTTTGACACATGCAGAATCATTTCCTGGTTTTTACCATATATGAAATTCATAAGCGTCCCCTACACAAAATAAAATTTGGTACTTCTGATACAGTTACTTGAAAGTCTAATGGTAACTTAATAGACAAGTATTCTGAAAATTCAAACAAAACTTTACTCAAATTGTATATCAAAGCAGAAATTTTCCCAAACACAGACCCCCAACCAGACAGTATTGCAACATCTTTCTGCTTTCCAACATCTGTGCTGATCTCTAACTATAAGATTATGACATGGCAAAGATACCACTTTTCTCTACCAGCTCAGACTCCAATGCCCCCAGCTTTATATACTCTACATATTCCACATATGAATAATACACCATCCAACCTGCTGCACTGAGTAGTCAGCTACTGCTTCATGGAATTAGTTACAGCTATTTTAATCTATATAGAGCAATTGCTTCTATTTAGGGGATTTGGGGGTTGCTTGTTTGGTTGGTTTAAATCTCCCTCTCATGCTTCCTTTGGAGACAAATAAAACATACTGGTAAAATTGATTTGTCCTTAATTTTTTTGTACTTGGACCTATCAGGGGATCCCCAAAAAACAGACAAGCAAGCAGAACAAAGTAGTATTTGAAAGTGGAAGAAAAATGAAGCATGGCCTTCTGATGTACTACAGCTTAACATTATTCAATACTCCTGCAGCAGTTTGGAAATCAGCCAATTAAGCAACTCAATCAAAAAAAAATCCCAACTAGCTGCAGAGTTTGAGTATACTACTCTCTATTACAACTCTGCAGACACTATCACCTGGCAAGTTTTTAAGTTGATTTTAAATAGCTTCAAAAATCTGTTATGAAACTACTAAGTCAAATCATCCTACTAATACACAGGATCTACCTCTTAAGTCCTAAACTTAATTCTATAAGACTAAAATAGACTGAAAAAAAAAGAAGTCTTAAAGGCTGGCCAGAATAGTCCAAATCAACTTGAAATTTAAGATCCACAAAAGAAAAAACAATCAAAGAAACAAAAAGCACCTTGCTAGACAGTACATATTGTCCAGATACTGAAGAACAGGTACTGTTTATCACACTAAAACTGCTCTAAATTCCTCAAATTTCAGAATTCCCCAAACCTTAACCCAGGGTTTCTACCTAACCTATCAGGTTTGAAGCCTCAAAACAAGTCAGAACTATGAAGAAGCCATATCATTCCTCATCCGGTACACAAACATGATGTTAAAAAACTCCAGCCCAGCAAGTTCTTGGCCAAGAATTTGCTGTTTCTTTAAATCAAGAAAGACTTCTGTCAAGTTAGCAGTTTCATACAATTTTTTTTTTTTAAATGGAGGGGGAAAAACAAACAAACAAAAACGTATTTCAAGTTCTGATTTCTCCATTTCCTCTATTTTTCCTCAATTTCTTGGCGGAATTTCCTCAAATATGCTAGCACTCGCTCATTCCTTTTGAATATTTGACATTTAAAGGTCATGCACTCCATCCAATTAGCAGAACACAGAATGACACTGGAAACTCATGCAGCAAAAAAATCAAAAACAGCTGAAGTAACCAAAGTGACAAGCTTTGAAGTGAGGCACTTCTGTTGAGTCCCCCAGCTTAGCCATCATTTTTAGTTACGCTCAGAGGGGCTTTGCATCAGTTCAGCCGCCGAACTCTCCACCAAGGTTTTGGTGTGCGTAGTACTTGGTTTATGGCACTGCAAAGGTAAAGTACATTTGTGGTAAGAAGTAACCGTCGGGTTAAAGTGTAACTCAGGCATACTACAGTCCTGAAATATTACTAGTAAATAGTGCTTCCTACACCATTTCTACACTTGATCCAGTCATCCCAACTAGCAGTTATTTGACAGTCCTCCAACAGCCTCCGTGATTACAAAGCAATATGCACACAACGGTTCTATATATTTTTGCCTATTCGCTCATCAAGAGGAGATGCCAAGAAGCCAAGAATACCAACTCGCGATGACTCTGCTCATGCAACTGCTGTCAGCGAAGGTAACTGCTCCTGGCTTCCTCCCAATGCCTATTAACAGCTTGTGCATCACTCAGACATAGGCAGATAATAGGTATTTATCTTAACCAGTGTCATCCAGGAAGCCTGGGCTGTGAGCCAAGTTCTGAGAAACACGCCTCGAGTTAGCATTTCAAGTGACCAGCAGCTCCCACTGATCTCAACAGAAACAACAAACACACATGTCACTCCAGGGACCCAGCTAAGACCCCATTTAAACAGGAAAATATATATATATATATATACACACACACAAACACACACACACACAGAGACATGCTCAAAGATATCCTGCTGTATCATGGCCTGAAGGCCATCTTTTATATATTTATAAGTTCATGTTTTACATCAGTGTCTTCAATTGTCTGGAATACAGCAGAAAAAAAGAAAAAACACTAAATAAATGTATCTCACTTGGTTACAAAAGATTTTTAAAACACACATCCAGGACAAGAGTATAAGTGATTTACTCAGCTCTTTCACACAAAAGCAAATGAAATATCTGTAGTAAATGCCACTTACAGCACAAAAATAAATTTGAGGATTTCCAATACTAGAACAAAATTGAGATTTCTCCCCCCATGGCAACCAGGTTACATCACACTTTCCAACAGCCAATTGCAATTTCCAATAGCAGCTTTAAATTCAATTAGCAATAAGAGAGCTTACAAATGGTTAGCTATATGCTCCTTTATTTTTCTTTTAAATACACTGCCAGAAGGCTCCTGATGCTCTCAGTTGTGTAGTGCCAGGTTTGCTTCCACAGAGTCCCATCCACTTTATATATAGTCCTAATACCTAATGCTATTGATTTGGATTTGAACTGCTGGGTAGTAAAAGCATATCCAGTCAGTCCTGTAAACATCCATTCCTGCATATTAAAAAGCAAGCAGTTCTCAGGCATTCAGATAAACCAAAAACCAAAACCAGAAATGATATCATCTACTATGCAACATTGCGGGAGTCCTATGATAACACTTGTCATCAGAAAGTCCCAAGAAAGGAAAGGGACTCTTACCTCAACAACACGTCATGCTCACCATGTTTGAGCGCCTGGAAGCTTCCAGGGCCAGAGAAGCATTTGGCCAGCTATGCCTTCCCTTCACACTAAAGGGGCAGCTCAGGCTGCCAGTGGCTCCAGCCACAGTTTAAGCCACTAAATCCTTGATATAATCTCAAGGCAGACATGGCTTCTTGCTGGTTCTGACCAACAAAGTCCCAAACATCTTGGGAACCAAATTTAAGGTTACTCCCCATAGACTTATGTTAAAGAACACTGCTGAAGGGTCCGGCAGGCCACCAACCGGGCGCTTTTCAATACAAACACAGAAAAGCATCGTCTCAACAGCAAAATTCAGTGTAACACCAAAACACTGGACTTGGATGTCTTTCTCCCTTTCTGCCACCTGCCAAGACGACTGTATAAATTCCTGCCCATCTACAAATGGGCCAGCTCTGCATGGAACAGATATAGCGATCAGGATAATCTATTCTAGACCTGAAACAAACCGAGACAGGGTTCAAAACCTCTCAGGCTTCCTTCTGGTCAATTTGTTCTTCAGCAAGCCCTTCCAATACCCTGAACACTGTTGCAGTGGCTGAAAGCTCTAGTAACTTTCTTCACCATTATGAAGTAAATGAGATATGCTTCTTCATTAGTGCTCTCATAATCTTAAGAAAGTTTTAAAGAATCAAACCGAGGCTTCCAAAACTCCTGAAGACTGCTTCCCTCCAAAGATGCTGTCGTACAATCCTACCCTAGCAATATTCATAATAGAAAGACAACCTAATCCAAGAGGAGCCCTTTTCATGCCTGGATTGCTTTTTTAAAAGCCTGTGCCAACACATGATCAATCCTATAAAAATGGCAAACACTCAGCATCAACCCCAAGCTTCAGTCAGCTCCAGCAGAACTCTGAGCCGTATCGGATCACTAAATGAATCAAAGATCAGAGGCCATTACGTATCAATGCCTTGTCAGTCCTCAGAACAGCCTTCATGAGCGATAGACGTTTTGAAACCAGAAGGAATTCTGACCATCTGCTTCAAACATCACTTTTTCAGACATTAAGAATACTACAGAACAGGAATAAATATAAATGAGCAAACCTGCCAGCTACGCTACCTTTCTTTCTACTGCTTCTGCTGAAGGAAAGAAGTTGCATTCAAACTTGGGAATGCAACTATGAAAAGTCATAAAAATCAGTGACTAAACGGAACAGTTAGGAATTAAGTTTAGTCATCCACAAAAATTCTGCATGATATTTTCATACACATAACATTTATACTTAGCATGCATTCAGAAATTGAAAGGATATTTGCACTCATGTGCACTTTCATCATTTATTTATTTTTCTTAAGCAAAAGTTTATTTTAAGGATGCCCCAGTGGTAAAACAGCTCAAAGCCGTGTTGAATGTTTAGATAACATTTGGATGATAAATTGCATCTTCATGCAGAACTGAAAGAGTTTTTTTTGTTTGTTAAAAACTTTCATAAAAACAAGGGAATAATTAGTACCACAAACTTCCCTTCTAACTGTACTTTGTAAGTAAGACTTTAGCAGTATCACAACTTCATTAGCTGATATCTACGCCCTTCAAGGTCAGTGGTTGCACTTTATCTTGTTAAGACAGAAATACTAGCCCAAAGTTCACATTAAAAAAGCTTGTAGTATATGAAGATAAACTGATCACATGGCTAATGCATCAAAACTCAGAGTTGCAATCACGCTTGAATTTGATCCAGCATAAAAAGCATTGATGTTTTCCAGGGTTTTTGTTTTCACGGACAGAAGATGACAACAGCATTTCTCATGAACAAAACAGATTTCTTACCTTCAACCCGTGATTCCAAGTGCTTATCCAACTCGGCATCTTTTTTCACTGCCTCTTCTGAGACCTTAGGAGCATTTGAAAAACAAACTAGTACAATACTCATGTTATCACGACTCCCCTATACAACAAAGAAAAAAGAAGAATTAGTATCTTCAGACTTATTTCTCCTTTTCTATCCTTGCTATCAATCATACTTCCACTTGTACCAAACACAGTACTACCAATTTACTTGGGAAAAAGAAACTTAACTATAAAACTGTATTATGATAAGAACCTCTTATTTATAATGTTAATTTCAACCAAGTAAAACAACTACTAACCACCAGCTAAGTATTCTTATTTTAAAGTTTAAACATATTTAATGAACTTATTATATGTCAATTGTTTAAAAATAACATGAAAAAACAGTCATAAATTAAGGAGTCATTTACTGTCACCTTGAGCCTAGTTAAAAAACAATTAATGTTGCAAAATGAAATGCAGAATATTCTAGATGACTAGAATAGCTACCACGATCTACTATCTATTTCAATTTAAAAACATTACATATCATTACAAGTCTGCTCATCAGATAGTACTTGAGTAATACCTAGAACCTTGATGAAAGTTGCAAAATACAAATTAATTAGCATGGTAAAGACTGACCTTACAGACTAGCACATGCTTAACAACAACAGCATGTTTTTTTTTCCCTGCTATTAATTAAAAGGCAGATGCTCTACTAGTAAACTCCAGTACTATTCTGCCCACGTTTAGTTGCAAAACTATAATCCATTTCTGAATTTGAAGAAAATAAAAACAGTGCTCTTGTCCCTACTGTCTGACTCTCCTACAAAGAAATCCAGTGGATGCTCTTGACTTCACTTTGAAGGGTCATAGAATACGAGTTTAGTAGCAAGGCTACATTATTAGTTGGAAATTAAGAATTGGTGTGGGTAAAGAAAAGTTCTGTGAAAGTTTCTGCTCTTGCACTAAGTTTGAAAATTTTACGATAATCATTACGTAAATATAGCCTTAACCAAGCTGACCCCAAAATTTAAGGGTCATTAGGCATTGCATGTCATTTCTGTGTAAAATTGACCTACTGGAGAGTTCTCACCATCCACCATAATTCATCCACTTGAAGAAATGGATGTTGGAAGAATAAGTACCATCAAAAGTACTTAGAATTTCTTCTCAGTTTTCTTCCATAGCAAACCTATGGGGATGCCTGCTTTACACAGAATAAATAGCAGGTGGTACAACATTATCATCCTGTCATCCACTGCGCAAGTCCAGGGCCTGATCTTGAGAAAGCAAACCCAAGGTCAGGGCTCAGCTTTACTGAACGCCTACTAGAGCACAACCCCTTAACAAGGCTGGTCGGTTGCTCGGTCAGAAAAGCATTTAAACTGATCAAGCTAGAGTAGAGGTTGAAAGACAACCCTTGTTAGTTGTGGTGGTGGGTAGTGGGGATGTTACGCTTCAGAGTTAAAATTCTAAATATTAATACTTTTCCAAAACAGCTTCTTCAGTCTTTGTCATAATGAAGGCAGTTTATTGGCACAATTAGGAGTTGCATTTTTCAGGAAATGCTGCAAAGGGTATGTCTCTGAAACAGGTGCAGAGCAACCTGCCCTTGCTCCAAATCAACTTAGTTAGGGCAGGTGCAAACAAGCTCAGAGGCAGCCTTCGTGCTTCTGCACCTGAGCTAGTACAAGACACTGAGGATACCACTTCAGGTAACAGACAAATCATGTCTGGAAGATGAGATGGTGCAAGCACAGGTTTCACATAAAGGATGCCAATACCACCCAGTGCAAAACAACAACAACAAAAAAAGAAACCCAAACAGCCTAGTTTATTTGTCTGGAAACGAAACAGAACATTTGCAAGTTTGAGAAAATATTAATACTTTATTTCGGTAATTGCTGTTACCTCTCCAGCCCCAATAAGATGTGATACAGTTTATTGTTTTGCAAAGATACAGCTGAAAGGCTACAAAAGCATGAGGGAAGGAAAAGAGAGAAGGGATAGAGAAGGGCACAAACTGCTGCCGAGGGTGTACCCATCAAAACTACTGTGAAAGTAGTTTTCAAACATTAATTGGGGGAAAACAAATACATACCTTATGTAAACAAGTGTCCACTACCCAATTGCACACTTTTTCCAGGTCATCTGATACTTCAAGTCTAGACTTAACAAATTCACAGAGCTCTTCATTGCTCATTACATCCCAGATTCCATCACAAGCCAAGATGATAAATTCATCTTCTTCTGCCCTTAAGATTTCACAAACCTCAGGCTCTGGAGAAACAAGTTGTTCTGTAGGGCCTTTGCCATCAACACATTTGTAGTCATAGTCCCCCAAAGCTCGAGAAACTGCCAGTGAACCATTTACACGCTGAATCATTACACTGCCTCCTGCGTTCTGGATTCGCTCTTTCTCCCTTGGGTTGCAAGGTTTGTGATCCTGTGTTGAGAAACAGACTTGTCCATTCCTATAGAGAACAGCACGTGAATCACCACAATTGATAAAGTACATATGCTCAGGAGAAATCAGAACTCCCACTGCTGTTGAGCCACTTCTGTCCATCCCATTTCTGAGGTCTGAGAAATTGCGCATATACTCATCAATTTTCAAAAAGCCAGTTCTGATTCCACTCTTGACGTTCTCCACTGAAGGCTCAAGAGCAGATCCGGGTTTTTCCGTCGCCCTAAAGTCTTCATTGTTAGTGATGTGTTCTAGTAAGTGCGTTGAGCAGTAATTTGCAACACGAGATCCCGCATGACCGTCGTAGACAGCAAAAAAAGACCAGTTTTCTAAGCCATGGGGAATACCTACAACAGCTGTGTGAGCATCTTCCATTTCCACTCTCCATCCCTGCATGCTGCTGAGGCCATAACGCAAGCCGTTCCCTGCACCATGAGCATTATGTTTTTCAGTTTTTGGTTTATCCAAAAATGCACCCATGGTTATGCAATATTGAATCTGGAAAACAGAAAAGAAAAAGCTTTTTTTTTTTTTTTTTTAAATAAGCCTACCATTCCATAAGCTTGCTCAGCACTGTTGCAGTTCTGTTCCCCTTTCCTTGTGTTTTTTCCTTATAATACATGTTATAAAGAATGAGAATATATTTGTGTAAGTCAATTAGAAGTGGGAAAAGTAATTAAATGGCATCAATAAAATGTGATTCTAAAGACACTTAAAAAAAACAAAACAAAAAACACACACACACACACACACTATTTCCAGCCTACAGCACACAAAAAAGTGCTGTCTATGAAGAAGCAGTTCTCTACAGACCTATTTTGTCATTCCCTGCAGAAACATACCCATGCTGGAATCATAGAATCACTAAAGTTTGCAGGGACCTTTAGGAATCATCCAGTCCAGCCCCCCTGCACATGCAGCGTGCACATGGCTCTAGGATTGCATCCAGGCGGGCAGAACATCCATATTAATCCTAGCCTTTTCCTAGTTTCATTGTGGTACGAAGCAAAGCTAGTACTCCGTAAGTACTGACTGGCCTCATCTTTTCATGCACTGTGTCACTTCACTTCTGTAACCCTGTAAAGTGTGGCAGTTTTGACAGAGGAAGGAAGACCATCTGCCAAAGGAGAACAGTCTTTCCACAGAAATTCTAGGAAAATCTCACTTTGACCCATGAAACTTATCACAAATTTCTCTTTTTACAAAGGGACAAGAAGGTAATTTAAAGCTTGTATTTTTAACTTTGCCAGAAGACATTCATATGTTTGCATGTAATTTTAGGTTCAAGTTTAAATTATAAGCAACACTTTGTCTAAGTAAAAGAAAACAATTCACAGAAAATCAGAAGTGTTTTACCTTTGAGAAGACCTAATTCAAAAGAGATTATCTTGCAGGAATGATCCATGTTCAAACTTGAAATGACCTTTAACTTCCCCTCTTATATTGTAGACTGGTAGGTTACCCTATCTGGGCCTGAAAAATCACCTTTCACCCTGCAAAGCTGGTAGGAAATACAGTCTTTAATCCAGAGATGCCAGGGCACTTAGATGAATTTGGAAACTCAAGACACCACAAGCTGTGATTATGCTGATAAAGACTGTCCCATAAAATCCACAGAGCCTGGTTGGGAAACAATAGTACTTTTACTATTTTGAAATTTGAATTTAAAAAAATGTCATGCCAGATCCTGAGTGGTCCCTCAGCCTCACATGCATGAGCACTTGAGAAGTCAGGATAACTCCGACCTGTTTTGTTACCAGGTCAGCAAAAAAGGTTAAGTATCTTGCTCGCTCCACTCAGCACTTCTGAACACATTTTCAACACTCATAACTTATTTTGTGCTATTTCTTGTCACCTCCCGTATCAATGCGGTGATGAAAAGAGGAGTTTTTGTGGGTTTTTGTTTGTTTTGCACCTCATTGCTGTGGTACCATAAAGACTTTCTTGCAGATAATCCAAACTTCTCATTACCTAACACAGAGAACTCCATGAAGTGCTGAAGATCCACACCATGTGGCAGATCTTAGGGTTTTGCTCACTGATAGTACTTCTTTGGAACAGAATGTGTTTAACATTTCAATAGACTTATGCAAAACTTCCTCAAATGCTGCAGCAAGACTTTTCCAGTTTACTCTTTAGTCTAATATTACTTTTTTTTTTTTTTTAAATCAGATTCAAAATAAACAACGATGAAAAACACACCACACACAGACCTTCAATCAACCCTAGTGGGGCAAGAAAAAAAAACATTCAACAAAAAATTACTTTTATTTTCTGGATTGCAAGCAAAATATTCTATATATCCCATGGAAGTATAAGAAAACATTTATTCTGCATATATTTATGTCTCATTAGCAGGGAAGAAACAATAGCCCGGTGCTAAATCAACATATAGAAACTTCGAGCAAAGGAAAAATACACACTTCAGAAAGTTGTAGACAAACAGGAAAGACGCAAGCAGCAAAAAGTATAGAAAAAAGGTTACAAAAAGGTTGAAGTCATTGTCACAGTACAGTAAAGGCTAAAAAAATCCAGCAAAAAAATCAGGGTTGTTGTAATTGTCACATGTAATAATGTTTTATTTTATTGAACTTGTCAATCAACTGTCTCCCTGCTTTTACTGAAGCAGATACAGTAAGAAGCTGCTTGTTTCATTACGAAGGAGTAAGCCACAAAGTCTCCTAGAAAAATAGTGAAATTTTTCATTCAAGAATGGTTACACTTTTCTAAGAGCCAACTAAGCTCACTTGTATTCTGCTGCCTCTGAGGGCAAGTTACCTGAACTCTGGAGGTTACTTTCAGCCTAATATTCTAGTCTACTAATCAAAATCAACCCTGAAATATATAGATGATGTTCTGTAAAACTAAGATGTGCATAAAATGGCTTAATATAAAAGCACGAAGAGGCTCCTAGTACTTAGGCAGAAAGTATTTAAAGGATTCACCAGCTGTAGGCTCTGCCTGCTCTAGTTGACACAGTACATGTCTGGCACAGAACTGGAAGCAAACCTGATAAATTAAGAGCCCCGCACAGTTACTTCTGCAAATACCTCCTCCTGCTCTGATGGAGCCTTACTGCCTCCCAGAAAGGAAATGGCAAATTTCGGCAGCCCAGCAAAAAAAGCTCACGTAGGTCCATTTGAGGTCTATTTTAAACCATAATGCCTAAAATCAAGTACATCTAATGGACCATCTCACAGGGAGAAGGTTACAGCCACAAATACTCTCATATATAAATACCAACATAAGAGACCGAGCAGGAAATTTAACTCCAAGCCTTGGACGCCGAAACGGCAGCTACTCAGTGGTGCTGAGCCTCACTTCCCACGAGGGCAGCCAGACACGCAACACACCCGGAGGGCAAACCCCCCGCCACCCCAGGCACTCACGGCCAGCAACCAAGGCCCCAGCCTAAAGCCAGCAGCATCACACTAGATCACCAGAAGACCACCCGTAATGCTTCCTAGCAAGCTCTCCGTAGGAAGCGTTTTACCCTAAGTATTTCTGCTGGTGTGGGTTACTAAGATAAAGTAACAACCTCATGGGGGCATCAGTTAGTGATACCAGGATCATACTACCACACACACTGCACATGCACTCAATGCTTTTGCCATCAAAAGTCTTTGAAGAGACCACTGAAAATCTGTTGCACTACTTAGTTGCTATGTTACTATAGGGAACAGAGTTTTTATTGACTACACGTTTTCTGATTACATATATCAAGAAGTCTCACATGACACTATAAACCTTGTGCTTAGTAAGTTTGTGCATTAAGCCATTAAAAAAGTAAAGAAATTGTGACCCTCAAGAAAGCATGTGAAGCGTCGTGTGCTCTGCTATGGTTGCACTTAATTTGCAAAGCGCACAGCTTCCATAGCAGGACTGACAGTAAAAGCAAGTTATTATGAAGACACGCTTTAAAGCTTGTTCTAAATTTGTTTTTCCTTCACATAGACATGAAATTAAGACTCAGAAAAGGTATTTTACAAAGCAAAACCAAAAGTATCGTCCCAGCACCCTGATAACTGACATATATATAGTAAGAAAATAAGTTACAGAATTACTTCAAACCTGCAGGAAATCTGTTCTCAAAATATTTTCAGTCCTTTTAGCAACTTTAGAAGTCATTAAGGCCTTTCAAACACCTACTCTCTAACCTAAGCTTCCCTCTCTTACTTCAATTTTATACTATCAAAAAATCCATGCAAGAAACACAACCATCTTTTGTTTAATCTCCATAGTCACTATCGATTTGCCTCTAATTATATTTTCTGGCATATGGAAGATGAAAATGACTACACATTATGCTATACACTGTAAGCTTCACACTATTTCTGATTTACAAGCAAAGTAATATGTTGTGTTCCACTCAAGTGTTTGCATCACTTTTTCTTTCCTTATGTGATTTGCAAAAATGCTAGTCAATGGATATAACATATTCAGCTTAAATGGGGTATTTGCTACCCAGCAAGATGCCCAGCCAAAACACTCTCAAGACATTTTCTCTAAAGATCGAATTTTGCTTGAAATTTCCATGTCAAATACTATCATAAAAAGCAAAGCAAGCCAGTGTCACAGACCATCAGAAGGAAGCGTTTCCACCATTGCATTTCATGGCCAAGACATGAATAAGTTTCATACCATTTAATAATTCAATTAACATCAGTAAGAGATTCATGAAGCAGTTCTAAATCATCTAATAGCAATTCAAACTGTACAAGTATGAAGCTACTCTAAAAGCACACAACAAAATTCTCAACAGTAAATGCAACAGCACTGCAATGCTACCAAGATGACAATTGGAAGAAATTCCGCAACTTTTCTGACTGTTCAAGGCTCCTGTCATTGAATTAAATATGTTTTTAGAAGTCGAAAGTGTCTAAGGAGCCATACGAACCAAAATGTAGATCAAAATTCAATTGTTAACAAAAGTCTGTGACCTCAATATTGAGCATTATGGCAACTCAATAACTGCATATATACACATACACACACACATCCCCCTTTAACAAGTTCAGGGAGTTGCTAATCTTCGTTTTAGCTATTTCATATACAGCCCCCTTTCTTGACATTCTGAAAAAAGTCAGAAACAAGGAAAAAAAGAAAACTTCATGTTATTCAAGTTTATATTCTTAATATCCCTATTCAATATTACAAATCCTTCATAAAGGATACAGGAATTGACTTACGAACAGCTACAAAATAGTAAGATGGGAAATCAATCTCTGGTGGTCCTACAAAAGAATATAGACATTTTAAAGTAAATCAAAGGACATTTACAAGAAGAAAAGAGAAATAATACATACTTGTCCTGTCACAATTGCTTTTTTTAGTGAAGCGTTTTTGCTAATCAGCTCTTTTACAACACACTTTCTCCAACACGAAAGGCCACAAAGAGAAAATTGGTTCACTAAAGCAGTAACCTAGGACTTGCACCTACTTCTGTCACAGACTAGCTGTTCTTTCAAATCTCTTAGGCTAAATCCAAACTGCAACTCACAAAAATTACACGGAAGGCCAAAGCCTATCTTTGTTCTAATGTAGTGTTTATATCTCTAATTTTAAACATGTTAGGGCTAGGTGCAAAGCAATCTCCAAAATGGCACCTTGGTAGCATTTAAGCCAGGCCACAAGTGCTGAGGTAGAGAATCTCAGAAGAGACCTCTAGAACTCATCTAGTCCAATTCCCTGCTCCAAGCTCAAACAGTATTAGATCCACCTTCTAAAATAACTCTGGCTATGAAGGTCCTTGTCCAGTCAAGTTTTGAACATCTCCAAGGACACTCATAGCCTCTGAATAACCTGCTGCAGTGTTTGGTCACTTTCATGGTGTAAACACTACTCCTCTCAGTGCAACAAACTCCATCCTTTGCCTCTTACCCTATTGCTACACACCTCGAAGAAGAGCAGAGCCCCATGTTCACACTACATTTGCACTAGACAGCTGAAGACAGTGACTAGATCTCTACGTAAGTACTAGGGGGCCCAAAAGTGCACACCATATTCCAGGCTCATCAGTCTCAAATACAGGGGAATAATCATTTCTTCAACACACTGGGTACATTTTTTTCTGGATGAAGGCCAACTTCCTACCAGGCTTCATAATCAGAGACACACTGCTGTCTCATAGTAACCAGTTGTCAACCAGGGCCACTTTTCCTAGTCCCCACAAAGTTTTTTCTACACAATAATCATCCAACCTGTACTGAGGTATGAGCTTATTCTGTTCCAAGCACAACACTTGCTTGAACTTTGAGTTACATCAACCCATTTCTTCTGATCTGTCTTATCAGCCACTCCTTCCAACAGGGTATCAGAAGTTCCAAGGGTGAATTCTACTCCACTGTACAGGTTCTTAATGAAGACTTCATTATGCTTCCTCCTCAACATTCAAGCACCTCTCACCATTTCTGGACAGACTTGAAGACAATAAACTCTAAATCTCTGTGCAGTACAATGTTCAGTCTTGAGAGAAAATGCGTCCAGTAGAAAAACAGGTAGACGGACCCACTTTCAGCTAGTCAGTCATCTTTTTTTTTTTTTTTTTTTCTTTTTACCCCCAATAATACATGTAAACTTTGCAGTTCAGCATCCCTTCAGCCACGAAGAATTTCCAAAACTCTGAATTCTTAGAAAATACAATTATGCGATACATAAGTTTAAGAAGACAATTTCAAACCCTTCTTGGAAATATGTTTATCTTACATGAGATGATTAGCTGAAACATCAGAAATCAAAGATTGTGTCCACAGTAATTACTCAAGCTTCCTTGAGAACAGAGCAGTAGTAAACTAACCTGAACTCTAATCTGTACTGCAGAGAATATTCTCTAAAGCTGTATATATTATTCAGACTAAGGATGGAAATCAAGAATTCTCTTCCAGAAGATTTCCCAAAAGAAAGAAAAAAAAAATCACTTGTTGTATTACTTGTGAAGCGCCAATAATCATTAGCGGTAACTGCTGGAAGGCTGTTAGGGGAAGAAAATACTGGTCAGGAAACTGAATGTGAGCAGTAGCTCTAGCTACCACTCTACTGTATAGACTTCATCTTTAGTTTTACATCAACAGCTAAACCATTTCCAGGCCAGTGCGGGTCTGTGAGTCTATTACAAAAGCAGACATTCCTCTTCGGCCCAAGAAATTAACTTAAATCTTAGTTAAGTCCTAATATCGTGCCTCCTTAATGTTTCATACCTCATACAAAAATGAGGTATTGCCTTTCTTATACAAAGGAAAAAAAGGCAATGATTAGACCTAGAAAATCAGAGTCTTTTACTCTTTTGAGGTGTGCAAGTACAAAGACCAAAAGCCCACTAAATATTGTTCTAAGCAAATATAAGCTGATAGTCTATACATTCATTTCATTAAATTCTCATCCTCCTCATTTGACACTTAAGCAAAATTCAGGATCAGTACCAGAGATAGTTTTCCCAGTAGCTGCACGCTCAAAATTTTTTGCATTATCAGCTAAGTTTGCTGTTTTGTTTTTTCTGAACAGAAAATCCGAAGGGAGTTTTTCTCCAACTGCTGCTTACAAGGTGATAAACAGAATTCTTACTCAGTTAAAGAATATCCCTAATGAGCTTACTTTCCACTGTATTATAAAGAAGAAACAGGCAATTATGTTAAATTAAAACATGCTCTTTTCTCTTTAGATTCAAATTTAAGGAACAGAAATAATACTTGCTGGCCATCCTAAATAAGGCAAAAAACCTTAAATTATAACATCTAAAAGCTAGGTGAAAGTCACAGTAGACACCATTAAGTAACTTCCAGATCACTTCTCATTTTCAAGGGCAGCATTACAGCCACACTAACACCTTGATGGCTGAGAACCCTAACAGAGAATCTTTCCACGTAATCAGAATTGTCCAACATGAATCTTTTACGCTCAGGTCTAAAGTGTACTGCCAAGTGTCTTCTCCTTGGAAGGATTCACTCAACAGGCCAATCACTTTTAATAAGTCAGTGTTGTGGAAAGCAGCAGTGCCAGTTTCCTGTTACAAAACACATGTCCTCCTGCTATAAAAAATGATGTTTCCAAAGAGAAAATACTGTGCTAGATACTGAAGATCTAAGCAACAAATAAATGGTGAAAGTATCTGTAGAAAACAATTTCCAAGTTTACTGAAAGGGAAGAAAATAGCTTTTCAGGCTTAAGTAGAGAGTTTAGACTTTGGCTTTGATTTAAAGTAAAAAGCTCCTCTGTATGTATGCATACACACACTACACATGCTATACATGTATACATACATACCAGTTTCGGCATTCATAAAAGATATCCATGACATCCCTCAATATTCACAATACAGAATGAGTGCATTGTAAATAAATACAGAATTACATTAAGTGACTACAGGCTAATTTGGTAAGCAAAAACAGATTAAGCAAGCTCTGAACATCTGCTTGCAGACCACTTGGGATTTTTTTTTCCTGAGTCACCCAATGCTTGGGGCTGGAAGGGAGCCTTGGAGATGATCTAGTCCAATCCACCCCCCCCTCAACCAGGGTCACCTACAACACGTTGCCCAGGGCAGCATCCAGACAGTTTTTGATCATCTCCAAGGATGAAGACACTGCGACCTCTCCAGGAAATGTGTTCTGGCGCTCAGTCACCCTCACAATAAAGATAGAATTAATAGAATAGATAGAATAGAATAGATAGAATAAAAGATAAAATTTTTCCTTATATCCAGACAGTACTTCCTGTGTTTCAGGTGCATCACTGGCCTCTTGTCCTGTAAATAGGCATCACTAAGAACCTGCCTCCATCCTCTTTACTCTCTCCCATCAGATCTCTATGCACAGGTTAAAATCCCTCCTCAGCTCAAGCCTTCTTTTCTCCAGGCTGAAGAGTCCCACCTCTCAGCCTCTCTTCACACGAGAGGTGCAAGCAGCTCTGGGGCCATTTGATGGACTATTCCAGTAAATCGATGTCTGACTCACACTGGGGAGCCCAGAGCTGGACCCAGTACTCCAGTCAGGGATCAGCTCAGACACACAGCATTAAACCCATAGAAAATTGCAAAGGGAGCTCTGAATCTAGCTTTGCAGCCACAGCAAATAGCAAGATATCACCACTCCAGTCGAAGCATTTTACAGCCACCAAACCATTATCAGGACATGTGCTTACCCCCTAGACAAGCTACAGAAGCCCAATTCACTTAGTGTTGTGGTTGTGTAGATACTTAGACAGAGGTGTAATGCTTATGCTAGCACATCATTCTGTGTTTGTGACTACTAACTTCCAGCTGCTCTTAGGTCACATGCACACTACAGCGAGAACTTTACTGAAGATGATGAAAGCAGATGCCACTTAGTGGGAAATATTCTAAAGTATTCTGGCACCTTCATGGTGCCAGAATCACAGCAACTGCACAGGATCAGAGCAAAGGCTACAGCTTATAAGGCCGAGCTAGCTGGGCAGGAGTCAGTATTCGTGCCCTTGCGCCACGTTCCTCAAGTAGGAGTTTGCGCTTGATTCAGTAGGTCTGCTTAGTTAAGTGTTAAGTGCTAATAACTGATTTATCAAGCCTGCAGTCACTTCTTGTCCTTATGGACTCCACAAGGAAAACCAGCCATACGATTGCATTGCCCATGTGGAAAGTCTGCTATGAAGATTTATACACACACAGTATTGACTGCAATTCATTTTCTTTGTATCTGCTCACACTCCCTGCAGGCAACAGTCATGCTCTCATTTCTTTACCTGGCTATTTGAAACAGATACACTTAGAGAATTTGGATATCAGAAAGCATTAACCTAATACAAAAACAATCTCTCCCTAAAATGTATAGTTATTTCTAAGACAATTCATTTTTCCTGCTCTAAGCTCAATAAGAAGATTGTCCATTTGGGGAAGTTAAGTTTAATTCATCCCTCTACCCCCTTTTCAATCACCGATTTAACTATCAACAGCCAGTTTGACCAGTACTTAAAGAAACAGTACCTAAGCTTTTTGTAAAAATAAATAAATAAACAAATAAACAGTCTTTAAACAGTACACAATTCATATTGTAGTTGAATTAATTTCTTTCATTAGCCTGAAATATTTTGGACAAATTCTTTCCTTAGGCTTCTCAACTTTAAGGAAATTTTCATGGATACTTGTTACTGACCTGTATAACATCCCACCTAAGAATGGAATATTGACATCAAGTGGAGTAATAAAAATTAGACTCTAGTCCCACCCCTAACAACTATGGGCTAAAGCAAACAAATCGAACCCTCAGAGAGAGCAAAACACAAAATTAAGACTAAAACACATATCACAATTCTGCTGATTCAATGTACACAATTGAGTGATTTCACAAATTCTCTCCAAAAGACATACTCCTCATTTGAAGACAGGGAGTAAATGGTTCAGAAACATAAAAAACTAAGCATGCAGCCTTTAATAAGTATTTGGGGTAGAAGGGAAAGGATTTTGTTTTTTATAATTCAGCTGCTTGTTTTGTGTTTTAACTTTATTGGGCAAAATGAAGTGAAGTAGATAAAAGTCATCCAGTAGCAGGAGGCGAGTTCCCAACTGTATGTGGGGTGCTAAAAATCTGCACATTTTTTCCTTTTTGTTGAAATTTAGCATTTAGTTTTGTAACATCAAATTTGTCAGTTTTTAACTGTTAAGACACAAAACAAGCAGCTGAAAGTTGCAGCAACTTTGAAAAAGGTGCCAACCTTCCCCCACTACCACCCAAAAAGGTCATTCAGAAGTTGAAGCTACAGTAGACTTGCAGCAACTATTAAGAGATTTCCTGTTACTGATTTTAAAAGGTAACTTCAGCAGTATTGCTGCTAGTAGCTCTTTTAGGGAAGTACAAACCTTGAGGGGCAGTGCGCCATGCACGCAGACAGTAAGCTGATCTCAGCACATGCTGTCAAAAAGCTTCAAGACTTTTACTGACTGACACCAAACACTCCTTTGCTGGAAAAAATACCTTCCTCAAAATTTGGGTCAGCACACACTTGAGTTTTAAAAAAATATATATTTTTTTCTCCTAAAGAGAGAGTAGCTACACTTCAAATCACATTTCCCCTGTACAACAAACAAGATTATGCAAGATTCAAATGCATTTAAACAATACACATGCTTTACCAATCTATTTTTACACTTATGTTAAAATGTCACATACAAATATGTGATTATAACACAGTCAAAATCCAAGTGATTACAGTAACCCATAGTTTTTTAAGAAGGAAAATTTGTTCTTACCTGCAGCCACAACCCCGTTAAGGTTTTAGTTCAGTGCTCAAAAATTAGTTTACATTCCTGCTGCCAAGAAGCACGTAACAGAATGACTTGGAAAACCTTGAGATAACAGTACAGGACACAACATCTGCTTTATTTTGGTATTTCCTAGAAAGAAACAAAGAAAGTAGTTAGTTACTCTTGATGGCATATGTCAGTCTGTTAACTGACACCATTTCTTTTCTGTAAGAAATGTATCTTTTTCCTTAACAGAACTGTTTGAATTAATAGCAAACCTGGATGTCAAAATCCCTCCAGCACATGCTATAACCAGCACATGATTCAAACAACGCAACAAAACACCACCACAAAAAAGGCAAAAATATAGACAGCCCCCTTCCCCCCATTTCATTCAGCAACACAGACTAGCATCTTACAAGTTATCTAGCCTATACCTGGCATTCCTCCCTAAATTTGACTACAGAAGGAATAGCCTTTGCATGCCTGCTGACCTGACAGTGCCTTTCCCCCAGTTTCATTAACCTGTGTCTAGGACTGTACACTCAGCGTGATTGACAAGACTGAAACCCTTCAAACGCAGCATGTTTGATACAAAAGGTCTTTGAAACAGTCTTGTATAACATTCTGAAGCTCCAGTTACAAAGGCATCTCAGCTCCTCAAAGATAAGTATCACAAGACATCTTTAAAGCAATTTCTAAAAATTAATAAATTAAGCTTAAAATATAAGTATACCCAATAACTAGCAATACAAAACATGTAGGCAGCCAAATCCCATTGTTTTGAAAGGGGGACAAATGCCCAAACTCCTTCACGGATCAGGGACTACATATTTAATCTTATAAACGATTGCATCTCACAAAAGTTACCATGACAGTACAGGAGTAGAAGGGACTATCAGGGGAAGGATTCTGGATAACAGCCAGCTTCGTCTGGTGCACGGGGAAAACACAAGGCTTCCTGTAAGACTGATGAGCTTAGGTGTGCTGTGATTACTGCACATATTCCGAGAGCCTCACGAACTCCCACGAGCAGAACGTGGAATATATTGCACACTTCGACTGTAAGGCCCCCGGCTGGAAAATGGAGCGACAACCATGTTTCATGAGGGCTTGATGTTGCTGAAAGGTACCAACTCACAGGTTCAGAAAAAAGCATAGCTCCTTTTTCTGGAGCACATCAGCCATTAGCACATGCAAGCAGGTTAGAGACCACAATTGAAGTCTCATCTTCAAACAGTGTCTCCCACCTTGGATGCTACCCTGAGCCACGAGGCAGGAGCGATGCGATGCAGTGATGCTCCCCCAGCAGCCCGTGGAAGCTGCTGCCTCACAACAGCCAGCAGGAGACAAACATGACACTTCCAGCAGCAACAGGCTCGAGCTCTTCCAAATCCCTCTGCTCTGCAGAAGAGCGAGAACTCTCAGACAACAGTGACCTTTAGACTGGCAGCAAGTTGCTCTCTTTAGGGTAGATTAAAGACAGATTTTAGACTGAGAGCATCTTACTTCAAAATATGCTCCTATCACCTAAATTGTAGCTATCCCACTTCTCAAAGCGAGAAATATGGGTATAAAGTGTTTCACAAGACAGAAACATCTTGAGGTACACTCAGCACCAAATACTGCACAAAAAGGAAGCATTACTACTACTTACTGCTGCACAGTAACAAGCCTCACCACCCCAAATAAGCTACATTTCCCTCCAAACCCAAGCTGGGATTCAGAAGCAGCTTTGGGGCAACACTGTCCTCCCCAGCCACCAATAACCAGGGTCCAGGAAATGCTAATGCACACAAATGAAGGGATTTTATCTAGACTACCAATCATCAATTAGACCACTAAGCATTTTGCGTTCCTCAAGTGTTGAGGTATATAAACACTTGGTATTTAAACAGGACTGAGCCGTTTCGTTCAACTTTTAATCACCTGTGCTACCAAGATGCCAGTACCCTACAACTGAATAGTTTTTAATTAAACATAATTGAAAAATGCCTTAACTAATAAAGAATTTGAGTTCTATCATGTTTACATTTTTTTTTCTTTTCAAGGGAAGGACTGCACTGCCAAAGCCATCCTAGGTAAATCTCTACCAATGAATGAAAAGTCATATTCAACAGCAAGTTCACTTAAGAGTAGTAAGCAGGCAAGAGTCTTAAGTTAGAGGAATCCTACTACTTTATCCTGCAGAAAGCTAGACATCAAATGTTGGTCACTCTGAAGATGAAATACCTATTAAATATCCTTGATGATATTTAATGGTCCTCAAGCTGAATCACAATGTTCAAGTGAAACAAAAATACTGCTACGGTCAATCCCCCTAAGTCTTCCAGGCTGTGGCCAGGAAAGCAGCAGGAACAGGCTGCTTTTATGTTGTCCCGCTAACAGCTGTGGCTATGACCTTTCAGGGACAATCCAACCATTGCTCTTCAGGAAATCCCACTGTCTGAACAGCCACAGAAACAAGTTTTACATCCTATGTTTCTATATTTGACCTTATGACTCCACATTAATGTCATTACCGAAACCAGCACACTGGGCTGTGTGTAAATCGGTTCAGGGAGAAGTCAGTTAAAGATTTTGCAGAAGTGAACAGTAGTAAGGGGAGAGAGAAAGGGCTATGCTTACCACACTAACTTACCACAGCATAGCTAGCATACTGCAGCTTCCCAACTGCACATCCCTAGTATCTGGCAAGCACAAGATAACAGCCCTCTTCTCACAGAGGAATTAAGTTACTCAATTTTACAATAAATAAGAGTTAATGCCAGAAGGGCACACTAGCTGCACCGTAAGTTCATACAGTTCTTCATTAACTTATACAAAAAAACCCCGTAACCCAAATGACACACAGCTGGAATCAAAACCAGGAGTTAGTTTCAGGGTAATGACTAGAGATAATGTACAACTGCCACCCTAAAGAGAGCTGTCCATCCATGCTCTCTAACAAAATGATAACGAATTACCTCTGCACTTGCTAAGTGAGTCTTGTCAAAAACATCATCAACCAAAACTGAGCAGATTGTTGATTTTAGTGGGAGTGTCTTTCCAAGGCTGAAGATGCATTGAAATTGTAATCATTGGAATAGCTAAAGAAGAAAAAGAACCAAAGTGTGGGGCAATAAAAAGTTCATTCAGTTCAATGGTTTTACATTTGTACTTCAAACTTTTATTGCAGCTTAGTCATGTGAATTATTCAAGGCTGAATTTCCAACAGGAGCTCTATTAGCTCAGTATTTCAGGCTGTTCTAAATCCTGGCCTACATGAAGTAGGGTCTTCATGTACTAAATGGGGCCCACACTTCTACATACCCGCTTGCAGACAGTGGGTCCAAGGTAGAGCATTGAAGAGATGGTTTCCGATATATCTAGAAAGCCGTTTCAAAAGCTCTTCCAAACTTTTTCCCTGCAGACCTATCTTTGGCATATGCTTGTAAATCACCTCCAATTCTAACATAAGTTTTACATCAGCAAATACATGCTACAGCTACAAGGATTCCTTGCCAACACTGGTAGCTGAGGCAACATTCACCCTCAGCAGCTTGTTCCTGTTTCCATGCTCATCTCCGTTGCTCAGCCACACTGACAGTTACGCCAGTTCCCACCTGGATGCCTAGAGCAGAGGCTGCTCAGCTAGTCAATGAGCAGCTCAAACTCTGTTGATTTATATAGGCAAAAGATGAAGAACACCATTAGCCTTAGTAAAACTGTGAGTATGCATATACTTTTGTAGAATCTACACTTGCCTACTGGAAGTCCTCTGGTAAGCACTTCTTTGTTCTTCTGCTGTCAGATCTTTTTCAAAAATAATCAGCATAACTCAAGTACAGAAATATAGAAACATCTCTAAATCAGGTCCTCCTTTCAAACATCCACTTTTGGGATGAAAGAGCAAAGAACAAGGCCACCTAACACACTTCAGTAAAATACACAAGTATAAAAAAGCTTTCCTATTTTCAGGTATCTTTATGATCTTTATGTTGAGCAGAAAAAGATATCTTCAAGAGTTAAAGTGTGTTACAGTCACATCCTACTGCTCTTTTACCAAGGAAATCTCAAATAAAACTACAAAAAGGGCTAAGTAAAGCAGTTCTTTGAACATAAGCACATTTACTTGGGCTGCTAAGGCTTCCTTAACAAGACCTTGCACAAGTCCAACTCTTATCATCTATCTTGCATTACAGCTGTTTGCATAAAAGTCCCAGAGACACACGTTATGCCCTCCATAACAAAGCAGAAATTGCTGATGCTCACAGATGGTGCCCTTTGCCACTAAGAACACAAATACATGCAGAATATAAACACGTCTTCCCAAATCTACAACTTGTGAGCTACCACGGCAGGCATAACATCTTGCAAGCTCCTGCAATGAAGATTCCAAACTGCAGCTAAGCTGCACCAGAGCATCACAGGAACAAACAAGGATCTTGTTTACTGTTAGTGCAGAGGTTATCTTTTCAACACATTCCTATGCTGTACCCCAAGGAGGTATCTGTAAGATAATAAATTCAACATTGTCTAGTCAGCAATAGCTAATGAGTCAGCATGAAACTCTGCACACTTATTGCCTCTGTGAACATCTGGCCTACAGATGAATGTTTTTTAAGGAGTCACTCCAGGTAGACTACTTACATTTCAGAAATATCCATCTGCCAAAAACAAGCAGAGAACAGAGCAGTTAAGTGTTAGAATTCACCACACCTGTCATCTGGTAGCAGATTATTGAGCCCATCTACTTAGAAATGCACACAGCTAAGATGCCTTCCCCTCATTCCACACTTAATAACACACAAGTGAAGGTCTCGCCCACACTAGCTACCATAGCAGTATCAAACAGCTCCCAGATTTTGCTCCTCTTTCCCAAGAGCAGAGCAAGGTCTAAGTAAAATATAATAGCAGTTATATCCACAAGTCATGTTGTAACAAAGACTTTCAGTCCATTCTAAAGCCCTCCCTTGCTAAGGCTTTCAAATGAGTGTCTGATGGGTAAAGACAGAGAACTTGGAAGTAGAGTCAAACAAAATAAGAGAAAGCAAGGGATTTCATATCAGTTAATTCCATAGCTAGTTTGTGAATTCAGAAAAAAATACCAAAAACAAAACAACAACAAAAAAACCACACACACACAAACACACCCACACTGCAAACTTCCAAATACTTAAAATACTGTAGGAAAAGGAGTTAAGCAGCCTGATACTGCTGTTGTGTTGTTGTATCACTAAGAGGGTAAAGGCAACTAAGCTCCAAAATTTTAAGATGCTCTAACTTTGGGATAGAGTCAGAAGGTCTGAAAGCAAATTTCCTAACAATTAGTGTTATTTTTTCTCATAGGAAGTGCTCACAAAATAGAACAGAGATTCTCTGCAGATACGCCCTTTATTAATATTCTCATAAAATTTCAGTTTTCTGTTTTTTTTTTTAAATAGCTAGGAGTCAACATTCAAAGAATTGGTCTTTTTTTTTTTAATCTGGGTGAAAAATACCACTGTGATTCAGTGATCAGCAATGCAATGAGACCAAGTTTGCTTTTGAAAGAATCACCACCATCAAAAAGGAGTTTATAGGGCTGCCTCTTTTATTCCTCCTGCTTCTGATAAAATAAGGCTTAAACTTTGTGCGACCTATTCAGAAAGACCTAGTAGAAACACTTAAAACAACTAATCCACACAGAATTCTTAAGGGCACAGTTGCCTCTTAGTCTCTTAGAGGAATTAAACAGAATTAAACCACCACAGCACATGCATGTTGTGCCTATAAGAGCTAAAAACTGATATTTAATTGCAAGACCCACAGTCCTCAATGGGAATACGCTGTTTGGTGCGCCCAACATTTGGAAGCCAAAGAAGGAGTTCAAATCATTTTAAAGGCAAAACAAGCAAAAAGACTGCAAAACTAGAATACTTCAGTTAGCATCAGAAACTGATGGCACGGCAAGAATTTCCTAACATTAATACATTCAAAAATAAGAGAACTCAGCTCTGATGAAACTTATGGGGGACATCAAAAGTGTTAGTTTATTTATGATACTGATGAATAGGAAAAAGACATCTCTGTCCAAGAAAGTAGCTTCTATTCCTTCCCTCACCTTCTGCAGAAAAATCTTAATACACATACAAATGAACAAAAGCAGAGTGAATTGAAGCTCAGACAGTGCCAAAGTTCCTGTGCAGACGACGATAGGCAACCAAAACTCTCTGCCATACTACTAAACCATTTGCATATATCTGTAGCTTTTTACAGCAATGGTATTTAGCTTTATTCACAAAGCAGGTTAAATCAAATGGGGATGGGGGGAAGTAATTCAACACCAAAATAAAGGCCTTGCACCAGAACATTCAATTCAGGACATAACAATACTACTATTACAAGCTTCCAAATATTAACACTTATTATGCTATAGGCATTTTAATGTTTGCTGCAAAACACCCAACTTGGAAAGAGATAATTCAAACGTGTTATGTTAATTAACAGCCTACACATACACAAAAATTACCTTGCATCAGAACTAAATTCAACTTGATATTTAAAAATAACCACACATTCTTATGGCCCCTATTTGGAGACTTCAGTTTCTACATCATTCATGCTTCAATTACAGATTTAGAACCTCGGGTTTTTTTCATCCTGTAGTGCCATCTACAACAACAAATGCTTTTATATTTATTAGCAAAGTTATATCTTTAACAGTAAGCTGTTTTGTTAGTGTGAACAGAATCAACAGTAAAGATAAGTAAAGGTATCTTAAAACTCTTAAGTGGGCTAGGATGCCATGGGAGTTGCTCCCAATCATTATAAAAAACCATCCTCTGAATTCAATACAATTAAACAGACTTGGCTAATTTTACAAGGCATATCTCAAAAGACTTTTAAGAAGCCAGATATTAACAAATGCTCAAGAGAGGTAGTTGGTTTTAAGCAACATACCACAATATGGTGCCACACTATAACATGATCTATGCATCTGGAATCTCATGATATAGATTGTAAGTTCTGGATCATAGAGGGCATGTCAGACTACTTCTAAAAACAGCAGAGTACTTCCTCCCTCCACATTACAGCATACTTTATTTTTTCATCACATTAAAGTAACTTTCTAGCGAAGTGTCTGAATTCTAGCTAAAAATTACTACCTCTAGGAACTGTGAAGTAAATTTTCATTACCTTTTATCTGGCAGCAGTCTCCAGTATCGTTGCTTGGATACATGGAATCTTTTTCAGGTGTCTGCATTGAGGCTATTTGAACTGCTTCACTTGTCATCTCAACAGAGATGACAACTTGGCAAGAACTTGGCAAGAAGCAGCCATTTGGCAACTTGCAAGCTTAAATACTCAAATAATTTTGTCCAATTAGTATTGCAACTTCAGTTTCACATCAAATCAGTCTGACTCACTTTTTAAAAATCTTCTGATTTGCAGTACTCAGTACTGAAGCTTCAAGTATCTCTACTGAGGCAACAAAAGCCGTTAGAATTTTGCCACTATGTAAATCCTACAATACGTGTCGAACTACACCTGCTAAAATTCAAAAGGCAATTTTAGTAACAAAAAAGTTAGAACTACCATGCACAGAGACCATGCCACTTTCCAACAAGGCAGTACTAGAGAGGGCACTGAAGGGCATTATAGGGAGCCAGGGCAGCAATGCTAAGCCCACCCAGGTTCCACAGCATCAGCAGTGGCTTAAAGATACCACCTCCAGCTCCAAAGGCTACTGCTCCTACATAATGCTGCTATGAGACCTGCCTCACTGGGCTGTGAAGGTTGCAGGTGCAATGTCTTAGCATAAGACTACATAAAATAACAGATTAATTGTAGCAAAAGGGCAGACATCCTACTCCATCACCTCACTTATAGAGAAACAAATCAAGATATTTTCAAATGATATATCTCAATATTTCAAAGCTTGTGTCTCTGCCTTATCACTTTACTACACGCAAAGCTTATCGTGCATGTAGTCTATATTGGATTTAATAAATACAAGTCTGGAGCAGATACTCATACAAAAAATAAAAATCGGGTTCAGATAGAGATTTAGGCTTTTGCAAGATGACAAAAGAATCTGATGAATTTAGCAGTTCAGAAAGAAAAGCAGACATTCAACTCTGGGATTAAGCAAATAATTCAGTAAACACACCATCACAGCAAATTAGAAAGAGTTAGGTGAACAAAACAGTGCTGATTTCAAACTTTAAATGGGTGCTGAATTCAGCACAATGAGTGCCAGTTTCAGTAGTTTATTTCAGATAAGTTCGAGAGAGTAGTTTTTGGCAACCAGTATACACCTGCACACATTAAGCACTCCTTGTATATTCCAGTCAAAACATGGCCCAGGTCCCTCTGCACACCTCCATGCAAATGTCACCACCATTTTACAGCTGGATACTACGGTCTCGTATTCCCTTCCTCAGTCTGTAGTCTCTGCAAGGAATGTGCATGTCTGCTCTTTAAAACTATTTTTCCAGTTCTTCCTTTTCCACATGCTTTTCCTGTCAACAGCATAGTCGTCCAACACTCTTCTTTAAGCTCATGCCAACACTCACCCTCCTCTCTACCAAAGGTTTTGTGTCCCTAGTTCCTTGCTAGGGTTCTCCCTTCTACCTCTCCATACAGGAGGCCTCTGCAACCTTCTTCAGCAGTTAGCTTGCAGGGGATGAGTGAGATGAGACAAGCATTTTACTTGATTAAACTTGCCATGGAAGATGGAGGCAGTGTTTTTCTGCTGAAAATGGTAATGACTCCTATCAGCTGATCAGTCCTCTAGTGTGCAGACAGATGACAATTACCCAAGTGGTTGAAGCTATGACTTTACTTAAGGAAAAACAATTAAAAAATAAATAAAACCACACCACACAACACATGCATCAACCACTCCTTCCAAGTGCAGTAAACTGCCCCTTGAGAATTTCCTCTCTGTACTATTTTGAAGTTGACTGGACACCTCACTCAAGAGCTGCCACATTATATCCAAAGAGAAATTTCACCAAGCTCAGCACAAGACCTCATAAAAATAAATCAGAAATGGACACTAACACATTGCCAATTTAGCAAAACATTCCCTTTTACATCATGCAGCTATTTCAGTTTGGGAAGTATGAACACCTATGGCAGGCAAAAGACAGCCTTGCACAGTAAGCATTACACGTAGTAACTTGCTTAACTGTTTATGTAAGGAACAGCTACAGCCTGACGGTAAGCTGTATCTGACGGCAATTCAGAAAATTATGCAGAAGTATCTAATAAGTATTTATAGAATTTTGAAGAAATATTATGCTAGAATAAAGTTGTAACAAATTCAAGAGTTCCGCTTTGAAAGCCTCAGAATTCATGCTCTCTGCTTGCTCATGGGCACTTTTGAAAGTCTTACCTTGAATGCAGTACAAGACTCAAATTTCTTCCAAATCTTTGTCCTTCTGATAAAGATCCCATTTAGAGACTCTTTCTTGCTTATTAGGCTTGCATAAAGTGCAAGAACTTGTAAGTCTGAAAGATGAAAGAATTGACCAATTTCTTTCCTAGTTTAACACATTAAATAACAATCCATAGCTCAAAAGCTGCTTAGTAGTAACTCCTTAATGGGCACTACGAACACATATGAGCTATTGAAGTGACCAAGTTGGTCATAAAATTACTACTTCTCTGAGGTATGTGAATAACTCAGGTGCTGGGGGAGAAAAGTAGGTGGTGATCCCTTTCAATAGCCAGCATGCACCAAATATCCAGTCAATATGCACAGCCTTCAGAGATGCATTTGCAAACCAGGAACACATGTATGCTTGTGTGTATGCATGCATCTTTAAGGGCAGAGAGAAGGGAAGGCCTAAAAATATTATTTTAATCATTTATAAGAGTATATGCAGCTCCCAAATTCCGAAAGGAATATATGTGTATACATATATATACACACATATAAGCGTACTCTCAAATACAGAAACTGTACTCAAAAAGCCTGTCACTAGCTACATAAGATTTCTTTAAAAGCAAAAGTAAACAAACTGCTGACTATTCACCAAAATCATCTCGGTAGAAACAAGTAAGTAAAGCTGGTTTTCCCACAAACACTTAAGATTCATTATCCTGAAAGACAACCACACTTAAACTCACCACGCCTATAGAGAGCAGTATATTAAAGTTAATTTCTGCAGCATGTTCTGCTCTAAGGGCTGAACACAGTCCATATACAGAATCTAAGATGGCAGCTTCTTCTCACAAGCCTAAGCAAAGAGGCAGTTGGGCTTGTGTTATCCGTTTCCTGTTCAAACACCTTTTTGAGTGTAAACAGCAAATGCTCTACACATTACTTAGCTGTAATGATAAATATGATAATGATAAATAAAGAAATGCAAGAGACAAGGCATTGACCACTATAAAAGTCTGGAACAACTTGCTTTAACAACATGGAGAAAGAAATGAGAAGTATTTTCTCTGATAAAATAAACTTATTAATTACAGAATCACAGAATGGCTGAGGTTGTAAGGGATCTCCAGAGATCATCTAGTGCAACTCCCCTGCTCAAGCAGGGACACATAGAGCACGTGGTACACGGTGGCAGACAGGCAGTATTTGAAGATCTCCAGAAAAGGAGACTCCACAACCTCTGCATGAAGAATGCATTTAATGTATCTTTAATTTGCTTTATTTATTCAATGCAACAGCCACAGATTTCAAGCAAAGATAAGGCATTAGTAATGCATGAAAAATAATCAAAAGTAACCAGTTATGTCCAAGTTATTTCATTTAACAGTATTAGAAATAAATGCTACTCAAATAAGGAGCTGACTTTTCAAATAAAACCCAAGTATATTGTTTAGTCTGGCCACTTAAATCATGGTTAATATTTCATAGAATGATTCAGATTAGAGGGTACCTAGGAACTCTTCTATTTCAATCTTCTTAAAGCCCAGTCAATGAAACACTCAGACCAGGTTGCTTAAGATCAGTCCTGAAAAATCTCCAAAGAGAGAGGAGATCCCCAAACCTCTCTGCTATAGAATAAAAAAAAAAAAAAAAAAAAAAAAAACACACACAAACCCTCTTCCTATATTTATTTTCTGACCACTTTCTCCTGTTCTCCCACTGTGCAGATCTGGGAAGGTAGATCCTTGGAAGGCTGATCCTAGGTCTCTCACAACCATCTCCAAGGTAAGCAAGACCATGAGAGGCCCTTAGGGTCTCCTCCGAGTTCATTTACTCCAGCTCCACGACTACCTTTGTGACCAAGTTCATCACTATCCTTCCTGCTCCTCAAAGCAGGAGACATGATTCCAGATGCAGCCTGAGAAGATGTCGAACAAGCTGCAGCTAAAGTTGAATAACCACTTCTCCTGCTTCATCTACTCTTTATCCTGCCATTGATACTGCCTGATAAGCTGTTATCTTTCATCACCGCCAGGCTAGAACAGATCCCCTTTAAGGGGGATCCCTTAAAGGGGATTTAAGCCACTGATGGAGGCTGGCCCACTCCAGAACTTCACATTTGACTTTGCCAAATTTTACAAGACTCATGTCGACCAGTTCCTCTGTCCTGCTTAGGTCCCTCTGAGGGGCAGCTGCAAACCTGTACTCCAGGGTCTATACCAAACTTGATCGAGGCATATTCTACCTCTTCTTGGAGGTCACTGATGAGGACATTAAGCAGAGCAGGTCACAGGATATAATCCCAAGGAAATTCCACTAGTTACAGGGATGCAGGCAGAAAACGAAAAATTAACAGCTGCCCTTTGAACCTAACAATCCTGGAAAAGTCTTGCCCCCCCCCCTTCTTTACCAGGTCTCTAAAAATTGATTCAATTTATTTTTTAATACAGCTGTTGAGCTTAGGCTTTCCTAACACAAGTCAGCCTTCCCTACTGAAAATCCTTCTCCTCAGCCTACCCTCATTTTCTCTAGAAAAAAAAAGTTTGTACAGGAAGTGATCAGCTATGAGTTTGCTGTTTAGCCAAGCCCCATCTCTAGTATTTCTACTTATTTCCTTGAATATATGACTATGGGCCATAGTCTATGACATATGGACCTCGCTTGCAGGAGACTGTCCTTGAAGATCTGCCAGCTCTGCCCCTCAGAACTTCCTTCCACCAGATCCTCCTTAAGTTAAACATGTCCACCTCAAATTCAGGTCTGTACTTTGTACTTCCCTTGCTACCTCCAGTACAGGTGCTCAGAGGTAACATCCTAGAGAAACCAACTAATCATTGAACAAGGCCCAATCTTTCATCACTAACTCATGAACTACATGGAGAAATTACATGAACTCCCTGGAGAAAGCTTAAGTTTTCCCTTAAGTCCATAGTCTACTTGACATAATGTCAGAAGACTTCAGAACTTTTGTTGCTTTCAAACTGATTCAAACACTAGGATTGACAGCAAACCACCAAGGCGCAACAGACCACCTACACCAAACAATCTTTTTTTAACATTAGTACCCTTAGAAAAACAACAACAACACCCACTTGTCAAACACATTCCAGAAACAGCTTTTCATGAACTAGTTTACAAGTCACTTGTGATTCAATAATTTGGAGCACATATACTACTCTCACTGTTTGCTAAACATGAGCTAGCTTCCAAGTTGTCCCATAAAATGCACAGGAGCATAAGACCAAGAAGAGAAGGGTGCCATGGGAAACCATGTCTGTTCTGTAATACAGCTGAGCCATGGTTGCAAGAACAGTGGCGTTTTCCTATCTTTCCTTCCTCAGACTGTGAGTTCCCAGTGCCTTCCCCATGCCAGGCCTGGGAATCAAGCTTCTCTTGCTGAACCATTTCAACTTAACTGGTATAAAACCATTGAGAAAAAAAGATGATGCACCATGGATTACCAAAATAAGCCAGGGTATAACCAACATCCTGGAGAGCTAGGACAAAAAGATCAGGAAAATCATACTAGTGTGAGGAGGAGGCTGTCACCTCAGCTGTATTCTTGAGCCATGCCTCTACATGAAGGGTCACATCCTGTCAAACACAAGCAGCAAATGGCTACATGATGCTGCCGCTTTTCAAAGCATGACAATGGAAATGAAATAGAGGTATTTATTCACCCACAATAATGTGAGACCTGATCAAAGAAGAATGATGAACTTATATATGTGAGGCTACTATCAAGGACACAATATTAGATAAATTGTGCTGCATCACTAACACCTCAACCACAACCCCTATTTGTTTAGCACTTCATAGGCTCAATAAATCTAAATCTATTCCTACCATGGTGAATGCAAATAGTAATCCCTGCCATCACAGAGGGCTGACTTATCTCTGGACTTCAAGGGGTCCCGCAGGCAGACCGCCACCTTCATCAGCTGTTTCACTGCTAAATCAAAAGTAGCACCATGCAGAGCCATTTAAGTGTCCCACAGCATCAGGTTTCTTGCAACGTGGGATGCTGGAGAGCTGACTAGAGTTTCTTCGTTCACACTGCCCATCAGCGGACACTGCAGCATTACCTGTGTAGCTGCCCTTGGAATTTTATAGGCATGGCACTTGGTAACTGTATCGGAAAGGCAGGACCAGCTGACCTGAGCTCACCATCTCTTCTACCGCCAGGTTATAGAAGCACTGGGCTACTATTTGATATAAACCATTTCTTAATAACGCTATCCAGACTAAAGCAGTATTTAATCCTTCTAGCAAATGAATTTTTTTCATTATTTTATAACATAGCAAAAATGTCTCAAATTGAAAAGAGCAAAAACTTAAACCTCCAAACTTGAACAATTCAGAGTTCAAATGTTGCAAAGACAAAATACAAGAAATCTACGCATAAAAATAAATAAATAAATAAAGCAGGTCTCAATAAGTATACATAGTCGTCACACAATTAACTGTACCTAATTTTCAAGATGCCTTGCAACCTGGCAATAACAAAGGTTATAAAAATAAAGACCGGATGCTCCTGGCTTCACACAAAATTGGTATTATAAGATTGGTAGCAGGGGACAGTAAAGAGAAAAAGAGTGAAAAAAAAATAGCAAAAAGTCAAAATAAACAAACAACATCAAAAATAAAACCTTAAAGATTTCATTGCGGACATCAGAAAGAGCCATCTAAACTTCATATTTCTCATGTCTTTTCAGATGCCTTAAAATAAAATCTCTTTAAGAGACCTGAAAATAAACACTTCAGAAACTCCTGGACACAGACGAACAAATGCAGACTGTAGTCTCTACCAGTAATGGCATTACTCATATTCTACCCAAAATGCTTCAGTTCTTGTACAGTTGCTTAAAATTTCTGAAGCAGGGAACAGGGAAGAAGCTCCTGTTGTGCATTAAACCAAGAGCAACACCAACACGGCACCAGAGGAGCAGTCACAGCCCTCTTATCCCCGAAGGAACTCACAACAGTGACAAAAACACAGAGAAACAGTTTGACTCAGTAACTCTGAGAAAATCTTTATCATAAGTTTTGCTATGCAAAGTTTCCATTTATGCTGTATTTTCATATTTCTATAGAAAAAGAGATAGTGAGTGCTGATACTTAAACTGAAATGAGCATTACAGGGGGAGTAATATTATTTGCCTTCAGGGAACATACAAAAGTACTAAGTTGAGAACACCCATCTCTTATAATGAAGACTTTTATATCAGAACATGACTGCATTCCTCTAAGGTTGCAACACAGCTGGTGACATTGCTAACATCGTCACTGTTACATGCCTCTTAATATTGTCTCCTCGTATTTTCTCATTTAAATTTAAACTCCCTCCTGCTGTAACTAATCAGGACAGAAACAATATCAGACAAGAGATGTACTTAAGCAGCAACATGCAACAACAAATGAAGCCTAGTTGTGAAGCAAGTCATCAGCAGTCACATTCCAAATACATATTTAGGAGTTCCAGCAGCAAGATAGGTCATCAGGCACCCAAACCATTAGCTTGAATACCTGGGGTTAATATCTCCACCTTAAAGCAACTCTTATGAAACATCTGAGGGGTGCAGTCTTGTGACAACTTAGGCAAAACTAAATTGATACTGCTGTGAACCCATCTCCTCCCACGCGTACATTTCTAATTCAACCTTTGTGCCAGAAGCTGCTCTCATGTGCTCATGTAGCAAGCCAATTCAAGGAGCTACACTAAAAAATAATTTATTGCAAAGGCCAGCAGTAAGCAAGCAACACACACATTTCAAGTAAATCTTTCACCATGAAATCAGACAGCTCCAAGTATCAACATGAGGAGAAAGCAAAGCGCTTGGTCAGAGGCAGAAGAGTATACAAACAGCATCACTAACTTGCTCAGGTAATTACACAGGAACTACCTTCTTAAAGGAAGAGTCAAGACTAGGAGGGGGTTCTCAGAGCAAGTGTCAGAGGGCAAGCAGAGGTTTAGCCAGAGCTCTCTTATAGTCCACTATATCAACATGGAAAACTAGAGAAAAAAAAATCCTTTAATCCAAAAAGCAAAAGGAGAGACTCATCAGGTAGCATACAACAGAACACCATTTAGTTGGAGGATAAAAGCTACCCTTAATGAATGAAAAACAAAGCTATATACTGTACACCTCAAGCAAGTCAGTTTCCGAGGTGTTGCAGCCATTATTTTAAAAGACATGAAGAAATAAGAGTTTAACAAAAGTAAAACGTGCCAAGCACACTCTGAAATGACATAAAACTCAAAGCCAGAACACACACACATAAAACAGGAAACTCAGAATGAAACAAAAGCAGCTTCAAATCAACTACATGCTAGCTGTTACTTTTAACAATTTTCGATTAACCTCTGTCCTATATCTAGGTGCTGAAGGCACTATAATTTGGCAGTCGAACAAAACAAGCTTGGCAGCTTTTCCTCTCTTCATAGAGAAACGATTCTAGGTTCCTTCAGTTTACTGCCACATCACCTTAAAACCCTAAGGAGGATGGGTCATTCCACGTCTAAGATTTTCCTCTATCTGCAGGATTCCTTCCCCTCCTCCCAAACAGTACAAACCCTCAGAGAAAAGCAGTGCAGACTGAAGCTGCTCCCAAGACAAGACACAACATGAAAGTGATTTCAAAGTAACCATGCAGATGGAATTAGAATCAAAAGTAATAAAGACAACAACAAAATACACTAAAACAACCCAAAGTAACAGGCTCCTCCCGATTCCCAGCAATACACAAGCCAGCAGTCAACATGCACTTACTGCTTTTTACCCAGGCCAGTATTAGTCATGATATCTGAGAGATTATTTCAGTAGGTGAAGAACAACCAGCAGGACTTGGCAGCAAAAGGCCGCATATCTGAAATTAAAGCTTTTTTTTTTTTTTTGGAAAAAAAAAAACAAACAAGAAGTACTATTTTTCAATTTCTCTTCCTCTCCATTTCAATTCTTCCTCCCCTGCAGCAGGAGTATCAGACTTTGACCAAAGGTAAGGAGCAGATAAACACTAGCTGGACACAATCAACAGTTTTGAAAGGAGAATAAGATAAACTGTGCAGAAGGTGTGTATAGTTTATCCTGGCAAAAGCTGTGGATATCTCCATCCTTGGAGATATCCAGAGCCCAGCTGGACCAGGTCCTGGGCAACCTGCTCAAGCTGAGGAGGGGAGGGGGCGGTGGTGGTGCACACATGATCTTCAGGGGCGCCTTCCAACCTCAGGTATCCAGTGACACCGTGACTCAGTGACTCTGTTAAATGCTGTTCCCTACTGTTGGCAACATCAGTACACATGCACTTCATTTCATGGGAAATCCTACAGTATACTAAATTCTATCTTCTCCCCTACCAACTCACTAAGTCAAGCCTCATTTCATCACCTCCCCTGCCAAAAAATGTGGTTTTGGATAAGGCACACTCTCATCCCCTCTCCTCCAAAGGATAAGATACACTCTAAGAGATGAATGTTGCCAAAACTAAAACAATACTGTAGCAGTAGTCTTGACTACATAGTAAGCTATGATACTTGACAACAGTTTCTATTTCGAATTCATTAAATAAGTAATGGAAGTTCTTCTCCAGTCTAAAGCACCTCCTGTTCAGTACATTTTTTTTAGTTAAGAAAGGTGGAAGACATTCTATTGGCCTTAATGCTACAAGCTTTTATTTATACATGATAACATACACACACGCAAACATAGAAGTAAAGATATAGTTCAAGGTAAGACAAGCTAAAGAGAAAACGAAAGTAAAATAAATTCTACTGTTCCAGTAGCATAAAGGGAACGCAAAACATCCATGTCACAAAATACCAGTGACAGCCTTAACAGTGCCTTGTTTCTACATTGCATACAGGTAAAATGAGATCAGTTGTAGAAAGTAGGAGAAGGTTAAACCATTGCTTTAACTATTTATTGAAAACATTGATCACTTACCAAAAACAAGCTCTCAAATCTCTCTGCAGAGGAGCCTGCACAGCTAACTGACTCTAAATCTCAACCTGAAACATTCACTTTTTTTCGAAAAAGATCATTAATTGAAATGAATTTATGTATGTACTAGATGACAGCACCGTTCAGCAACAGTTCCTACAAAGGTAGGAAGTTTGTCTTTTCCTTCTTCCTGCAAATGACTATTAAAAGACTCAAGCACCTTAAAATCTAGTTTTTCTATACTATAAGAAAGGCACACAGTTTAAGTGAGGGCAGGCTAAAAAAACCCAACAGAAGCAACTGATACTATTAAATCATCTTTTAAATGACTGTATGCCTAGGACATCTTTTAAACAACAGTCCAATTGTGATACTTTGATGGAGTATTTACAGGTATCACCAAAAATGTGCATTAGCAATAGCTGTTGCTTTCACAGGAATTTTGCTAATGTGCAAGTCCACTACTGTTTGAAGCTTTACTTCGAGTTGTCTACCAATTTAGAAAAATGGTCTCCCAAAGAAGCAAAAGCATCAAGGTCTAGCAAGATCTAGATCTTGAATAATTCCAGTTAAAGATAACTTCATCCATCAGCCCAAGCTAGTAAAAGGGAAAGAGGCAGAAATGACAAATCCAGACCAAGTATTGGATACTTTAAGCTTAAGAACAGTAATAAAATAGTACTATTTACACAAACACACAAAAGAAACAAATAAAAGGCATCTTTTCAGGAAAAAAAAAAAAACACCCAACATTAACATCAACAACAAACATGAGTGAAACAACACACCCCTAGCTATAAGTATCCTGCCAAAGTGCCAGAGACAGGAAAACAGCACAAGCTAGCGACTAAATAACACATCCAAGTAGTCAGCTCAATACACCTAAAAGTACTAGTCCAGTAGTACTGGAAGACACTCACTAAAAATGCCTGTAAATACCACCTTTAATTAGACATTGTTAATCATCTCCTTAGGGCAGCACTTCAGTTCTGAGTGACAGTAGAGTGAGACCTCCTTGGATACTAACAGGCAGCATTGTGTCCTGGGTCTCTGCTGAGTTGCAGCCGAGAATCCATTTCAGCTGCCTACATCCATACATATGCACCCACGTGGAGAATGTGGAGATGGACACAACACACACACACCTTCCGAGACGTGCGACTGGTAACTACTCAGGGGAGTCAATGAAATCAATTGAAGTATTACAACAGCTAAAAAAAAACATTTCATGTTTTCAGGTTGTCTTAGATATCAATGCACATTAAGTGTGTCATTTTCTTGGAGGGGGGGGAGGGAAAAAAAAAAAAAAAACAAGCGAAACTATTACTTTCTCAAATGCTCCAGAGATAATCAAACTAGATTCTAGACAGTAAGCATTAGTACCCACAAACAGTCCTGTATCTGAAGTGACATCTTGTGCATAAACTGGCATAGAGTACCTTTTGTCTATGAAAAGAGATGCCTGCTGGGATTAGAACAAGTAAAACAAGACATGTATTTTATTATTATACAAAGCAAATGGAGAGCAGAAGCATAAAGAAAGCAAGGACAAACTGAAGTACATAGGCATTAGATTCTCCTTTCAGAGCTTCACAGAAAGCTCTCTGAAGCCAGTGCTCTGAGCATGGACCAACTTAAAACAGAACCTAAAGGAACAATTTATTTTACATACTAAAGACAGAAAACTCAGAACTCTGTTTGCAGAGTCCCTTAGCTTCAGTACAATACTTGTCATCTGGAAAGTTTCAAACAGTATTACAGTTTCAGCAGCTTTTCAAGGTCATAAGGGCAATGACAAAAGTCCCTTCCCCCTCCGATTCCTATCTCCTGCCTTCACAATCTAACCTAGCTATACTCGAGAAGCCTCGATAAACCATTGATTTTCAACCTTCATTCACTCCCCTCCTGGAATCACAGTCCAGAACTACAGTAGATGGTATCATATTTGGAGCTTGTTTAAAAAGCAGGTTCAACTTTAAGAAATGTATCTGTCCAATAGAGAAGAAATTTTCAGCATCAGCCCAAAAAAATGACAGTTCCTATTAGGAACATTATTTTCTTCCTCTAGATATGTTGCCCGAAATGTTAGTGAAAAATATTTAATTCTTCTGAAAGAAATTTAAACCAGTGTTAAGTACAAAAAGATAGTAAAGCAAAGGCCAACATTATTTTAAAGATAAAAGATGAAATACAACCTTGGAAAGGCACAATAAGTGCCTTTTCTCTCAGTAAGTTTTGCTCAAACTACTCACATTCAGAGATATTCACAACCTCAGAGTCTGTGGAAATGAACAGTCAGTTCAAGGCGAGATATCAAAATTAGTGCCCTTCATGATAGGCAGAGCAGGAACTTGGCTATGTTACTGATAATGGTGTTTTCTTACATAACAGATATATGTTATAAGTGCCTCAAACAACTCTCAGAGCTCACATTATACCCAGAAGAATTCAACCACAAGACACAAAGCCACAGGAAACCAGGCTTCATAACCTTTTTGCTCATACATGCTACTAGTTTCATTATTAACTGAAGCAAAGCTATGAAATAGCTACTTTCCACAATTTAATACTAGCTATTTTAACATGCAATTGCAAAATTATGGGCAGTCATTTGGGAACAGAGGTTAAGAGACAATAATTTGTTGATACTGGTTCAGTTGCCACTCAAGATAAACAAAAACTATTTGGAAAGCAGTTGCACAACTGCCCCAGTCCTGACAACAGCACCTCTGTGTTGCAGTAGGTCGCGCAGGTAGCACTCGAAGCTACTCTCCAGCACAGCTCAACACCTTCAGATGTGCCACAAGACACCGCTTAGAGAAGTACATCTACATTAGCATTGCAGTTCAAATAAGGAGCACACTTCTGAAGCAAACTTCAGCCAATGCCATTTACTGAGCTCCTTCACATCTCAGTAGCTTCTGAGCGCATGATCTGAACACATCATTAATGCAAACCAAAACTGCAGCACACGTAATACCAATCCACTGCTGGGCCTTTAGTCCACAGGACCAGATTAAGTTGCCCAAAGGAGAACCTCATGAGATGGGCCCTTGGACACTGGGTCCCCAGTAACCTATTATGCCACTTGAGGTTCTTAACATTTTCAATTGCAGCCTGCTACTCACTAATGTAAATATAACCAGTGTGGCAGATGCTTCCCATCATCTACAAGTGCCTCAAGCAACGGTACCTAAGCCAGAAGGCCCAAGCTGCTGCCAGCACACGCTTTTTTAGTGCTACAAAGAAGGGCTGCCCTGTGGATTTCAGTGTTTCTCTCCCAGTGACCACAGCAGCAGCACCTCATCACTCATCTGTTTCTGCTTCTGCCCTTGTGGAAGGGTAGCAAGGGACACATCTAGGAAAACTTGCCTAAATACAGTAACCAATTCCTTAGGGTAAAAAGCAAAAACCCACATATTTCACTCATCACAGTTTTAATAACACTGAAAGCAGAGTCCAATAGCGCACATCAGTGTCTCAGCTCTAGTTGCTGTTAGAAAACGAAGAGAACCATCTATCTGCTCAGTAGACTTGCAAGGTAGCTTAACCTACAAAGCTTGTTCAAAGGTTCTTGAACAAGCCAACCAACAGTTTCTAAGTGCTGATTAAAGTATTACCATAAGATTCACTGGTTCCAGTTTTCTACATGGATCAAATAATCAATTCTTCACAAATACTGTTATCATTTTCAAGTCACTCTAATCATTTTTCATTACAGAAGGTTTTAAATAGAAGGTTATGACTTTTGAATAAGCAATGCGTGCCTTTATTATGACAGAAAAATAACACATGAGAAGAGACCAAATCAGCACCGTACAAATTGCATACTCTGGTGAACTGATCATAAAAATTACAGTAAAATGTACCTCCTCCACACAACAAAAATCTCAATTTTATAGGCAAAACATTTAATTCATATAGCAACAATACAGAGCCATGTCAGTTCTACATTCAGTAAAGGTCAACTTCCTACACTGTTGTGCAGACACAGAAGTAGGATTACGAAAGAAGACATTTTGTGTTAACACTCACTAATCCCCTGAAAACTGCAAGACAGACAGATGCTTTCCTTTGTGACTTAAGTGGAAGTTTGTGATCATTGACTGAGCATTACCATACATACTAAAAAGTCCTTTTTAGCACCTCAGTAACCTAGTCTGAAACATCCCTAGGTCAACTGACTTTCTGAGCTGAATCTCTGTTAATAGCTCTTGTGAGAACAGACTGAAGGGCCTAGCTGTGCTAGGTCGACAAAAGAAAACTCAGTGAAAAAGGTTTTCCCACCATAGAAAAGAAAGAGAAACCACACCAAGGTACAGTATTACTCTGATAATGCAGTAACATCGTAAAATGAAACACACAAGTCATGCCAATAAGAAACTGACATCGTGGATCATTTGATGATGGGCAACAACTTTTTCCTAGGCAAACAATACCTGGGCCTGAAAGCTCTCCTCCAAAATTATAACAATGGCTGTTTTTGAGAAGTGGTATTTTCCCTCCTGTTGATGACATGAGATGAGTCTCATCTCCCTTTTTTTTTTTTTCCCTAAGAATACTAACAACATACATTTACTGGCAATCCTTATGTTTCATCATGCTCATGATGTCTCACAGAACCTGCCAAATTACAAGAAGTCCCCACGCCCACACATTCTATTTATACCATCCTCTGCAAAGCTTTTCAGACCACTTTTGTCAGTCATTCAGGATTTGTACTTGGTTTGAGCACAAGATACTACCTCAAGTCAGCACCACCTTTAAGATCCCACTAATACAGTCCTACAAGGTTCTGAGCTCACAACATTTATAAGTAGGGTTGAGACTAGCCACACCAGAAGTAATTAACCTTGTATAGATTTGTCACATTTTAAACACTTTGGCTGAAATCTCCCAAGCTAGATATTTGCCCAGGTCTGAAGGCCATTAGTCAAAGCAGCTGAGGTGTTGGCACACCTGTTGTCTAGGGAAAATAGCTTTGATGATCTTTCAGTAGGTAAACTTGGCATTCTTGCTCTGTGTGTCAGAGTTGTATCTTTCACAGCTCATGCAAAAGTAACTTCAAAGAATGAGAGAAAAAAAAATGGGCTCAAAGATAGGCATGACCTGTTGCACTAATCACTCTCCACAATTCACACAGAATAGACAGTGGGTTTGGTAAAGGAACTCCAGCTCTTACAGCAAAGTTTTCCCATTCCTTTGGCAAGGCCAGTGCCAGCCACAAAAACAGCAGTCAGCTATTGCCAGTGCGACTGAAGAACAGGTTTTGTCTCACTAAGCTACAGCAACAGGCCTACATGTTGGATCTAAGCATGCCCACACACTGATGACCCAAGATGATGAATTTCAATTTTCATGTTGTTTGAAGACCTGCGGCACACCTTAAATGCCACTTTATTTTTTTCATTAAAGATGGATAGGGCTCTCTGAACAGACTACTTAAAATTTCCCTTTTCCCTCATTGTTTAACATACAACCTCATGGCTTGCAGCAGTTTACATAAGCTCCGCTCCAAAGACAGAGTTCTGTGATACTTATAATGAAAATACAAATATTTTCAGGATATCATTTTTTGCATCAAACTGCAGGATCCCTCTCCTGTTTGGAATATGAGGGCAGCACATTTAGGTAAGGAACATTCACTACTCTGTCGCCCACTCTGGAAGTAGTAGTTCCGGACACACAGCACCTTAAGACACGGCTTATTCAACACACATCTCTCAGCCTTTAACCTCACCTGCCTTTTGCCTATGTTTGTTATGAGCCAGGGCAGAAAAGTGAGATACACAGTCATTTCCTCTAGAGAAGACCTGAGATTCAATCCACAACAGAGACAGGGAAGGATTCAGAAATACAGACTAAGTACTATGAGACTACTGTTTTCTTCCTACAAGTTAAGCTGATCACCACAGAAGTTCTGCAGTAAATGAGAAACAGGTTAGTGCACTGCTTTCAACAACTTTCCTCTTTAAGAAAGGAGTCTCAAAAACCTCCCTCCCTCCCTCGTCACCACATTCCCTTTTATTCTGCACAGCTATTACAGGTGTCTCTGACCTATCAACACCTAGCATCCCCCCAAGTAAGATTTCCAAGCTTATCCTTCAAACACATCAGGCCTCCTTAAAGCTATCTGACAAAGAAGTCAACTGCTATATGCCATCCTCTCCATACTACATTAACTCAGTCTCGCCACATCTTGATGTTATGTTCTTTAGCTAAGCCAGATGTCCCACACCACCACCTTCTTCTATATATCTGTAGAGAGCAGGAGAGGAGAGGCTATGTAAACAAGGAAACCAAACTACCCCAAACCCACAGAAAACGGCATACACGCTTGCAGGTTTCCCTCATTTCTGGATGAGCGAATTATCTTTTCCCAGACCTCTGGCCCTCAAATGTTCATATAGCCACCCTTTTTGTACCTTCTAAAATTTTGTAAAATTTTGAAAATTTTGTACCTTCTCAACACACACACACTCTCAGTTAAAGTATTAAAGTATATCACGCACAAGCCTAGGTACCTTGCAACCCCTGAGCTCACTAAACACAGGGCTTTGCCTATATCAGATGCTGTGCTTTCAGTTAGCTGTTCATCTGTCAGCACCATCATGAATGCTAGTTTCAGCAAAAGTTTACACTCAAAGTTAATGGAGAGTTTTCCCAGTGATACAAACAAAAAAATGAAGGAAAAAACCTTTAACAGAAACCCCTTGACTATTTTGCTATTCTGTAACCCTTAATCTGATAATATTCTTAAGTCATGAACTCTGTCGTTTTCATTCATTGGTTTAGTTCCCACAGACTACCACAGTTATGAAATACGGCTCTCCATACCAAAGGGAACAATTCCCTCAGTCCCCAGCTGCTCAATGGCCGCTTAGATGAAGCGAAAGCCCAAAACACATCTGGAAGCCCCTGCCCTGCTGACTGCCCCTCCCCCTGCACTATTTCAACTTTTCATATCCTCAGCAAAACCACTTGCCTCCATACACACACTGGGGTTACCACTAACTCAGCACTATGAAAACTACAGTTTCCCTTTTGCACAAATACCATTCCCCTGATACACATGTGTATACATAGCACAGCATAATCTTCACTGTGTATATGCATAATCCATACAAACTCATCTGAATCCCCCCACCCTTTTCAAACCTGCACAAAACTTCCAAAGATCCCACTGTTCCCTTCTCAGTCAATACCCAAGGCCCCTCACAATCCATGCTAATTTACCCACAAGGGTGCAGGGATGCCCCTCAAGAGAGTTCACACTGCCTGAAATAACATAGAAAAGGCAGACACCTACAACAGCACTACCAACCTGCACCCTTTGCTAAACATTTCTTTAGTTGGCATTCCTCAGACTACTGTGTTTTCAGTTTTATTGCAGAGACATCAATTCACAGTTTTGCCCATCTCGGCACCCAAGGAACAGGCTCGCTCAGATAGTGACAACCAGGCATTCTCTTCAACCCTCAAAACAAACTCCAGACAAAAACAACTCATAGGCTGTTGGAACACACATGCCTCTGTGTCCACATATACCTCATATTACACATGAAGGTCTCACACGTTACGCATGACCATGCTGGCCACTAAACAAAACAAGCTCAAAACCTTGTAGCAACCTGTTGCCACAGTGCCTGGGAGCTGTGTGTGAGCTCAGCACGAGCAAGCCAGCCAGTTTATCACCTTATTCCCCATAATACACATGAGCTTGGCTACCTATCCCTCCTAAACCTACCAGACTTCATTTTATCATTGCTCCTTAATCGATGTGATTTCACCCACCGCCTGCATCCCCACAATTTACACACACCTGCATACACGCTGCTCAACCCACCACGTTACACAACACAATACAGCCAGGCAGCCTCCTCTAGCCCACCGGGATTATTCCCACCCTTTGACCAACTCCCGGCTGTAGTGCGAACACATCCCCATGGACACATGGCGTGAGCAAATCCGGCCGCCAACCGGCGCGAGAGGCTCCCTCCGGCTCCTCTCTCTTTCTTTTCCCCGCAAACACGCGGGAGAACCGCCCGCCGCTCCCCTCCCGCCGCTGACGGGCCGCGAGCTCCGGGCCTCGCAACGGCTTCTGCCTCCGGCACAGCGGCCCTCCCGGCCTCCCACCGCCAGGAAACGCCCGGTAAGTACCCGGTAAGCACCTGGCCTCACCGGCCCGCCGCTCCCCCAGCCGCAGCCACGCACGTGCACAGGCCCGACAGGTAGTGGGGGCCGAGCCCGCCGCCCCTTGCCCCGCCTCGGCCCTCCCGGCGGCGACTCCACCGAGGCCCGGCGCTCCCCGCGCCGCCGTGGGCTCCCCAGCGCGGCCCGCGGCTCCCCCAGCCCGCGGTGGGCCCTGCGCGGCGCCTCCGCGCGGGGCCCGCGGCTCCCCCAGGCCCCGCGCGGCAGCCCCACGCGAGCAGGCCGCGGCCAGGCCTACTCCCGCTTCCCAGCACGGCGCGCAGGCCCTGCCCGCCCGCTCGCTCCGCGCCCGGCCTAGCGCAGCCGCGGCCGCCGCCTCCCCCGCCCGGCGCCGGTGCCGGCCCCGCTACCTGTGGGCGGACGAGCGTCCGCGTCCCGCCGGCGTCGCGGCGGCCGAACAGGCAGGGCCGGGCCCGGCGCGGGGTGGCGTTGGGCCTGGCTCGGCCTCACGCGCGGGCCGCGCCGCGCTGGCCGCCGCCGGCCGCAGTCGCCGCCCGCTCGCGCACTCCGAGCGCCGCCAGCAGCGCCGACATGTTGGGAGCCCCCGTCCCGAAGGCTGCCGCTGGCACCGCCCCCCGCCGCCCACGTCAGAATGCCCCGGGGGGCAGGAGGCCCCGCCCGCCGCCCCGCCCCGCGGCCGTTGCCGACCCGCGTCCCTCCCCGCCTACTGGCTGGCGGCCCCGTCGCTCACCCGCGCCCGCCCCCCCGCCGCGGCCGTTGGCCGCCGGGCCAGCTCGCGCTACCCGGGTGCAGCCTCATTGGCGGATCCATTCGCCGCTCACCCGCCAGCCCCGCCCAGCAGCTCTCCTTGATTGGGCAGCTGGCCTCGGCTCCGGGAATTATTGGGCGCTGCAGGTGTCAATCAAGGCGGCGGCGCGCACGGCCTTTCTCCCTCCGCCCTCCTCGATCCGCCGGGCCGGGACTGAGGAGCGGCGCCGGCCCCGCCCCCCACCACGTCCTTTCTCCGGCGGCGCGCGGAGCCCGCAGCCCGTTGGCTCCCGGTGCTGTCAGTCAGCGGCGCGTCAGCAGGGCGGGGCGGCGCCGCCCTCCTCTGATTGGCCGGCGGCCCTACCGGGCTGAGCGGCGGCGCGGCCGGCGCTCGCGGAGGGCGGGCGGGCGCGCGCGGGGGGGCCGCAGAGCGCGCCCATTGGCCGCGCCGTGGGTGGGAAAGGGCGAAGGGCGGGCGGCGCCGCCTGGCGGCAGGACCCGTATGTTCCCGGCGATGACATCACCGCCAGCCAATCAGGAGCGCGGAGGCCGGCGCCCCCCCCGCACGGCGGAGCGGTAGCGCCGAGCGGGGCGCGAGCGAAGGGCGCGCGGGGTCCGGCGGCGGCGGCCCGAGACCTGCCCCGCGGGACGGCCCTTGTCACATAATAAAGTATAACGTTTCGGAGGCGTCGCGTGGCTCCGCGTCTCCTTCCGCGGCGGCGGGGCGGGCTTTCGTGCCACGACGTTACCGGCGCCCTTCCCGGCGGGCGGGTGGACCCCGGGAGGCGGTGGAGGCTCCGCGGGGATGGGTGGCGGGAGGCCGTTCCCTCGTAGCAGCGGAGGGCGCGAGCTCGGCGGCGGATCGCGCTTGAAAAGTGGCGCAGGTGCGGAGGGGATGTCCGTTAGGCGCAATTAACGGTCCCAACCGTCCCTTCGGCGCCCCTTCACCGCCGGGCAGGCCCCGTCCCAAACGTTTTGGCACGTGCCTGATGCCACCACACGAGTGCCCTGCTGCCACTTCTCCCAACCGTCGGCCCTTCGGCTGGGCCTCCCCACGGGAAACTTGGCTTCCCCTCTGGAGAGGGACCCAAGGGCATGAGCAGGGCTGGAGGACTGCCCCGGGGCTGTCTCCGCACACCTTATGCAGCTCTTAGGCACCACCATTCACATTTAAAATTACCATTGCACGGAGCTCTGGAGACACTCTGCGCTCGCCTATCGGACGCAGCTGCAGCTCCAAGCTAGAGCCCGAGCTGCACTTTCCATGTTTTCAAGCTGCTACGCAACGATGAGATGAGAAAGGTCACTCAGCGTCACAGCGCTGCTTCCCACGGCTCTCTGCCAGCTGATGGAGCTGATTGAGAATGAACCCTCGAGCGCTTCTGCACAAGCAGACGCTCATGAGCAAGTCCAGAAATGGTCAGGACGCTAAGACTGCGCTTAGCCCTCTGCTATAGAAAGCTTGTGCATGGGCAAGCTAATTTGAGTGCCCAGACACAGCTGCCAATCAACCTGGCTCGCTTTTGCAGTGCCCACATGATCTGCGACTCAGGATACATTTGTGTATCAAACTAGTCCTGGTTTGCCTTTCCTCAGGCTTGGTTCTAGTAGCTCTTTAAATACAAATCATGTGTTATTAAGGCGATGACACATCTGGCTAAAAATTGCTATATCCTCTAATTGGCAAATGTAAAATTCATTCAACCCAGATAATTCTTGGATGGCGTTCTAAAATAGTGCTTTTTTAAAATTTATTTCCAGTGAATCACCAGGAATCTTAGCAGAGCTTGCCTTTCCTAAAGATAATGGTAAATCTTGCATGGATTTAGGCAGGCGCAGGACTGCACTGTAACTGTACCAGGTCCCTGCATCCTCCGCTTTGCTTCCTGGCTGCCTGCCAGGAAGATGCCATAGGCAGCAATAGATAATTCTGCCCAGTACAACCAAGGTATGCTCAGCTGCAACTGACACTTGCATCTAATTTCCAGTAGCATCCACTCCTCTCACAGTGATTATTAAATCCAGAAATATCCAAGGACATCACAGGTTAATTTTTCAGTTCTCATTCCAACGTTCTAATCCTGTTTTTTATTTATTTTTTTCTTCTATATCCAACCCCTTTGTTCTTATCCTTTTCATTTTGCTTTCACCTCCAGCTGAACATCTTGTAAACATCACATTTCTATCTTTTTTTTTCTTTTAATGAAGTACAGGGTACTTCATTTCACATCATTCAGGTGACCCGTTACATCACCTCAGTATCAGCAGGAACTTTACAGAATGGATTTCTCAAAATACTAAATACTACCCTACATTAATTCTTATGTAATAAATCATGTCCCCTAGTGCTCCTCAAACATGACATGCATAAATATTAGAGATTAACTAAAAATCTACACCGTGCACATGAATTCTTAGCCCAGCATAAACAGCACATTTCTAATCACTAGAAAATGTGAACACCTAGCTAGTTTATGTGGGCTAAAACTAAATGTTCTCATTGCTCAAGAGGTGTGTGTGGCAAGAGGCAAGCATCACAGTGGCAACAGAGACTGTGAGTGAAGTAATAAGTAGGTGAAACCGTGGCTGTGTGTGGCAATGGGCAGTTAATGGCTAATCTAGGCATTCTGTGCCTAGACCCCAGTTAAGCTTCATTTAGGGTTACTAAAGCAAGATATTTGTCTGTGGGAGTATGTATATTGGATCAACAGGAATATGTGCATGCATAAAAGCGTACACATATTACACTGTCAAGCATTGGTGAAGAAAATAATTATGAGAGGGTAACTGAATCAAGAAATGGAAATAGGTTTTAAAGGATGCAGGTAATTTGAAAAAAAAAAACTATTTGATTCTGCATCTTATGGGAGTGAAAGTGACTTCTTACATTCAAACTTTTCACCAGTTTTCCTATTCTGTTGTTATTGGTGAACAGACTGTTCCATTTAGTAGTAGTTGTTGATGGACCTGCTCAAGAAGTAACTTTGCTTCACGCTCAAAGCAATGAGCTGTAAAACAAATCTTGACAAAATACCAGTAGCTCCAGGAAGCCACTCAAGCTGACAACAATTTTACATTGTTATCTCAACCTTTACCTTTTCCAACTTAAAAAAAAAAAAAGCTAACTTTGTGTCTGAAACATGTATCAGTCCAGTGGGTTAGCTGCCCTTCCTCCGGCTTTGACCACAATCTGCAAGTGCTCCAGTTTCACAAGACTGCATTTTTAGACACTGAGAATATTCATGGCCTATGAATATTCTTCATCTGCAAAGCAAACAAGCTCTTTCATTTTTCAGCTGAGTAACTTCCCATGGAAATTAACTCACTAAACAACAGTAGTTAAGTTCATTGCCACTTCCCTGGGTACCCTTCTAGATTACGCCATCTGTAATGGTGTAAGACAGAGGAAGAGAGGAAGGAAATCACAAGATAATAAGGTTGACTTCATATTAAGAAATGAGTAGAAAATTTGGAAAGATTCTTGTAATGCTTGGCCTTGCTTTCCTCAACAAGAGCAAGATTAAATTAAAAGCTAATACAGCAACAGAGAATGGAAAAACTGTGGGATAAGGCATAGGTACCGACAAAGGCAAAAGCCATGTGATATCACTACGCCCAAAAGACACACATGAAAGGTGGATATACCATTTCCAGCATTTTATGCAACAAAATGGAGGAATTTCACAAAACAGTTCAGAACATCATCCTTATGATAAGAGAAACATCATGGAGTTCCTACCTGGAACTTGCTATTTACAAAACAAAGAAGTGAAAAACAGAAGTACAAAGAAGTAAAAAGATGCATAGTAACTTTCTATGTCAATGAAGTGATGCTCTGTAAATAATACATAGGGGTTAAAACGCCATTTAATTCTGTTCTGAGTTATTTGGGGAAAAGATGGTTACAGGTTTTCTTAACAAAATAGGACCGTGGGATTGCCATAGGCAAAAGCTTTGATTGTATCTAGAAACCTCTGTATTATTAAGGAAATTGTACTGCTGGGATACCAAAAAAAAAAAAAATCAGTCAATGAGATTTTAACTTCCCTGTTAATAGTTTTGAAAATGCATCCTACTCATAGTTGAGGCCACATATTCTTGGATGGGAGAGTCAACAGATTTCTTCTCCAAAATGTCACTAAGTGAAGATTCATAACTAGTAAAGTCATTTTGACAGTTAAAGAGTATGCCTTCAAATGGCTGAGCATAGGTAATAATCCTGGAATAGGTGATCACAAGTTGTTTAATTAAAAGTAGGCATGACAGAAAGTAGAACAGTCATTATGAATCTCAATTTCAAAAAGGGCAAACTTTGATAATTGAAAGTATATGGCAATGAAATCAGGTGTCATAAAGAAGTCAGAAATTTGAATGTGGAAGAAGCTTTAAGTTTCTTAAATCTAACTTGATAATTCTGTTTCAGATTCTGCAGTGCTCGGACACACCATCACTAAAGTGAACTGGGAAACCATGCACAATTAAACTGATGGAGAAAAGCTAAATTCAAGAGGATAAAGCAAGGTCTTTGGAGAGTAATATCAAAAATTTCCTTCAGAAACTTGGCACTCATCACCTCTTAAAAACTAAGAAAGACAGAATATTCTGGTTGATCACAATGTGTGTCATGAAATGCCACTGAGTTTCAAATGGCAAATGTAATCTCAGACCTGGCTGAGCAACAGGTTAAGCGCCTTCACACAGGCACTCAATAACTGGCAGTGCAGAGGTACCTATTTAGAGCTCCACACAGGCAACCATGAGCTGGCTTTGAGACAAAGGGCTTCATGTACCATGATTACTGCTGCTGCCTTCACCTGAGCTTTGGCCACGCTGTTAAATTGGGTAGGAGCAGACAGACACAAGTTGTCAAGCCAGTTTATAATTAAGCCATGGCTTAGCATGGCTTAATAAGTTACTAGTCCATGGACAAGCTGTAATAACTGCCTATGTGTATGCTCTCTTAGCTCGCCCAGTGCTCGCCCAGTGAAGTAAAATGTGTTAGTTTAAGCTACTATCTTCTGCTATAGTCTACTACCTTAAGCAATTAGTTGACCTGGTAACTCAATCACTTCTACTATGTGCTGTACTTTTCCTTTTTGCTGTTGCAAAGCTCAAATCCAAATGCAGCGCTGCAGGTAGCATGGGAGACAGCAAATTTAACAGTCACCTTTTTGGTTCTGAGACTGGCTCTTTTTGCAGTCTAAAATGTTGTTAAACTTCTTACTATGATGTTAGAATACAGATTTTGACTAGATTACTCACACCTGTCATCTCTAATGTGCCTCTATCATTATTACTGTCCTGGTTTCTTCTCCACTGAGTGTCTGAATTTTTGATTAATTTTTTTTTTACCCATTGAGTGAAAGTTTTTAGGAGCACTTAAAATGTTTTAAGAGAGCTCAAAAGCTTAATCAAAATGAAATATAATGTACCTGTGTTCTTATTATGCATTAAGCTCATGTTATCAAAGAAATCACTCAAGTTTGGTTAGCAAGCTGTTTTTTAACACTAAACACTTCTGGTTGCAATACCCTGTCAATTTTCAAACACTGTTCAACTATTGTATAGATATGATGTTTTATAGCAGTGACCACTCTAGTGAAAATTTAAAAGATAAGCATGAAGTTCAAACAGAAAAACTTATAAATCTGAAGAGATTATCATTAAAATATGAAACTTTTACCTTGTATATTTGTCTATGTAATTCCACTGCTACCTTTTCCAGCCCATTTATACTTGCAATATTCTCCTAATTTATAAGGAATCATCATTCCCATTAACTTGCTATTTTATCCTTCTTTCCTAAAACTTGTGAGAAGTAATTGCCTTGGAAAGCTGAAAGGATCACTTCATAGAAATCAGTGACTTCTTAGAAACACTTTCCCACGTTTCCATTTGCTCCCTGGTTCTCCCCATCACTGACAGCCGCAGCCCCATGGGGCTGCCACACACTTGTTTCTCATCTACCAAAGAGTAAGAGAGGCAGCCTAGAATAGATCAACACATCAAGCGATTTAAGTCATGCAATTTATATACATGTTTTGTATTTTTTGAGGATATTTCTGTTGAGGGCATTGTTAAGATCAGCATCGTTGTTAAGCCGCAATGAGTATGAGTCATACTCATGCTGAGGGGAGAAACACAGGCAGCCAAACTGTGCACAGTGTGAAGGGTTGCCATAACGAACACCTGAAACATTAATGATGGAAAAGCTGGTCTTGAGAAGCTTTTTTTTAAAAAAAAGGCTGGGAGAAATTTCTGACAGGAACTCTACGTGCATCCACCAGGTCACTGAACATCTTTCTCAAACACTGAATTACGGCAAGGTCTGTTGAGTAGTTTATAGAGTCATACAACTGATGAATACAGGTTTAAAGAAGTTAATTTCAAAGGTAGAAAGGAAAGAAAACAAGCACACAAAGAAAAGTAAGCCTGCAGGCAGGGAAGGGCCTCGGCTTCTCTGACAACATCTCCCCACGCCTGAACCTGCACTGTGGTAGCCAGGCCCAGGCCCAGTGGTTCACGACCCGGCAAAGGTGCAGACGGGACCGGTGGGAACTTCCTAACAGAAACACCTGGTGGTGACTCAGTTTGAGAGGGTCTCCAGCAGCAGATCCATGTGGGAGGAACACCAGGCCGCACACCAGGCTAATACGCACGGCTGGTCGGAGGGCTAGTCCCTAGGCCGAGCAGAGGCCCTCCCTAGACTGCTCTTACAAATCAGGTTCCTTCCTCTTTTGGGGCATTTCTGCAAGATGGTTCAATACGTGCTCTCCCTGATCGTCCAAGTGGCCCACGTCAGAAACTTTATCATACTGGGTCCATTTTAATATTGAGGTCTGAGCTGAGACCTCAACAGGTCTCTGCACACCAAGCCAGGGTAGGTACTGTGGTAGTACCAGTTCCAAGTTTAAAATGTTAATAATAAAAAAAAATGTGGTGCTGTAATGAATTTTCTATTCACAAAGAAATGCAGAGCAGAATGTAGGTCAGACTGCATGTTTCTATTTATCCAAGATCTTTTTTTTTTTCAATTGACAGTGGATTTTTTTCTTCAATTATGTAGTAACAGAAGCTATAACTACTTTAAGATAAATGTGCCGTATTTATTTCTGACAGCACTGTTAAATCTTTCTTCCCTTCACCTTGTTACTAAATCTTTCCTCAAAAAATAAAATGTGTGTATTACTTGCTAGCAGATCCACATGGAAATAATTCATGACAAGGGTCATGACATGATTTATATAAGATATTCTTCTGGCTTCTAGAAGTTGCAGTAGTGTCTGGACAGAAAAAAAAAAGAACAAAAAAAACCCCCACCAGGCTACATTCTCACCATGGTGACCTACAAGAGACCTGTCACAACAGAGGCTGCTGTTGCCACTACAATTTCCAGAACTCCTGCTGTTCATGTTGTTGCTGAAAGAGAGCGTCTGCTGCCCTTTGCTGCATTTAAAGCTCAGTTAGATCAGCTTGTGACTTTAGCACAATGTTCACACTTTACTGTACAGCTGTATCAAAGAAAATAAAACGTTCAAAATATGCCAACCATAACATGAGCCTCAGCATTAAACACGCTGTGTACTTCCTTTGAGGTGCTGAGCGCTCTGACTATCTCATGTTTTAGCAAAGAGAAACAGGCATCAAGACCAGCATCTACGGGCACAGCTCGCCTCAAGCCAGAGTGCCACTGGGGTCGGTAAAAGTACAGTCTATGTGAGAAGTGGAGGATTGATCCCCCACGGGAACAAAATCACATGGTGTTTTTGAAACAGAAATAAATTAGTGTTTTCGGTTATCAAACAGAACTTATAAAATTGAAAATGGTCATGTTGTGTCTCTGAACATTTAACAGTATGAACTCCATTTCCGCACTCCAGGAAAGAGCTGCTAATGAAGATACACATACTGCAAAGATGCCTTTGCACCAGTAAAAGAACCACTATGTTGGTGAAATATATAAAGCAAGCATACCCTTCTAACGGGATGTCTGTTACCCAACTAAATAAGCGTACTTTAAATAATTAGAATATATGTACTAATTTCAAAGAGCATCTGAAGCTAGTGGCAAGAGGATGCTGTTTTTTAAATATGCACATTCAGCTTAGCAAAAGAGAGCACTCTCAGTTTCCTGAATTTTACACCCTCCAATACAAATGTGAAATAAAAGTAACATGGTCTTTCTGGTGCAAGGAAGATGTCCAAGAGTATCAAAAGTATCAAGGAAGAGTATCAAAAGACAACTAGGACAAAAATTGCTGAGATATCTGTCAATTAACGCTGGATAAGTGAATTAGAGTCAGAAGTTGTTGTGATTGTGTAAAGCCCCTAAAGATGAAAAAGCAAAAGCAAGGAAATAAGAGAAAGGAAAATTATTTGAAGAAAAGTGCTCAAAAATCTTAAACTGATCATCTGTATTAGTGACATCTCATGCGTGAAATCTGTAAAAAGCCATCCATTTTTTACCAAATGTGCGGCTAGGAACAGAAAGATATCTGATATCTTTATTGTATATAATTTATAAGATTTTAAAAAGCCATGAGAAAGGTTTCATAATACAAGTTATACTGTCTGGAAAATGAAGAGCCAGATCAAATTATAATTCAACTGACTTCCTTAGCAGGAAGGTAAATCTAAATTTGGAAATCAGTGTGTCAAAGGATCATTGCGTATCAGAGATGATTCAGTTTTAGACAAGCTTAAGCAGATTTCATTTGCATTCATATAAATAGCTCAGGTTGAATCAAAACTACTATAAAATATATTAAAACTTTTTTCTAAGTTGAAGGATGCAAGGGAAGGGAATAGTCAAAAAATGTTCTGAAGTTTATCATGTCTAGCAATGAAAGAAGAATGAGAAATCATAAGTGACCACCACAATAAGACATGCTAGGTACCTCTTGAAATAATGTTTTCTTGTTTCTATACTTTTTGTTTGTGTGTTTGTTGGGTTTATTTTCATTTTGTAATGAGTACTTACGCTACTTACACTTTGTTTTCCTAGTACAATCTTTTTTTTTTTCCTTTTTGGGATGTTAGTCTAATAATAGTTACTTCAGGTAAATATGGCAAGCGTGAGGCACATTTATTTTTTTTTCTGTGGAAGCAACAAATCCAACAGCAAGAAATCCAAAGTCAAAAGCAGCAAATGACTTGACACACAAACCTTCGAGATACCCACAATTTGTGAAAAAATTGGAAAACCAAGGCGTTTGTTTCTCCATAAATAGCCAGAAACAGTATTAGGCTGTATAGAAAAGTCTGTCTAGTTAAGCATTTGGAGACCCAGGAGATAGGATGGTTGCAGTTATCCAACTAATATTACATTTCTTGGAGGTTATGGAGCAGCACAGGGAATAGCACAGCATAAGGCAAGTGAGAGTCTTCCATCTAAAAGAAGAATCAGGAAACGTCTATATATTGTTTTCATTGCAAAAGGCCGCGAGAACAGCAAAATGCTCAGAGCTTGGCAAGAAAGAGCAAAAGCTGATGCTTGAGAGCACCACTGTGCAAAGCTGTTCAGCAGTAACAGGTTCAAGGTTGTAATGGAGTGTTTGAAAAAGCCAAGAGAGGCTCCACAGCTGAAGGACAGCAAGTGCAAAGGTAAATACTCAGTGGGCATTCCCAGGAACACTGCTGGCGCTGTCGCATCCCAACAGGCTCCTTAACGCAGAATAACAGCAGCATGCAAGCCTCAGAGTTAAGGACAACCTCGGTGTCGGTACGTTCCGGTAGATGAGTACCTTTGGATACAGGTTTCAGGGGGGCATATATTTATCTAAGATAGGCCAATGTTAGCTGAAGCTCATCATAAAGCACTTATTTTCATTGCTAGATGAGGCTTGAGAATTTTCACTCCTGTGAAAACATGCCCTTTTTTTTTTTCAGTGCTACTACCTCACGATTGCAGTATCATGTTTTATGTTTGTGCCTTTTTTTTTATTTCAAGAAAGGAAGTTGTGGCATTTGCAGAGCCATTGAAAAGAGCAGGGGCATTCAGTCTACAGCTGCCATGACTTCTGGGTTTGTTCATTCAGCCTGTGGCCCTCTGGAAGAGGCTGTAGGCAAAATGAGTTGCTCTGGTAGTGTCGGTGGCCTACTTCTTACCAGCATTTCTTTCCAGAAGGCCTTTCCCCACCCAGCAGTAAAGGGGGGAAGGACGAGGGCCCCTTGAGGAAAAGGGCTTTTAGAAACGAGCTGCTGTCAGAACAATTAAGCCAGCGCTCACTCTTCTCTCTCCACAGGTCTGCAGCAAGAGGGAGGCGGACAGAGAGCTCTGTGAATTACTCGGGAACAGTGACTTGTTCTCAGCTGCTGTATTCTCCAGGCACGCATCTGTTCAGGGCAGGATGCTTTGCAGGCAGCACGTTGGATCCATTCAGAAACTCTGGCCCTTGCAGGGAACCCTCGTGTCCTGCAGCAAAGGGTGCACCCTGGTATCTGGCCCTCTCCTGTCACGAGCGAAACATGCAGAGTCTCAAAAGGGGCAGCTCTGCTGCAGAGCGTCGGGCTCCTCAGCACGGAGTCCTTCCTCTGTGTCCGTTTGATAGTAATAGAGGGTGGTGTCAGATAAAATGTAGGTTGCGACTGGCAGCACGGCAGCAAGAGGAGGAACATGCAGGAATTAACAGGGAGAACATGAAGGGATTAATGCCACATATTTCGGCTTCTCTTCACACCTTGCTGTGCAACTGCAGTTCTCTTTGTATCATTCTCAGTTTCATGCAGAATCATCATGACCCCTTAGGGTTACAATACTGAAAAGAAAAAGTTGGTATACTCTTTTTTTTCCTTTTCTTTTTTTTTTTGAGTTTATTTAACTGAAACCACAAAACCAAAAGCTTCTGTGCTCTTATGAAAAAATATCAGGAAAGTCCTGTTGGAGCAATGATGCAGGCAGGAAGGTGTGACTAAAGACTTAAAGTCTGGGATTTTCAAAGGAAAAACAAAGGGCCATGTAACCAAGGCGCAGAGAAGCCACCGAAGCAGAAACCCACACGGGACAAGGCCTCCGCTCATCCGGCACTTCCAGATTTAGAGGACAGGACAATTTAGTGAATCACAAAGATCAGAAGACAGAATCGTAGATGAACTCACATGGATTAGGAATCATGCCTGAGTGGCTGCAGGAGCAAGTGAAATAAGCGCACAACCCCCAAACACCCTTGGAGCCAACGTGCTTCTGAGAAAGGCCCCAAACTCCTAGAGAAAGCGTGAGGTGCATGAGGCCTAGGGGTATGAGCTACTCCTTCAGAATATGGGAAAGGTGGAGAAAAGTCTAGAGACCTTTGTCAACTGGCTGAGGCACTTGGTCCTGTGCTTTTGGGCGAAGATACACTCAGATTTTCTCTTGCCTGAACATTCTTTAGTCATTCGTCAGAAGACTTTAAAAAGCAAATCATTCAAGGGAAGTCCAAGCAAAATATTTTTTTCTCCCCTTTTTCTCAGTCTGTGTGACATTGGGAAAGAATTTGCCACCATAAATTCTCATTGAACAAAAATATGCATCTGCAAGGAAGACTACAAGAATGAAGAGAAGTCTGTATTTGGTTCTCAGGCAGAATCTCACTGGCATTCTCCTTTTCAGTCACTGCAGCTTGTACTGAGACAACAAGAATTAATTTTCACGGTGCCGCATCAACATCAGATTTTTACCAGGACTCCAGGAAAGCCAGATAATAAGGCCAATGATGTTTTCATAAAAGTCAGCCTTAGCAATTCCTATTTATTTCAGGAAAAGCAAAAGGATATTCATTCATAGTAGCTTTTAAAGAATTTTTTTCAGACACATTTTTATACTATGCTGTTGACTTGGTGGAACAATGTATGGTTTTCAGTCTGAAAAAAATGAAAAGAGAATCAGGCTGATTTGCCTTTTTATCAATTATTCATTGCCTAATACTAGATACTTATCAGAATTGAGGCCTATATATACTGCTGCTAAAGCTATACCAGAAAGGACGGGGCCTTTACATCCCCAGCATCAGTAAGTTATCACTGCTTCTGTATAGCTGTAGCATGTACAAAAAGACCTCTGTAATTGGAAAGTACAGTGGCATTTATCCACATTATTAAAAAATATTGATTTCAAAGGATTCTGCAAAACATGATCTGAACACACATTCAATAAGCTGTAAATACAAATTAATGCCTGCATTGAAGAAGTGTATTTGTCTCTGCGGTAAAGCCTGCTAAATTACATTTTAAAGAATTCACCCAGACTGGAAATCATATCACTGTGTGTGGGTATAGAAGGTGGCTCGATAAATTCTGCCTTGGTGGGTGAGTCAGCGTGAGTCACCAGCAGACGTACCCTCCTACAGATATACGGAGCTGCAAGGTACTTTTAGAAACATTTCAGGGCAACAAAATAATGTTGTCCTCCTGCTTTTTGTCTAGATGACATTAGTGACAGCCCCAGCTTTCCCAAAACATTGCAGGTGTTCTCAGCTCAAGCCGTGAGGTTAAAAGAGAAGATGCCTCTTTATTTTGGTCCTTTCATTAGGCAAAGCTAACACAAATGTGAAGAGCGCTTAGGACAGCCTCAGGTTGTGAAAAAAGTCATTTACGTGGCTGCATTGCACTGACAGACAACTGAATGACATCTATTTTTCTGGTGGAATTCAATTGTTTGATAGAGCTGTGAAGAGTTTATTTTTCTCTCTTCTAATTTTAATTAGTTCCATCACTCAAAACTTCTAGTGGGTAATAAACTGCTATGACAAATGAGGTTCTTTTAGCTGACGTCACCGGATGTGTAAAATGCAAAGAAGTGTCAGCTCGGTTCTGAAAGGCTTTTTAGTTGCAACACCTCATTTAAAGGTTTGAGGGCAATGTAGGGGAGCATTTGAAGCCCCTGCCATTTTTTCATCTTAACATCTTTTTATTACAACAGAAAAGTTAATTTATTTACCCTTCTTTATAATTCATCTTTTTTTGAAACAAAAATAGCCGGTTATAGGAAATCTGAGGACTTCTCCCTCAGATATAATAGGGACATATTTCGCCCACATAGGATCAGTAGATATTTTACTGCTATTTCACATTTTCCAGGAGCTTTTCATGACAAATGGGGTTAAGTGGAGTTTAGATGCCTAAAATATATATGCATATATATATATTATGGTGCAGTTCTACTACAATATGCAACTTAAACAGGATGCAAATGATGTCCAGAAAAAAAAAAAAAACTTACCCCTGCGTTGTCTAGATATTGGTTCTGCTCCAAGATGTCATTTTGCATAAAATGTATAATTTCCCTAAGTGTCTTAATTTGCACAGCTACATAGAAATGCATTTTGTCTCTACTTCTCATAGTGATTTTGGCAGCTCTAATATTTATTTTTTCTTTAGTTTTGTAAAAGCTATGGAGAATTTCATATCAAGTAATAATGACCACCTTACACCTCGCTCTTGAAACCAAATCCACTGCTACAGTTAGTCATCCATTTGGATCCCACTTATCAGAGCAATGCCACACAGATGCAGCCAGATTCACATCAGCTAATCTGGTTATAAAGCACAGGCCCTGGCTCCATCAGATATGCTAAAATGTGTGTAAACAGAAATGGTTTAAACTATTTTTTAGTCACGGGCTCTTGCTTCCTGCTCTTCCAGTAGTTTAGCAGAAGCACGTTGAATTTGCTCCCTTAGTAATGGTAAAGGGAGGATCTTTCCAGGTTTTACTTCGAACCATAGGACGTCTCCTGGGCTGGGTCCACAGAGCAGCCAATGGAGGAAACACCAGACTCTTGTTGGATTTGAGGGGATTAGTGTCCCGAGGACACAGGGTCTCAGGTAGACCTTGCACTGGAGCGTAGCACCTTGAAGAGCTTGCAGGAAGCTCTAAGGCCCAAGTATTCCGTGAGCGTCAGAGGAACCTTATTGCTGGATTTGGGCTTCCAGTATTAAAGTGCAACCTCAGAGACAAGCTCAACCCCAAATTTACTAACTATCTATACTGTTTACTCACTAAGCACCCAGAGTTGCCAATTTCTCCCAGAAAACCCAAAGATTTCAGCACTTAATGCTTGTAGCTGTGAATAAAACGACACAGTTCACAGCATGTTTGTGTCTAATAGCTAGTGTGCTGCAAAAGAACGTGCACAAAGACATTTTACTTCAACTGTATTTACACAGAAAATATTCAAAAATAATTTTACTTCAACAGTTTTTGTTGAAGTAAATTCTTGCAGGACATTGCTGCTTTCTGACTAAAGAGTAGAGGCTGGAGAATGGTTTCTGCAGATGAACTGATTATTGTAGATATATATGCGTAGCATGCATTTATGCACATATACATACTTATATTGCAAGAATATATTTTCAGCATGTGAGCTTTTCAGAGGCACAGTATTAAATATATTCTGTATATTACAAGCTGTATTTTAGTAAAAATGTAAAATAGTAAATTCAGTAAATTCATTTTCAAATTTGGCAGAAAGCAACCCCTAGTCTTTCAATGCATTATTTTTCCTCAATATTCCCTAGAATTAAATTGGATTGGTGAAAATTAGTAACATTATTGAAAAATGAGGCAAAATCCCCCATTTCCTTATGTTTTCCAAAATCCACTCTATCTATTACCTTCAGTAAGTTTTGAAGTTTTTATTTCCAAACTGTAGGGTTAAATCCAGTCTGGTGACAAGACAGCAGACTGTAGAACGAAGGACTTGTCAAAGACTATTTAAGGTCTGTCTGTAAGTGATGTCATGAAGAACAATAAGTTTTGAGTTACCCTGGGGGTAGGATTCCCCCTCCATCAGAGCTCGTTAGAGCCTGAAGGAGGTGTATGAACTTCCACTTCTTTCACCTCAAACTTTCCTACAGAAACTGGGAACTGAAGTTCATGGTCTCACATCTGAAAACTTCGGGTTAGACCCGCGGAGCTGGAGATCTGGAGAGTAATCCCATGAGGTGGCTTATGGGGGTCACCTCCGCTCTCATCTCACCTGCTTCAAGAGCGACTCCCTCCGCGGTGCCGGGGAGCCGCCAGTCCAGCCCAGCTGGGCAGGCCGTGCACAAGGGTGAGCTGGGAGCGCGTCCCGGCCTTTGGGATCCAGGACCTGGAAGTATTTAACGCAGGGCTGAATTTAAGCCATTGCTGAACATATTTATGATGCATTTTCCATCTAACCTGACCATGATGAGTTCAGCTAACCTTGTATTCCGTGCCTCTGTTCAAAGGGGACAAATAAAGACCTTTTCTATTCTGGCAACAGCAGGATTTCCTAAGATGAAAATGCTTAGTAATCTTGGTCATTTTCCAGTATGCTGCTTCATTTAATGTAATTTGCAACTTCACTTTCATGCCTGTAGCATTTAGGTAATGACTAGTTAAGAGCTGCTGATGGCATCAGACATTCAGCTCAGCCATACCGACCCGCTGCTACACTCTCAAGCTTTAATGAATTGCAGGTCTAGATCAGGCACAAGTGTTTATGTTTTTTAAATCAAACAGCGAGAAAGAGAGAGAGACAAAGAAAGAAAGTAGGAAAGAAATTATTTAAGAGCAAAACCAGGCTCAAATTCTTCATTAATTACTTTCCTAAGGTACCTGTTTAAACACACACAAAAATACATCAAGATGTTTTTCTGCATTTTTCAATTTTCCTACTTGTCTGATAAAAAAGAACTAAAACCCATAAAAATAAAAATGTACTGTAACAGAATCAATCTAAGCTTGTCCATTGATAGTGAGCAATACACTTTGGCAATATTTAATATCCCTTTGAGTTTGTTTGCAAAAAGATCATGACTATAGAAACTGCAGAGCACAGAATGGGAGATCTGCCACAGTATTTTTCAAGTCTGTATGTATATGTTTTGAATGCATGTATGTATATACATGTAATTCTGATAAAAAGTAAGCATCATAAATTTGATTTAGAACAAAAATAGTCAGTGCTACGAGAGTGAATTCACATGCGTAATTTCCTCCCTTCAACCTAAAGTGTCCTCTACATAGCTCAGGCTACCATAGCTAGAGGCAGAGAGGGACAGGCCACCGGGGACGTGGACATGTGAGATAGGGAGGCCAGGAATGTGTGGGTGGTGATGAGGTCTGTCCAGCACAGTTGTATCTAAATGGAACAGCTAAATAAATGTCAGTTCTGTTTCATTTTTATTATTATTTTTGTAGACCAATATGTTCATGTAGACTGAGTGTAGGCAGTGCTAGTGCCCGAAAAAAAATATTATTCAAGTGGCTGAGCTAGTTTTTACTGAGTGGGAAAGTAAAAGGGAAGAGGCAGCGGCAGCAGCCACAGATCATAGATGCTAAGGAAAAATTTGTCTCAAACAGGAGCGTGTAAAAGCTGCAGGGTGTCCCGGTGCACAGAGCTGAGGCCGCCTTGTTCCGCTCTCAGCGCGTGCTCACGGGCAGCCTTGACGTCTCGCAGCACCGGCCGTGGCTCATGGTCAGCAATTCTGGGGGAGAAAGGAAGAGGAGAGGTGAAGAGGGAGCACAGGGCCCGCGGCAGCACCCGCCTCAGGCTGCCTGGGCTCTGCTCACAGCCACGTCCCTCCCTCTCCGTGCCGAGGACACGATGTGCAAGAGCCCCGTGGTGCTCGCAGCCTTCCCTGGATGTCACCGGTGCTGCAAAGCGGCCGACGGAAGGCTTGCTCATACTGCCCTGTTTGTACAGTATTTCCTTGTTGGCAATCCAAAAGGTTTCCCTTGTAAATCTGCATAGCAGTTGACTTGCTGAGGGTAATGCTACTATTTTTCTGAGGGAGGTTGTCCCATAAGACTAAATTGTGTGGGGTTTATTTTTTTCACATCACTGATTGAGCATGTGCTCTGCTCCTCTCCCAAGATTTACAGTACACCAGGGGCTGACTGGAGGAATTGTCTGTCATACTTCCAGCTAATCAATGACCTACTTTATTATTGCATTTAAAGCCTGGGCTCAAAGAGAGGCTTTTTGCATTGAATGAAGATCTGATCAATAACTGGCATGAAGGACACAGCAGGGTACAATGCTACGGAACAGAGAATAGTTTTTACTAAATGTCATTTCATGACACCTCCCCTCGGTGGTCTGGTCTATTTTAAGTACAACAGGATGTCATAGCTCAACTTACTTTTTCAAATACAGATGTGCAGATTGTGAAAATATTCTGAGGACTGAACTGGAAACCTTTCAAATAAATATTAGCACATTATAGAAGAAAACAAAGCACACTTATTTAATTGTATCTATCTTCTCAGACATAATTGGTAGTGCGGTACAACTCGGCTGGCCTTAGAAAGTTAAGTAAAACAGTGAGCCAAAACAGTGAGTACAAAAATATTTTTGCCACTGAAATAATAGAGGACACTGTTATGAAACTAAATTTGAAAGACAACAACCAGTATTTTGGCAGACTTGTTCCTTTGTGTATTCTGTATCACAAATGATTAGTTTCATCACTAAAATAACCGTTTATTGCTTTTG